>NW_012267300.1:1172119-1193503 GCF_000151885.1 Dipodomys ordii
CATCCAAGACTATCACTCTATTGCTGAACCGCCTTATCAGCCTGAGCTCCTGCTTATTATCAGGTGCTAGCAGCCTGTGTTGCCCAATTCCCAGCGTAGGGTATATGGGTGGAGTTTTGGTGGGGTTTGGGCTTCTCTTGTCCTGAGCCTCCAGGTCTTTTGTTGTCACAGGCATGCTTCCCGGGGAGTGTTGTTTCCTGGTTTTCTCCCCTCTGTTGAGGCTTATGCTCAGCTTTTTACTTCAGTTGGGAGGAGTTGGTTGTGTTGTTCAGGTGCCGGATCCCCGGGCCTGGTTCCGGCCCCAGCCTGGAGCGTGCTCGTTAGGCCTGTCCTGATGTGTATACCACCTAAGTTATGCAGCCTGGAGCGTGCTCGTTAGGCCTGTGCTGCTGTGTATACCACCTAGGAGATGCAGCCTGGGGGATACAGTTCAAATTTCTTCTACTGTTGGTAGTCTTGACCCAGGGGCGCTGTTCCTGGCTTGGGCATTTAAACTCCCTTCCAGGGGCACTCTTGCTCTGGCCTGGCCAGCAGAGTGTGCTCCACCGGCTGGTGGAGCTCTCGAACAGTTCCCAGTTTTAGTGGGTCCTGTGGTCCGGGTGCTGGGGTAGGGAGTCTAGGTCAGGGTCTGGGGATTCCCTCCAGCTCACTGTCCCCTGTGAAGTACTCACCCTGGAGCTGGTTGTTTCTGTGTGGTGTAGGTCGTCAGTTGTTGTTGCAATCCGAGTTCAGTTGGGGTGGTTGCGGGCTGGGTTGGGCGGCCCCCGCCGGGTCGTTGCGATCACGATCTGGCGGGTGGTCTGCCGACAGGTTCCTTTGTCGCGCTGTTGGTGCCGGGGGGCTTTGGCGGGATGGAGCCTCTCCGCTCCGGTGGAGAGTGAGGGGTGGGGGTGGGATCCTCGTGGAGAATCCCGGCTGGCAGGTTTCTCTGTTTCTGGCGATCCGCTGTTCTGCGAACTGGTACCTGGTGATCTGCAAGCGGCCCCCTGTGTCTCTGGGGCTCCGGCAGCCCCCGCCGGGCTGGCTGGCCGGCGGCTTGGCGCACTGCCGCGCGGCCAGTAAAGGTTGGGGGAGGGGTCTTCGCTCTTCTCTGTTCTGAAATTCTTCTTTTCCTCTCTTTCTTTTTTTGTTATTTTCCACCTCTGGTTTTTCTCTGAGTGTTCGTCTTTTTGTTGTTGTTGGTCTCTTGGGGAGATTAAGCATTGGAACTCAAACTCTCTTTTTGGTTGGAGAGAGCTGTGGCGTTTCCCTACTGCCCCGTCGCCATCTTGGTCCCCCCTCTATACAGTTCATTTTTGAACATAATGTCTTGTACATCTCATTGTTGCAATGGATCGACCTGTATCCCTATTTGAACAATTTGTTTTTTCCCTTCCCCTCCCCAAATTATACCAACATCAAATACAGTGAAGACACCGGTTATACCATGGGGGAGGGACATACAAAGCAACAAAAAATAATCATCTTACAAATAGGTTAGAAACAATAGTAAGAAAGAAAAATCATTTGAGTCCTTATCTAGGAGTTCATTTCACCTAACATCAACTTATCTGACTGTTTCTGCTTGTCTAAGATATATACTAGTTATTGCAAATAAAGGAAAGCATGGGACCTTTGTTTCTTTGGGCCTGGCTTACTTCACTTAATTTAATTTTTTCCAAATCTTTCCAGTTCCTAACAAATGGGGCAATGTCATTCTTTCTGATGGAGGCATAGAATTCCATTGTGTATGTATACCACATTTTCTTGATCCATTTATCTACTGAGGGGCATCTGAGTTGGTTCCATATCTTAGCTATATTTATCAGATGATTTCTTTTTTGCTTTGTATGTCCCTCCCCCACTGTATAACCCCTGCTTTCACTGTATTTGATGTTGATATAATTATTGGAGGGGAAGGGAAAAAACAAACTGTTTAAATAAGGATACAGGTAGACCCATTGCAACAATGAGATGTACACATCGTTATGTCGGAAAACGAACTTTACAACTTTGGCGGGTATGGGGATTGGGAGAGAGCAGGGATCTGAAGGGGAAGCAAAGGAGGAGGAAACAATGCTTGATAAGAAATGTACTCATTATCTTGCCCATGTAATTGTAACTCTTCTGTACAGTATTTTCACAATTACAAAAAAAATCTAACAAAAAATAAAGATCATGTCATCTGCAAAGAGGGAGAGCTTTACTTCATCTTCCCCTATTTGGATCCCTTTTATGTTTGCATCTTGTCTTTTTGCTGTAGCTAGGCATTCTGATACTAAATTGACAAATGGAGAGAGTGGACATCCTTTACTCATTCCTGAGTTACGAGGAAATGGTTTTAGTTTTTCACCATTAAGTATAATGCTGGCTGTAGGTTTGTTTTATACAGCCTTTATTATATGGAGGAATGTTCCCTGGATTCCTAGTTTTTCCAGAGCCTTCATCATAAAGGGGTGTTAGATATTGTCAAATACTTTTTCTGTGTCTATTAAGATAACCATGTGGTTCTTATCCTTGCTCTTGCTGATGTGATGAATTATATTATTTGATTTGTGTGTATTGAACCAGCTTTTCATCCCTGAAATGAATCCTGTTTGATAGTGGTGTATGGTTTTTTAGACAAATTGTTGAAGTCAATTGGCCAAAATTTTGTTGAGAAGTTTTGCATCAATGTTCATCAAAGAAATGGGTCTACAGTTCTCTTTCTTTGATGAGTTCCTGCCTGGCTTTGGGATGAGGGTTATAATGTCTTCATAGAAAGAGTTCCATAGTGAACTTTCTCTTTCAATTTCATTGAAGAGTTGGCAGAGTATTGGTGTAAGCTCTGCTTTGAAGCCCTTGTAGAATTCCTCTGTAAATCCATCCGCTCCTGGGCTTTTCTTAGAGGGGAGGTCTCTTATTGCTGTTTCTATTTCAATGCTTGATATGGGCCTGTTAAGTTCGTTTAACTCATCTAGGTTTAGTTTCCTCATATTGATATTTATTAGGAAAGGTCCATTTCTCCCAGGTTCTCAAACTTATTAGCATAAAGATTTGAGAAGTATTCCCTTATAATGTCCTGAATCTTGGTTGTTTCTGTGGTGATGTTTCCATTGTCATCTCTGAGTTTTTTTATTTGGGTGTATTCTCTTCTTTTTCTGTAAGATTTGCTAACAGTCTGTCAATTTTGTTAATTTTTTCAAAGAACCAACTCTTTATTTTGTCGTTTTTTATGTTTTTTATTCTAATTTGCTTAATTCTGATTTAATTTTTTAATTTTTTTTATTTCCATCTATTGGATTGGGGTTTATCTTGCTGCTCTTTTTCATGGAGGTTCAGATGTCTCATTAAATTGTTGGTTTCAGATTTCTTCAATTTGTTGATGTAGGAACTCAGAGCTATAAACTTGCCTCTGAGTACTGCCTTTGCTGTGTCCCAGGGGAGGTGGTACTTTGTGTGTTAATTTTTGTTGAATATCATGACTATTTGAATTTCTTTTCTAATCTCTTCCATGACCCACTTGTAATTCAACAATGTGTTGTTCACCCTCCATGTTTTACAGGAGGCGTTTGGTGTTGAGTTCTAATTTTATTCCCTTGTGGTCTGAGAGAATGCAAGGTTTAACTTCAATTTTTCTAAATTTGGACAAGTTTGCTTTATGACCTAAAATGTGATCCGTTTTGGAAAATGTTCCATGTGCTGCTGAGAAAATTGTGTAATCTGATCCTGCTGGGTGAAGTATTCAGTAGATGTCTGTTAAATCTAGTTGATCTATGCAGTTGTTTAGATCTGTGGTTTCCATTAATTAGTATGTAGAGACCTTCTTTCTCTCTTCTCACTAATTTTAATTAGAAGTCTATTTTATGATATTAGGATTGCAGCTCCTGTCTAGTTATGAGGACCATTTGCTTGCCAGTTTTTATTCCAGCCTTTCACTTTCTAAATATATTTGTTTATATGGGCAAGTTGTGACTGATGAAGGCAGCAGATAGAAGGATCTTGCTGTTTAATCCAACTAGACAGTCTATGTCGCTTAATTGGAGAGTTAAGACCGTTAATGTTGAGAGATAGAACTAAGAGATATTTGGGAGTTCCTGCTATTTTATCCACCTTCTTAGGGGCTGAGGTAACTGGGCTCTTCCTATAGTTCTTGGATTCTCAGTTTGGGTGCTGTTTCTTGGCCATTATTGTGGTCTTGTTGATTTTCTATGTGTAGGACATCTTTGAGAATCTTTTGTAGGGCTGGTTTGGTGGAAATATATTGTTTCAGTTTTTCTTTGCTATGGAAGGTTTTTATTTGGCCTTCAGTTATGAAGGAGAGTTTAGCTGTGTACAGTATTCTTGGTTGATATTTGTTTGTCTTTAGGGCATGGCATAGATCATTCCAGGTTTTTATTGCCTTAATTGTCTCTGCTGAGAAATCTCAGTTGATTCTAGTTGGTTTCCCTTTATAGGTGATTGATATTTTCTCCTTGACAGCTTAAGGATCCATTTATCAATTACCTTGATCATATTATGCAAACATGATTTTGTTGTTTAAGCACTACAAAATTATAATAATTACTTCCTTTAAACTTTGGTCCATCAACTAATTTCTTATTTATTTGCTCCTTATTCCCCAATGTAACTACACAGTATATCAGGCTTTTATTTTACATGTGGTTTTAAGTTTAGACAATTGCATTTTATTTAATTGTATATTTATTTAACTATACATACATCAGATTATACAATAGTGTATCTATATATTATATAGAGATTCTACATTATCTTTCTGTACTTAAATTTGAGATATAGTTTGAGATATAGACACACAATTTTCCTCAAATAATGTACTTTTTGGATCCCATTAAATTCCTCTTCCTGATAGTGCTGGCAAAAGCCACAAGAAGTTTCTTTATAGTGTTGTGTCTTTAGTTATAGATACCATACCTAAATTTGTAATCAGCCACTGCTCTTGGCATCAGTCCCAGAGACCTAGATAATGCAGGAAAACAACAAATGAAGTTAGTCACTTATCTAAATCATAAGGTGTTAACTGTTCTGTCTTTCCTAAATCTCTACATGATCATAAAGTACCCTGTGAACAGAGAACCGTTTTAAATTTAGCTTTAGAAAATAATGTATTTGATCAGTTTACCAGTTGAGGTGTATTGGTTATTCTTTTTAAATGATGACCACACCCATTTCAATTTATTCTGTTTGTTTAATATAACATAAGATATATTTTATTACGAAATGCAAGTTATGTAATTTTTCAAAAATGTTAAGGTTGACTGTTGCTTATGTTTTCACAAGAAAAAAATCTTGCTGTAAGTAAAGGACACCATTTTTTTAATGCATACTTCCTGGTCCCTCAGGCTATTGTTGATGAAGGTGCTGATTATCTATAAAGGCTAAGTATACCGTATATTAAATTCACCTTCTCATCTCTATGGACCAGAGAAATATACTTTACTAAACTGAAATGTCAGAGCTCTATTGTGCATCCCAGCATGACAGCTCAGCAGTGTGCAGTTGCACACTTAAGCAGAATTGCCTGCCTAGCCAAGTGCTGAGATGAGATTAATGATATCCGTTTATTTTAAATAAATCTTTCTTGAGGCAATGTCTCAAGTTGTTGTCCTAGTTACAAACAGGCTCCTTGAAGTGTCCTGGGATAAGCATAAAAAGAATAAAAGATTTTTAAAAGCAATTATCTCCAGTCAATAATGATTAGTCAATGATTAGATTGATTAGGCACATGTCTTGAACTCTTCCTGAAGGCTGAAAATAGATTAAATTTAGTCTTCTCTTGTTTTTCTGCTCATAAACTTTGAGCTTTGAGGACACATGTTCAGATGTGTGATGCTTTGATGAGTGCTGATGTTTGTTCTTCCTAGTAATAAACACTTTTGAGCCCGAATACAAAACCCTTTTTTGATTCACTAGAATAGACTGTTCTTAACTTTGAGGTAGTGTGGAATTTTTTTCTGTGGTTTCACTTCTGCTTAATAGATTCTTAAGTGGTATAGGTCCAGAAAACCTCATATATCTTATAAAGAAATAATCTGTGAAGAAAATTCATGAAAGCATGTGTCATTCTACTCAATGATTCCCTTACTTGAGATAGCCCTGGTGGCTCATGCTTGTAATATTAGATACTTGGTAGGCTAAGGTCTAAGGGTTATGATTCAAAACCAGTCAGGTAGAAAAGTCCATGAGAGCCAGGCGCCAGTGGCTCATGCCTATAATCTTAGCTACTCAGGAGGCTGAGATTTGAGGATTGAGATTTAAAGCCAGCCGGGGCAGGAAAGACCATGAGACTCTTTTCTCCAATAAAACACCAGAAAACAGGAAGTACCATTGTAGCTTAAGTGGTAGAGTGCTTCAGCTTTGAGCTGAAGAGCTGAGGGACAGTGCCCAGGTTCAGAGTTCAAGAGCCACTACCGACAAAAAGAAAAGAAAAGAAAAGTCCATGTGGATTTTTATCTCTACTAATCGGCAAAACATCTGAACTCGAGGTATGACTCAGGTGGTAGAGTAGCAATGCATAGAAAATAAATCAAGAGAGTGTGAGGCTCTAAATTCAAGCCTCAACGCTGGCACCACTCTCTCTGTCACCCACCCCCCAATGATGATTTTTCTCACTTTTAGAAGGATATATATAATTTTATTTCTTGTAAAGACAAATATATTTCAATAATGATAGATTAGATGATAATGATAAACATTGTTTAAAGTACATTTGATACAAAATACAAAATTGTTGTGTGGTTATTATTAATTTTAGAAACATTGAATATGAAGTATTAAACATACTTGAGTCTAGATGCAGTAATTCACTCTTATAGTCCTAGCTTCTTGTGAGGTGGAGATTGGAGGAGTAAATAGTAAATTGAAGATTGTCTAACAGCTTGGAGCAATGATGTGTTCAGGTCCCCTCAGTCACAGTGGGCAGTGTAATTGGAGCATTACAGTCCAGGCCTAGCTCAAAATTAAAGCAAAAAGGTCTGGGAAAGTGGATCAAGTAACAAAGTGCCTTAGTCCAAACTTCAGTATAATAAAATATAAAACCTTATTTGAGAACAGATGCCTTTCATGCCAGTTTTAGAATATATTGACATATTTCAAAAAAGTCACTTAATTTTTACAAAGTGAACACAAATCATTGAAAATATTTTTTAAATAAAATCTTTTTTCTTTTGCCTGATTCTTTCCACAAAAATTATGAATCATGTCTCTGCAAGGATTGCATAAAAATTGGGCAAGGAACTACTTAGTATGATATTTCAGAAAAGTCAAGAAATCCTATTTAATACGATATTCAATAAATTTTAAATGATCTGAAATTCAATATGAGTTCTGGCTATTTATTCAGTCTGACCTTTTATGATTCTAAATGAAACATGATCTCTAATAATTTTAGGTAATAAATACCTCATACAGTAAGAATTTTAGTAATATCTACCAGGAACTGCTGGATAATTTGTAAATTGCTCATCAATAGGATATTCTATCCGAATTTGTTTGGTTTATTGGTTTTTTTGTTGTTATCACTATTATTATCTGTGGTTACTGTTCGTTATTTGCACTAAACATGTTAAATCTCTTATTAGAATATAATCCTGCCCAACATTCTATATGGCTTTTCTCTCAGAATAAAGAGTAGGTATAATTCTTTTTTAAGTTTAATCAAACAGCAATTATTGAATTGTAAGATATTGAGCATAGTGAATAAACACTTCTAATTTGTTTTAAAAATATCCTCTAATTATTTTTAAAAAGAATAAATTGTCTTATCCAATGTTGTGCTCAGAATTGACAAGCAAACCCTACATGTACTTAAGACTAAGGGCTGATATTTCCTCTTTAAAAATAATGTAGCATTTGTTTATAGTCATTTTCATTTCTTTATTTTAAAATTCTGAAGCTTTAGTGTGTTTGATTTGTTGACTGATTGTTTGAATTTAAATATTTGTGCCTTTAAATAAATAAAACTACATGTGTCAACCTTTGTTTGTATACTTCATGATTTTCATAGCTCATTTTGTCTTTTTCAAACTTACAATTTTCACTTATCTCTGTTGTACTATCATACCATTATGATTAGTAACACATATGTTAGTTCAGTTCTTCAATAAGGTATATTCAGTTCATTTGCACAATCCTGCATTCTGGAAATTAAGTATATTTTAGTGATTTTCTTTGCTTAACAAAATTTAGTTTTGTTTTATGAGTCATTTTTGGAGCAGCCAATAAGAAAGAATTATTTCCCCTTCATCACTGTAATTAATATGATGTGTGTTCCTTTCATCCATCTGAAAACTGTAGTGAAAGTGACCAAATTGGCCCTTAGCAACCAGACATTGATGTGATGTTACAAAAAAATATGTTTTTGCTTTGAGTATGTGTACGTGCATGCGTGTGTGTGTGAGAGAGAGAGAGAGAGAAAGAGAGAGACAGACAGAGAGACAGATAAAGAGAGAAAGAAAAAGAGAGAGAAAGAAAAAAGAGAAAGAAAGAGAGAGAGAGATTGTTGTTAGCCAAGTTAATTAGGTTACAGTAACAAAATGTTGGCATTAAAATATTGCAAACTGCTATTTCTGGCTGGTGTGGATCCTACTCCCTGGGCAATATGGGTTTGACAGAAATTAATTTCAGTTTAATCTAAATAGAAGGTTTATGGAACTTCATCTTGATATGTACTTTAATTTCCCTGAGTCATAGAAAGTAGGGATAGGTGTCCTTCTTAAATTCCTTACAGTAATGGATTGTCTGATGTGACCGTTTCTCATATACATATATATTTATATATAAAATATTTATATTTATATAAACATATATATATATAAATTTAACCTCTAATGGCCAGATAACCTCACCTGAAATTAATAAAATGACTCCATATCTGTTAGCAAGTAAGTCACATCACCTCCACATATCAGTGGAGAAGCTGGGCAATATAATTCCTAGCATCCTCAGGAGACAATGGAAGGTTGTTATTCCCTAGAAGCTGTTACCAGCAGACAAGTGAGCAGATGTGAGATTCACAGCTGCTTCTTTGTGAGAATTGAGAACAACCACTATGTTGCTGCCAACTGAGATAAGTGGAGGAAATGTTCCTAAAATTCCTAAAAAAGGAAAGTTTCCAGCTAGCTTTTGACAAACTCGTTCTTCAATGTCATTCTGTAGTGTTTAGATCTCTTCCCCTAACCTTATGGTGGGAGCTTCTCTGTCATTTCTAAAAAGATTTTCCTGTTCCTTATTTCTCCTTATGCATGTGAACCTTAATTTTTATAAAGTTTGCATTTTGGATGCTTAGAATGACTCAGTGTGACTGACAAAAGTCATATTCATATAGAAAAAATAGACAAACATGCATGCCCTCAGAGGAAGGGTATTAAGATTTATAATCAGTCCTAAGGACCTACTATCTATGGTATGAGTTGATATGACCACTTTAAAACCCAAAACAGACCTTACCAAAACTAATGTTGAACTCACAGAGTTCGCTTTATGTTAACATTCAAGAAAAGTCAACCAAGGATGAATCATGAAGATATTTAACATTAGATATATATGTCTACTTTGATTTATGTGTCTATGCATTGAAACCCAAACCTAAAATAACATAAAACAAAAGTACACATGATACTCTCACTTTTCAAAGCTATTGAGATTGGATTGAGAGGGAAAGAGAGCCAGGCACTGGTGGCTTACACTTATAATCTTACTACTTAGGAGGCTGAGATCACATGATCATAGATTGAAGCCAGCCTGGGAAAGAAAGTCCATAAGCCTCTTATCTCCAGTTAACCACCAAAAAGTCAGAGCTGTGGCTCAAGTGGTAGATTGCTAACTTTGAGCAAAGATCTCAGGACCAGAGCCAGACCCTGAGTTCAAGTCCCAGGATCAGCACAAAACAATAACAGAAAGAAAAAAAGAATGAAAGAAAGGAAAGAAAGAAAGAAAGGAAAGAAAGGAAGGAAGGAAGGAAGAAAGGAAGGAAGGAAGGAAGGGAGAGAGGATGGAAGGAAAGAAGGAAGGAAGAGAGAAAGGAGAAAAAGAAAGAAAGAAAGAGAGAGAGAGGAGAGAAAGAAAAGAAAGAAGAAAGAAAGAAGGAAGGAAGGAAGGAAGGAAGGAAGGAAGGAAGGAAAGAAAAAAGAAAGAGAGCAAGGCGGAGGGGAGTTCTGGGAAGTGATATGTGTGGAAAACTTCATAAGAAATTTATTACTTGTATGCTAAAACATTAACACTAAAATAAGAAAGATATTTTCAGATGCACTGCATGTTGGTAAAATTTTCTGTTTCTTATCACATCACATAAAGAAAGAATACAAGGCTAGAAACTGATGAAGACATACTGAACACACATGTAAGAGTATATGTCCAGAATTCCTGTGAATAAGTCTTATCAGTATTCATGTGAACAACTTTTATCGGTGGATAAAAATACCATTATTTTAAATAGATAAATGGTTAATTGAGTGCTTAGCATAGCAAGGTTTTCGATTGCCTGTAAGTCTATGAAATGGTTTCCACAGTGTCGGTAATAAATCAATCTACCAATTATATATGTATCCTCCATATGTGAGCATGACTTGTACTCTGAAAAAATCAATAGAAATAGAAAGTATCCAAAACAAATCAAAATATTTTATTTTTTACTTTTATTTCAATTAATGCATTCAAAATTATCAAAATGTATGCTTTTATGTATTATAGTTCTTTGTTTCTTAATGTAACATATATACTTAAAATTTTGTGAAACAAATTTTGAATATTTCCAAAGGAATGAAATAAAGTTTTGGCTGAAATATTAACTTGATTAACAGGTAATCAACTTAAGAGCTAATTATCTGAAATGTTTAGGCCAAATCCATTTTCATTAAGAAGGATTTAGAGAATAGGTTTTAATTCTACATATCTTCCAACAATATTTGAAATAAAAGCTCCCACTTTTTCAAGCAGAAAAGGTCAGATAAGGTGATGTTAGGAAAATGAACCCTAAGATGTTCATTCAAATGTTTTTTTCTTTCATGCATTTGTTTCTAATGCATTTATAAGATTATTTCTTTGTTGCTTTGTATGTCTCTCCCCCACAGTATAACCGCTTCCACAGTATAACCGCTGCTTTCACTGTATTTGATGTCTGTATAATTTGTGGAGGGGAAGGTGAAAAACAAGTCGTTTAAATAAGGATACAGGTGGACCCATTGCAACAATGAGAAGTACAAGTTGTCATGTTGAAAACGAACTTTACAACTTTGTTGGCGGGGGTAAGGGAGGGGAAGATTGGGTGGGGGGACGGGGGGAGGCTGGGAAGGGATGGGAAGGGGAAACAAAGGAGGAGGCAACAATGCTTGATAAGAAATGTACTCATTATCTTGCCCGTCTAATTGTAACCCCTCTGTACAGTATTTTCACAATAAAAAAATAAGTAAACATTTTTAAAAAAAGCTTCCACTTTTATAATTGAAATTGAATGAATGAAGATCTTGAATTATTTATTTTAAGTATATGGATATAAAAGGAGAAATGCCATTTCCATTGCCCTTATGCCTGGGATTACTTTAAATAAAGAAAATACAGCACAATCAAAAGAGGCAACACCATGAAAATGAGATTTATTCTTAACACCTAGGCAAAATAGGTGAGGCAAAGGAATTATCTAAAGTATGTGCATGAGGGAAATTTGTTTAAAACTCTTTTAAAGAATAATTAAAGCCACTGAATGACAGTCTTTCTGTCAACTGTAAGTCACAGTGAGATACAATACTGTGTATCAGTCTGGGTGGCACTGAAGTGTACAACCCATTTTGCAGGAGAACTGAGGCGATGAAAATATGATACAACCAAATCAATTAAATATCAGACCTAAACTACATTATTTGCCTTTTTGTAGAAAACAAGAAAAATGATTGCTTTGAAAAGCCAACTGTGTTTGGATTTGATTATTTTTCCTTAACCAAAGTCAGAGGCATATAAATACCAACTTTCCAAAGGAAGTAATCAGAATCTGTGAGTGCAACAGCTGAGTAACTGAAAATTCAATTTCCAATTATTTCATAGTGGTTTGTTACCCTGTTTGTTTATTCTTCATTGCAGACATTTGTAACTGAGTGAGAAAGCATCATCTCAATGCCTGTGATGAATGCACTGTGGTTTATAATAGATTTATATTTATTTACATTCAAAATGTTCTTGAGCTTGAAGTTCATACATCCCATTATACAAAAAAGTTTAACTTGAAAGAGTTGTCATGAAAATATATATCCATCATATGTGCATATGCATTAATCTGACAAGTTCATAACATTACTCAGTCTTCTGAAACTTTAATAATGAGTGAGTCTAAAATTTTGGAGACATGAATTGCAAATGTGTTTGCTGAAAGAGACAATTTAAAAACTTCATATTGCTAAGAATTTTTACTGATCTATTAGAAATTTACTTAGTGTTGAAGCATGTATGAAAATGTCGAGTAGATTCTTCTGTGTCAACTTAAAACCCAGTGCTATGTGGGTTATTCATAATCGCTGTTAATATTTTACCAAATGGAAGAATACATTGAATATCTGTTCAGTGTAGAAATCCAAAATGAATTCATCTCTCTGATTCAGAAACTACTCAATGAAGCATCTCCTGAAAAACTACTGTCTTGCTGTTAAGGAATATATTAAACTATTATATTATTGAAGTGTATGAAAGTTCAATTCATTAGGCACTTTAGTAGCTAGTCTTTATTCTTTTTTTTAAGAGTGCTGTGTTATTACTAAGAATTCTAGGATTTAATTTAATTGGAATCACATTATGCTTACTTTATGAGGTCAAAGTAAATTACATGAACAACTTTCATGTAAATGTTATGATACAATACATTAAAATTATAACATATAGGTTGGTTATGTAACTTCAATATAGCATTGGCATTGTTTGTTTTGTTCACTGAAGAAAATGTCAACAATGGATTACTTAAACTAATTCACATTGAATGAACTATATTTCCTACCAGTGGAAATGTCAAAACTATTATATCCTATAATTCATTGTCAGATGTTGAATGAGAACTACACTGGACAGTGTTAAGTTAATTCACCATCCTCTAAGTTCTCTGATTGAAGTAGCATTACCACTACCATCTACTGTCAAATCTGGGTCTATATCAGGAAAACAATCAGATAAAAGCTATTGATTTAGAAATTTTAGGTGCAAGGCAGAATAACATTTATGAGTCAAGAAACCCAAAGAATCAATTATTAGAAACTATTTTCAAAGAAATTAAAAGCAGTGAGTGTTAATTTGCAAACAAACCATAAAAGATAAACCATAGCTATTAAGTTGAAATGGTCAGAATTGGAAACTCTACTATACTGTCTGAAGACAGCATCAAGTAATTATTATGTAAGAGGTACAACTGTAACTAAAAATGAGATGGGATATCTATTACTTCAATGGATTATATTTAAACAAAAAATAACATTAACCAAAAATAAAAATAAATGAGCTACTATGTGAAAAAGCAAAGGACCACAAAACTATAGCATTGTATGAAATGCAGTTTACATTGCATCTATGGACACTGAGTTCATAGGGGTAAGAATTATTTTTATATTTTACATTTTATTATATCCTTTACAGGAGTTATAAATACCTTAACAAATAAACTGCTGAAATTACAAGTAATTGAAGTAACAAAGGTGACCAGTAAATAAGAAAGTCTAATATACTCAAAGATTTAAACATATTTGGATAATCCCATCTTATATTTGCAGAAGAAATTCACAGGAAGTAAAAGTTAGTATTATATATTTCATATGGTGTCTTGATCCCCAGACAAATCAGGATGAAAGTATGTCTTCTCTCCTATCACCTAACAAGTTTATCTTACCTGTGATGGCATTTTAGACAGTAAGTCACTGCCAAGCAAGTCATTACATAGAGTGACACTTGAGGGTCCTAGAATAGGGCCCATAGTCACAAAGCAGTATAACTCCTTCTTTGCGTAGATTTAGTGAGTATTTAGCACCAATTAAAAATAAGAGAACAAACAAAGCAGTTTAAGAAATGAGTCAAATGCTAGTAATAACTCTTACTATTTAAAAAAAAAAAGGTGTGTGTATGTGTGTATGTTTGTGTCTGTGTTTCAGTTACAAATATAGGGATATACTATGGAAAGGTGGAAATCATTTCTTGCAACTAAGTCACAGCTATTACATTAATCTATGTGTATTTTTGACATTGACACTAACAGCTATTACATTAATCTATGTGTATTTTTTGACATTGACTTTGGAAAAGGAGAATGGGTAATGAGGGAGAGTAAAAGATTGGGTGGACCTATTTGAAATAACTAGTAAATGTCTGGGACAAATAGAAAAGGTCAAAAACTATGTACATATAACCAGATAAGATGAAGTTAAGGGGAATGAACCTCAAGATAGGGGCACAAGTGTTTTTTTTTCTTCCTTGCTTGCTATTGTTTTTAAAGCATTTATAAGGTACCATGTGATTGTTTGTTGCTTTGTATGTCCCTCCCCCATGGTATAACCTCTGTTTTCACTATATTTTATGTTTGTATAATTTGGGGAGGGGAAGGGAAATGAAACAAAATGCTTAAATAGGGAAACAGGTTGACCCATTTGTACAATGAGATGTACAAGACATTACGTTGAAAAACAAACTTTACAATTTAGGTGGGGGGTGGGGAGGGAGTGTAGTTGTGGAGGTGGGGAGGGAAGGGATGGTAGGGGAAAACAAAGGAGGAGGTAACAATGCTTGATAAGAAATGTACTCATTACCTTGATCGTGTAACTGTAACCCCTCTGTACAGTATTTTTAAAATTAAAAACATAAAAATAAAAGACTGGGTGGGACGAATGGAGAAACAATGTATGCCATAGGTGGGCATGACAAAATAAAACCTGCTTTTTGCAACTAAGTGATGCAAGAATATGTAGGCAGACTCTATGCATAATTATTCTTGACAATCATGTAGTTAAATTTAAGATTTTTGTTAATGGTAATATTTACAAAATAATGTAATATAACAAAGTGGCATATGAGAGACAATTATTTAGGTGTAGTAATAGGAACAAAGAAAAAAACAGAAACAAGTTATTTTAAGGAAAGAAAGATTAGTTTAGAGTAAGATTAGGGGAAGAAATAGTAAAATAAAGTTAACTGTTGAACTGAATTAGAACTGGAAATGTGACAAGGATATTGAGAATAATGAGTGTATTTCTCTGATAAGTGGAATATACAAGATATGGAAAGGAACTCTTAGGGGAATAGAAAAAGAAGCGGGATTTGGTAGGAGGAGGGTGAGCCTATGTAATAGGAAGGATAAATATAATCAAAATTGCTTTTTTATAAAGCAATATAATGCTCCTATAAAATATGAAATGCTTTTTTATAAGATGAAAATGCCATAATGAAATCTAGCATTTTGTAGAGTTATTACACACCAATAAAAACACTAATGAAAAAATTCTCAAAATATCCTTTACTAAATGTAAGGAAGTCACTGAAAGGGTGAAAATCAAAATGCAAATTTGTCAAGCTCTTGCCAGAAATATCTGTGTGTATATGTATGTGTTTGTGTATGTGTGTGTTTCAGTTACAAATATAAGTACAAATACACAGAAATTGTATTTCTATATTTTTTAGGAATATATATATTTTGGTAGATGCCTCACATGAACCTTTTAGCACTAAAATTAATGAATTGTTCTCCTTAACAATCCAAGTTGTAAAATCTCCTGTTATTAATTCTTTCAAGATTTTCACTGAGATTATGATTTAATGGTGAGACAATTCATAATGTTCACAAAACCCTTTATGTTTATAGCTTTGGAAGAGTAAAACAGAAATGGAATAAAAATAATTTGATGAAATTGTAAAGCATATAATGAGAGCAGAGACATAACACATGTGTCCACTATTCAAATTTTGTGAATGCATAGAAAAACACGTATTCCTATTTCTAGTGCTATAGAGCAAGAATGCATTAATTTCACCATTTATCTGTCTCAGACTTCCTTTAAAGCACCTCATCTGATGTTGACTTATTGGAATGTATGAAGAACTATGGAAACATTGAGAGCCACTTTGTATTTCAGAAGAGAATTAAACATCATTTAGTTAAAAATTCTGGTATTTGTAGGCAAAGCACTGCAATTAGCATTTAAATAATTCAATGTGAGCATCCATTTTCTTTGAGATTAACAATGATTCATTCTCACATGCTGTGTTTTTAATCCAAGAGGTGAAATGTATAGAACATGGGATAGCAACAAAGATGACTAGTTAGCCAACTTGCTCTTGCAATTTGCTTCTAATATGCTTGCTTTACTGTAGATCTGAAAGGACCTCAAAAAAAAAAAAGAAAGAAAGAAAAAGGAAGGCAGTGTGCTGGAGATTCAGTCCATAATAAGAAAATAGATTATTGATTGTACCAGCAGATGATATTTCTCTAGAAACAATGTCTTCTATTTTATTTTTATCTAACTTCCAAAAAAGCCTATAAAATAATGCACCTCATTAATGTCATTGTCATTTAGGAAGCATATGGAAACCTGAAAAGTCATTATTAATTATAGCCACGTGTATCAAAGCAGAAACACTCAAATGCATCACTGTATTTGTTAATGAAATGAAAAATAAGTCATATTTTATCAGTATTTTTCTGACAATACCCATATTTTTTATTATGGGTAAATTATGTTTGTAAAAGTACAATGATCAGAGGAATCATAATGTACTTTTCAGTACAAGCTACTCAATTTATCCCAGCCCAAATTGTCTCACCCAAGAGAACATGGTAAATATCACAATAACAAGGAGTCCTTTATTCCACTAGGCCTCTATTAAAACAGTCTGATTGCCCCTTGTCCGTTTCTAAATGATAGATAATATCCTCTTCTCTTTTGCTTTTCTTTTCTATTATGTCCTTCACAGAAAACCTAAAATGAGGCATTTCCTGCAAGCCTGCAGAGAGAGAAGACTGAATAGGAGGCTGAAAGGGAGTATGGAGACCAGGATAAAAGGCAGTTATTAAATTTGTGAACTCCATCAGAAGACAAGAAAATAAACTCCACCACTGGCTGGAAGGGTAGTGAAGTATGACATTTCATTTTTATGCAGGTCTCAGCATGATAGAAGTAACACATTGAAGAGCACTGTAAAAAAGCAGTTAGTGCCTTCATTGAATGTCAGCATGCTTCTCTGCTGTTCTTTGGTTGATCCTTTTCTGTGTCTTTGTGGAATAGTCGTTCAGAGTTTCATATAGATGAGATCAGACCCACCAGCAGTCCTTTGTGAATTTTCATGACAAGAGGCAGAAAACTCATTCTATGTAACTCCATGAGGTTCATGGTCAGGTGTGCTTTATATTCTTTAGATTCTCTTTCCTTCAATTGATGAATTGAATTCCATGCAGACTTACTTTTGGCCTCACTGGTCATACACACACACACACACACACACACACACACACACACACACACCCATAGCCTAAGAATAGAAATATATATACATGTGTGTGTACATATACATATACATATATATATATATATATATATAATTTGTTCTTTTTTTCTGAATGTTCAGAATTTATTAGTGCAGATGAAAATTTTCTAATTTGGTTCATGAAAAGAATAATATTAAGACAATATGTTCATTTAATTTGGATATTATATAAATAGGTATTAGATAATCAAGAATGATAGGTTTTTCATTTATATATTTCCAATTTTCTATAAGCATTTTAAAGGAGCTGTGTTTTATAACAGTAAAAACTTTGTATTTTTCCCTATTTTGATAAAATGTCTTTTTTGTCTTTGTATCTATTGCATTTAAAGGAGTTACTATTCAGTTACGAATAGTCTCCAGTTAAAAACTGGAAGCCCATTTTAAATAATTTTAGTGTTCTGAACATAGCAAAAATTGTAACTCTCTCCTTTTTAACAGCTTACATTCAATTTCAATTTAAAATATGTGAATCCAGCCACAAATGATATAATAAATATTGCTAAGAAAGATATATTGTAAAGAATTACCACAATAAACACATCACATCTAAATTCTAACTAGCAGTTTTTTTTTTATACAATTAAATATCCTTTGTAAGTGTATATGGTACTGGGACATAAAGTCAGACCTTCAGTATATTAGTTCGGTTGCATTAGTTGTTTGTTAGCTAGGGCCTAGAGCCTTGTGGCCATGGCAACCATTCTTTTCAGGTAACTGGGATTATAGAACCACTGTGCCAAAAACAGAGCCAAATAACTTGTGAATATCACATGTAATTCATTTTCTTAAATATATTATACATATATATATATATATATATACATATATATTATCTTTAGGTACTTATACAAAGGTGTTTCCATGAAACAGAGCAGTTTATGAATACAATATCTTTTGACCAATGTCATTCTCACATATCCCTCCCCTACCCACCCTTCACCTCATTCTTCTTAATTTTATAGTATGTACATTGAACTTTAATTACATTCATTCTGCTCTTCTCTTTATTCCTCTACCCCAATCCATTTGAACCCACCCCACTCCTTTCAAGAACCAGTTTCTTGGTGTTTTATTTTGCTAAACTTTCGTTTTGCCTCTCTAAGCAATTACACTACTTGAGATCTCCCTTGGATCTACCATATTTCAATCAGTACATTTGTATTCATTTGCATACCACTGAACATATTTACTTATACATTTATAGGCTAAACTAGCTTCCAGATATATAGAGAAATATCCATCTTTTGTCTTTCTGAGCCTGACTGACTTCACTTAACATAACTTTTTTTCATGTCTTTCCATTTCTTTACAAATGGTACAATATCATTCTAATGGATGAGTACAATTACATTGTGTGTGTATACTATAGACAGCCTACAGAATGGGAGGTTTTTTTGTGAGCTACACACAGACACTGATTTAATATTCAGGATATACAGAGAACTTAAAAACTTAAACCAACCTTATTAATAAATGGGCTAATGAGTTAAAGAGAGTATCCAGTTTATACTGTACATGCTCTACCACTTCTCTGAGGAATTATGATTCTTCGATAAAGAAATGGTAAATAGAGACCATAATCTGAGGGCCCATTGATAAAAAAGTGAGTCTCTGAATCAAGAAGCACTGGAAACAGAAAAAAAAGAATTACAAACTCTTGAAGGAAAAAAATAACGCATCAGTGTATACCGATGATTTCAAAACAAATTTATAATTGCAGAATTATACTTAAATTATTTGATTATAAATTTGAAGTTTACTTTTATTTTTTTAAATGTCCATTTTATACAATACTAGCATAGTTACTTGCTTTTTATGCAAATCGTGGATATTGCACATGTGGCATTCTAAATGGAATCAGGAGTAAGGTTGTAGAATCCATGGTCCAAGCCATCCACAAGAAAAATCCTAAAGAATTAAGTGAAAACAGGAATAAGGCTAATAGGGGTTGCCATAGAAATTGTGTTTATAATGGACCACATAAATTGTGTTTTATTGGACCATTTACTATGGGGAAAGAAAGAGAATACAAAACACAAATTCCGACTGAAGAGTAGTTTAGATTAGAGGTGACTAAAGACACTAGAATATCTGAAGGACAAAATTCTCACTAAGGAAAAATTCACATCCCTTTACGTAAGAATGGATACACAAACATATTGATATTGGTACAGATGCAGATTAATTATAATTCATCTTGGTAATTGTTAACCAGCCACATACCTTTATCTGTAGTCACATATGTCGTCTTTGGATTCTATCTCACACAATTTTCTAGCTCAAAAATAAAATGAGATTCAAAATATAGGTCTTTATCTGCAGACAACAAAGAGAATCCAAGGAAAATTCTTGGAAATTTACATCATATGAAAGCATCAATATATTCTCCAAAATAAAGTTCCAGAAACAACAGCTTCTTCTTCTATACACACACACACACACACACACACACACACACACACACACACCCATACTACGTGAATAGAAGTGAAAGAGTTAGCAGAGGAAATAATCTGGAGAAATCAGAGCTACGAGGCATTTCATGGACAGAGTATTAAGGAGAGGGCTGAAAAAGATGTAATAGTTAATGGGAGAAAGATGTTATGAATTAATTTCTCAATGGGAACAAATGGAAAGAAATCAGTGGAATACTATTTTTACAATACTTAACAAAGAAAATGTTGTTAATATATTTGAGTGTCAATTTCATAAACTTGTAGAAATTTTACTATTCATAGTCTATCTAAAGACTAGCTAAATAATTGCAGAATTGATTAGAAGCTTGGGATAGCAGGTGTGCTATTATAGGTTAGATAAAATCAATAGGATGTTTGTGTAATACTATAATTTGTTTATTTATTTAATGGGGGTCTTGTGATTTGACTTAAGGCCTGGAAACTGTCCATGAGCTCCGATTGCTCAAGGCATGTTCCTACTGGGTATTTCAAAGTGTCTGTTGAGAGCAATGAAATGAATTTCAATGTTAGGTAAGTTAACTGATTTAAAATTAATTTTAGCTCTACAGCAATACATGGCCAGTAACCAATACATATTGCAGATGTTAAGTAAAATGAGGTTTTTAACTGTCTGAACATATAGCTCATATTTCAGAATGGATTTTTGTCATTTCTAAGAGATTTTGTACATATCTTAACTCTAGAACTCCTAACTTCTACTACTACTTATATTCCTTACCAAAAATGTTGCACCTTTGTTTGTAACCCAAATATACCAAATTATTTAGCAGTATTTTCTTAGAAGCAACATACATCAATCAGGCTCTGTGTCCACAAACTACAGAATGAGTCATTTGATCAGCAGTGATGAAGACTAAACTACTGTAATATGCAGCCTTAAAGATAAATTGTTTAAATAGGGATGCAGGTGGACCCATTGCAACAATGAGATGTCCAGACGTTATGTAGAAAAATAAACTTTACAACTTTGGCGGAGGGGAGATGGGGGACGGGCGGGCAGGGAATATGGGAAGGGACTCGAAGGGGAAACAAAAGAGCAGGCAACAATGCCTGATAATAATAAATATATTCATTACCTTGCTCATGTAATTGTAATCCCTCTGTACTGTATTTTCACAATAAAACAATTTTTTTAAAAAAAGAGATACATCCCATGGCGCGTGCGCGCACACACACACACACACACACACACACACACCACACACACACATATAAATTATTGTGAAAATACCATACAGAGGGGTTACAATTACATGAGCAAGATAGTGAGAAGATAGTGAGTACATTTCTTATCAAGCATTGTTGCCTCCTCCTTTGTTTCCCCTTACCATCCCTTCCCCTCTCCACTACCACACCCCTACGCCCCCTACATCCCCCCCCGCCCCCACACTAAAGTAGTAAAGTTCGTATTTCCACATGACTTCTTTTTTTT
>NW_012267300.1:1205428-1228123 GCF_000151885.1 Dipodomys ordii
TTTTTTGCCTTGGCTTCCCTCTCTTGTCTAACTCTCTGTCCTGTGATGGCACAGTTGGTGTGATTCTCTGGCTTAGGACTGTTCACTGGAACTCTGAAACTGCTTTCTATGCGAGAGCTTGTTCAGATTCCAGCTTCTCCTCCGCCATCTTGCGCCATCCTCCTCCACATAACTTCTTGTATATCTCATTGTTGTAATGGGACTACCTGTAACCTTATTTAAACAGTTTTTTTCCCCTTCTCCTCCTCAAAGTATATCAACATCAAATACAGTGAAAGCATGGCTTATACCCTGGGGGAGTTAGTTACATACAAAGCAACAAAGAAATCATCTTATAAATATGTTGGAAACATTCGCAAGAAAAAAAATTGAATCCTTATCTTGGGGTTCATTTCACCTAACATAAACTTGTCTGATAGTTTGTAAGGGAGCTAAAAAATAGAATGGAAGAAAGACAGCCTCTTCTGTAAATAGTGCTGACAAAATTAGTTAATCACTTGTAGAAAACTAAAGCTAGATCCTTATATACCACCCTGCACCAGAATCAACTCCAAACGGATCAAAGACCTTGGAGTCAAAACAGACACTTTGAAAACATTACAGGATGGAATAGGAGAAACCCTAGGTCTCTCAGGTCGCTTAATAGAGACCCAGAAACACAACAAATCAAAGAATTGCAGAGCTTCTGTATGGCAAAGGATATAGCTAGCAAGATCAATAGAAAGCCCACAGATTGGGAAAAGATCTTCACTAGCCATACAATGGACAAGGGTCTCATATCTAAAATATACCTGGAACTCAAAAAATTAAATCCCCCAGCAACAAATCCTCAAAGAAATAACTGCCCAATAAATCAGTGGGCTAAAGACTTAAAGAGAAACTTCTCTGAAGAAGAAAGAAGGATCGCCAATAGACACATGAGGTGAAATGCTCAATCTCTCTAGCCATAAAAGAAATGCACATCAAAACAATATTGAGATACCACCTCACCCCAGTTAGAATAGCTACAATCAAGAAATCTAATAACAACAGATGCTGAAGGGGATGTGGACAGAAGGGAACCTTACTGCATTGTTCGTGGGAGTGTAAACTTGTTCAACCACTTTGGAAAATAGTGTGTAGGTTACTCTAAAGACTCCACATAGAGCTCCTCTATGACCAGCAATCCCACTTTTGGGCATTTACCCAAATGATCACAAACAAAACCATGCTAAAGCTACCAGCACAACTATGTTTATTGCAGCATTATTTACCATAGCTAAGATATGGAACCAACCCAGATGCCCCTCAGTAAATGAATGGATCAAGAAAATGTGATATGTATACACAATGGAATTCTTTGCCTCCATCTGAAAGAATGGCATTACCCCATTTGTTATGAAATGGAAAGACTTCGGGAAGGGTAAACAAAGGAGGAGGCTGCAATGCTTGGTAAGAAATGTATGCATTATCCTGCCCATGCAATTGTAACCCCTCTGTACAGTATGTTCACAAATAAAATAAAATAAAATTAAAAAAAAAGAAATGGAAAGACTTGGAAAAATTATATTAAGTGAAGTAAGCCAGGCACAAAGAAATATAGGTTTCATGGTTTCCCTTACTTGCAATAACTAGTATATGTCTGAGACAAACCATGGCACACTTTTTAACTAAAGAAACTCCTACAGTATGATTGAAAGCAGAAAGTGGTAAACTTCCCAGAGACCTGGGAGGAGGAAAGGGGAGATGTGGAAAGGTTTAAGGCTACCAAATTACAGTCAGAAATAACTAATTAGTTCTGGCTTGCTGCTACATGAGGAAGTAGCTACAAATAACAATAATATACTAGAGATTAAAAAAACTAGAAATCTTTACCATATAAGAAATATAAATATTTGAGAGGATAATTATATTCAAGGTGATTTGTATAATGTTAATATGTATATGTGTATGTGTGTATATCTATACGTATACATACATATATGTATATGTACACAAATCTGGGTGACATAAGATACTTTATTTTCTAAGAGTATTACCTCTTGTGAAATTTAAAAGTGTTTTACTTTGACCTTTTCATTATTTACTCATTTCTGTCTGTCTGTCTCTTTCGTCATTTGTGGCATTTGAACTTCAGGCCTAGACAGTATTCCTGAGCTCCTTAAATTAAGGCTAGCTCTCTACTTTCAGCCATATCTCCACTTTCAGTTTGTTTTCTGGTGGTTAATTCAAGATTAGGGTCTTTCAGACTTTCTTGCTGGGGCTGGTATTGAACTTGACCTTCTGAATAGGTAGGATTACATGTGTCATTCACCAGCACCCAGCTTATTTACTTATTTCTATAACTTAAGAAACAGTCATATAATTACAGGCCATCTTTATCACTGTAAAATTCTACTCTTACTTGGGTTACAATCTGTTCTAAGAAAACTAAGTTCAATATTGCACTGAGGTCACTTAGTTTTATATATATATATGTGTGTGTGTGTGTGTGTGTGTGTGTGTATAAATATATACATATATATGTACATATATACCTATAATTGTACAATTCATAAATTATTTCAAAAATAATTACTCAACAATAGTCCAAGATAATTGTCCAAGATAAATGTATGAAAATCTCCTATAAATATTAGTCATGTGTCAAGACAGAGAACCTTTTCTACTTATTTTTTTAAAATGAAATGAAACTTCCCTACCTTCCCAACCAATAAATGCACTAAAATGAATGCTGTTTCCATTAAAAATATCAATGTTTACATAATCCCTCGTTAATGTTGTGCAAACAATAGAGAAAATTAATGGTGTATTTTCTGCATAATTCAGTTGCATATGATAATCACACAAAACAAAGCAAACCAAAATAAATAAACAAGTGCAGCCAGTATGAAAAGTACAGATGAGATAAATCCACAGTTTGAAAGCCCTATTTTCTGAATGTAGTAGAACATATTTATGGTAAGCACTTGTGATAATGCCAGCAAAAATTTTCCATCCTGCTGCATGCTTAATTTCATCTAACTTGTTTATGGCAGTGTAGTGAAACACAGCGCTAAGGTCTGTTTAAACCATTTGTCTCTGTTCTTTTTGCAGAAAGCCAACAGATTTGTTTAAACCCAAACAAAATGCACAAATAATCACATCTTCCTTTAGCAAACTGTTCTACCTAAATTCCAGAAATAACTTTTCCAATATACTGAAATGTTTGGTAACTGTAGTTTTGATCTGGTGCTGAGGACTTTCCCCCTTTCACTACTCTTTAACTTCCTATTTATTACATTGGTTTTTATACATTATAATATGCAAAATGTCCATTTTTATTAAAAATAGGGAAATTGTGGATTACTAATATGTTAAAGACAGTGTTTCTTCAGGTTGAAGATATAGCAGATGTGAGTACTGCTCACAGTTCTTTTTGTTATTTAATGTTTTGAGGCACCTGTAAAATTCTTTTAGCATTTATAGTTTACATCAAATAATTTCCCAGAAAATTTAGTGGAGTCATTTTCACATGCGATTTGCAAACAACATAAGCATTACTTCATGCAATACAGAATCTCGTATCTTTCCTAATTACTGAGTTAGAAACTGACTTTTGATGGGGCTCTAAGAGATTGATATGCATAAGAAAGTGTGCAAGCTTGGTCAAATAATTGGTAAATAAAGAAAAAAGGATATTATTGCAAAAAAGAAAGTTTACTTCTGTGATTTGTATTATTGGTTTTGCTTAGGAAGAATATATCCATACCATTTTATCTTTAAAAGGATTCTAAATATTATATATAATAAAATCTGATCAGAACATATTGAAAGTGAAGATATTTTAAAGCATTGTGGAATTTGGAAACAGCAGCTAACATTGTGTGTGGATTCACCTTTGAATGATAGAAAATGCATATTTTTATATTAATGCCATAATTTGTTCAGAAAAATTTTGAGAGATTTACATTAGTTTGAATCATAAAGCCCAATAAACACAATCAAAACAAAGTAAATAAATGAAGTGAAGCAGAAAAATTAAGAATAGAAATGAAGAAAATTTGTCTAATACAAATCAGTGCAAAGTTTTACATGAAGTATTTAATTTGAGAACACAAATTTGAGAAAAACAGATTTAGACAAACTGACTCAAAAAGAGAAAATAATAAGAAACCAAACATTTTTGGTTAAAATGTATTTTTCTTTGTACAGTTGCAGAAAGAAACTTCTCTGCTATGCAATGAATATTTACAAATTGATCTAAGAAAAATATATAGGTAAAAATGATCTTCATGGGTTATATTCTTATACAACAATATTAAATATCAATTGGCAAAATCATGGAGAATTCCATTTTGGATAAACTGCTTTGTTAGCAGGCCAGTGAGATTTGACTAAACAGCTTTTGCTGATTTGACTGTAACAGTTATGAAATGTTTTATACAAACTTTTGCATGCTGTTTTAATATTATTATTTTTTGTCTCTTTTTTGTTTTATTTTTTATTGTGAAAATACTGTATAGAGCTGTTACAATTACATGGGCAAGATAATGAGTACATTTCTTATCAAACATTATAGCCTCCTCCTTTGTTTCCCCTTCCCATCCCTTCCCATGTCCCCCCCACCCAATCATCCCTGCCTCCCCCCACACCAAAGTTGTAAAGTTCGTTTTCGACATAACGACTTGTACATATCATTGTTGCAATGGGTTCACCTGTATCCCTATTTAAACGACTTGTTTTTCCCCTTCCCCTCCACAAATTATACCGACATCAAATACAGTGAAAGCAGGGGTTATACTGTGGGAGAGGGACATACAAAGCAACAAAGAAATAATCTTATAAATGTGTTAGAAACAATCGCATGAAAGAAAAAAAAACATTTGAATATATATCTTAGGGTTCATTTTCCTAACATCACATATCTGTCCTTTTCTGCTTGACTCAGACATATACTAGATATTGCAAATAAGGGAAACCATGGGACCTATGTTTCTTTGGGTTTGGCTTACTTCACTTAATATAATTTTTTCCAAGCCTTTCCATTTCCTAACAAATGGGGCATTGTCATTCTTCCTGATGGAGGCATAGAATTCCATTGTGTATTTAAACCACATTTTCTTGATCCATTCATCTACTGAGGGGCATCTGGATTGGTTCCATATATTTTAATATTATTATTCATTTTATCATTTCAAATACAACTGATTCATATAAATGTTTTGTTGGCATATTTGCTCACCCAATTCCTAAAGGCTTCAGAGTAAAATATATTCTCCTTACAAGAAGTCTTGCTACGCAACCTTATGGAAATAACAGAAACATGAGATAATTATTCTCACACTGCTTTATATACTTTCTCATTGTAGTACCTTTGAAAGATCATATGGCTTGCCTGAATAGGTATAATTGGTCCTTTCTTAGCCTAAGAGGTGGTATATTACATATACATGTTAATAAATAATTAATTAAAGAAGTGTAGTAGAATTTTGTCTTTGTGTTAAATAGAACATATAATGTCAACTTTGAAGTACTATCAGAAAATAAAAATAAATATGTTGCTTTATTGATTTAAAAATTAGCCTAAATTTTGTGTTAATATGATTGCCCATTTCTGAAGTTATACATAACAACTAGTCCCTGCATTTTCCCTTGTTCATGATGGGATAAAAGGATATCATCAGAAAGAACCATACTGCACTTAGATTATTTTGTGATTGAGCAATGATATTATATATCTATCTCATTGGAATACTTGGACGTTGTAAAGATAATCTCTCCTGCCATCCAGTCATCCTTCTACTGAATATTTTTCCATGGGAAATAAAATAATAAGGTGAAGACACACATCTGTATTTCTATGTTAATATTGTAACACTATTATCAATTAGAAGTGCAATCCACCTCAATATTCATCCATTGATTAACAGAAAAAAGAAATGGAAGTCTAATACACAATTAATATTATTCAGATATGAGATATAATAAAATTGTGCCTTCTGCAATAATGTTGATGGCACTTGGGGTCAATATGTTAAATAAATACACCAGGACCAAAAGGACATTGTTTCTGATATATAGAATATAAAAAGTTGACTTTAAAGAAGTTGAGATTGTAAGAGTTGTTATTAGGGGCTGGGAAGAACATAGTTGAGGGAAGGATAGAAAAAAGGCTGAACAATGTACAAGGAACCCTGATTTTAAAGTAGGATCAATACAGATAAAAAACTATTGAGTTTACACTACAGAAAGGTAGAAAATACAATGTATGTTTTCAACAAGAAGAAATCATTAGTGATTAAAGAGACAGATATTTTTAATAAACTTTAACATTGCATAACATTGAATACATATATCAAAATATATCCAGGTACCCCATTTTTATTTATGTTTTCATTTTAATGATCCTATGTGCCCCCCAACAAATAAAATCAAAGGTCATTATGTTTCTAGACAGAGATGAAAAACAGCTTCAACAAAATATTAGACCATAAAACCTCACAGTATATTAAATAGTTTATTTAATTTGATCAAGTACAATTCATTGAAGTGATGTAGGAATAAAATACATACAAACCAATAAATATAAAACACTTCATAAAATAATAAAAATAACACTTCAGCATATATAAAACAGGCATTCGATAATAAAACAGGCATTCGATAAAACAGATTTTTCTTTAAAAATTGAGCAATTAATTACAGAAGTAATGCATCTTAATATAATAAAGGTCATTTAGAATAAAGCAGCAGCATAAATTATACTAAACTGACAAATATGGAAGTTTCTCTCTAAGATGTGGAATAAGACAAGATGTTTATTTTTACCAGTATTTTTGACATAATACTGAGAGACCTAGCCAGAGTAATCTGGCAAAACAATACAACAAAGAGCTTTCAAGTTATAAATGGAATTCAAGTTGTTATTTCTTGCAGATGATGTGATTCTATCTAAACAAATTCCTAAAATTTCACAACAAAAATATTATGGCTAATAATTGAATACTGCAACGTGGCAAGATACAAAGGCCATATACAAAATCAATAGCATTCATACAACCCAATAGTGAATTATACAAAAAAGAAGTCAAGAAAATGATTATTTACAAGCATATGTATATGTAAATTTAACTGAATTGGTAAAAGATAGCTTTAATGAAAGTTATAAAATGATGGTAAAAATTGAGAGGTCATAAAAATGGTAAGGTACTCTGTTCATGAATTGGAAAAATCAATATTGTTATAATGTCAAGCCTACCTAAACCAAACTACAGGTAAAATCTTTACACACACACACACACACACACACACACACACTGTACACACAAAGTTGTATATGACTATGGAACTAAATAGACATTTCTCAGAAGATATAATCATGGACAATAGCTATCTAAGAAAATTAATTATTAATCACTATTAATTACATGGAAAATGCAAATCAAAACTCATAATGAGGGCTGGAATGTTGCTCAGTGGCAAAACACTTGCTTAGCAAGTGCAACACCCTAGGTTTGGTCCCCAGTACTAAAAAAGAAATGACAGAAAGAAAGAACAGAGTCACAATGAAATATCACCTTCACCCAGGAAGAATGGTTATTCTTGTAGGCTTGTTTTCTTTTTGCTTGGACTCAGGGCCTGGGTGTTGTCCCTGCACTTTCTTTTCTCAGTCTCCAGAGTAGCTAGAATTACAGGTAGGAGCCACCAGTATCAGGCAATAATGGTTATTTTTAAACAGACTGAAAATGATAGCTACTGCTGGCAAGAATGTAGAGAAAAAAAACCCTTGTATTATGCTGATGAAGATTAAATTAGTTCAGTCATTATGTAAACCACACTGAAAGTTCTGGGTATATACCTAAATGAAGTGGAATCTGGGTGTTGGAGAGACATCTGTACTCTTATAATCATTGTAATGCTTGTTCAATAGCCAAGAATTGGAAACAAACTATGGGTTCACCAACTAATGAATGGATAAAGAAAATAAAGTACATAGACATAAATGGAACTGGAGATTATTAAATTAACTATAATAGGCACAGTAAGAAAAAAGGCTGTATGATCTCATTCAAATATCAATATAAAAAAAGTTGATCTCTTAGAAGTGGGAAGGGAAATTATTTCCTGGGATAGTAAAGGACCAAAGTAAGGGAGGGACAGAAAAGAATTCATGTATGCGTATGAAATTGCAGTAGGACACACAAGTGTGCTGTTGTATATTTGAATGAGAGCACATAGTTTTAATGTTTTTATAGTTAAACAGAAAACAAATAGTTTGAAAGTTTTACTATGAAGTGATAAGACGATGGAAGAAAGAGATATATTTAGCATGATTTAACCATTACATGTATCAAAAACGTATAATGTTATCACATGAATATACTGTAATTGTTTTGTATTGTTGTATCTATTGAACTAAAATTAATTATATGAAATACCAATAACCAAAAATATTAAAATGAAATAGAAAGTAAATAATTGTAATTTGTAAATATGTACTACCGCCTAACAGAAAAGGATAAACCATTTCTATTTAAAAGGAAGAGTAACAGGAGGGGAAAACTGGGAAAGAAAGGGGGAAAAAGTGACATTAAAAGAAATAAACTCTTTACCTGACTTATGTAACTGTAACTTCTCTGTACATCACCTTTACAATAACAATAACATTTTGAAAAAGGAAGAGTAACTCCTAAGAAAAATTTGGAAAGGTGTAAATTTGAATTCTTGGTCAATGAATATGTTTTATCTTGGAAAGCTTTTTGAAATAACTTAATCTTAGATTTCCATCCTTTTGACTGTTTATGATGACAGAAAACTACTAATTTTGCTTTTCATCAGTAGCAATTTTTTATTCAGTAGTAAATGAAAGGTCCGCATCTAAGTTTATTTTATTTTTGTACCTGTTTAAACTAATCATAAATGCTAACAATGCTTTCTTAAAAACTGTGTTTTATACTTTGTAAATATTTATGATGCTTACTTCTTTCCAATTATCTTAGTCAATTGTGCTTTTGTTATTTCTGGAAGATGCCAAATAATGTCTACTCTTGAAATACGTATTAGAGATTTTACAAGCTAGACGGAGCATGCACTTTTATGCTTAAATAATTTACAGTTAGAAAATTTTCTTTAAGAAACTAGAAAATATTTTGCCAGAAATTATTTTATATCTTTCAAAGTTCAATTTTAGATTTTGTAAAAGAGTGGAGACTTCATTACAACTATTGGAGTAGAGTGAAGGCAATGCCACGAATAAAGTTCAAAGCTATGCATGTCAGTCAGAGAAAGTTTAATGATTCAGTCAAGGCCCTAGAAAACCAAGAACAACAACAATTCAGAATTACTACAAGCAAAGAAATAAAGATTAAAGCAGAAAATAATGAAATGAAGAACTACACAAAGATTCCATGGGGAAAAAAAAGAGCTTGCTCCTTAACAACATTCATAAGACAGGCAAATCTTTCAAGTAACCAACTGAAAGGGAAAAATACCTTAATTAAGAGAATTAGAGGTAAAAGAGATATTATAATAGGTAGCATTGAAACACAGAAGGAAGCACTTTTAAAACTTACATTCTAATATTTTGGGAAAATCTAGAAGAAATGAATACATTTTTAGATATGTAGTACCCATCAAAATTGAACAAAGAGGATATAAAAACCAAATAATTCCACATGCAACAAAACCTGGCCCTCTGTACAAAAAGTAACTCAAAATAGACCAAAGATCCTTTCTGAAAGATATGAAACTTTGAAACTACTATAAGAGAACATAGGAAAAAATACTACAAGATACAGGTATAGGTAATGGCTTTCTGAATAAGACTCAGGACTCAGGAAATACTAGCAAGGACTGAAAAAAATGAGATTTCACCAAGTTAAAAACTTCTGAACAGTAAAGGAAATAACATAGTGAAGAGATACCCTTTAGAGTGGAAAAAAACTTTACCTTTTGGAAGGTGAAATTAATAAATGCAAAATGAGTGCAATAAAATAATTTATTTCTCATAGTTCTGGAGCCTAAGTGGTGCCATTGTCCACGGTGTCCAGTGATAGCAAGGCTCAGGGGAATAGACTCTGTTCTCCATATCTAAGGGTAGAGAGTAATAATAGTTGAACCCCCTTGTGAACACATCAAGAATGGTAAATTATACAGTACACAGTTTATCTTACACATCCATAAACATAGGCAGAAATAATTTTACAAGTAAAACTGTTGGGTAGGTAACTGATATATGACATTTTTCAATTTCATATAACCTAATTATATTCGCAAAGTGATCAATAATATTAGGAGATAATTTTTGGAGCATATTTGGTAACTTAGTGGTTTAGTGATTGAGAAATCTCTTTAACTTTTTCTAGTATGTGAAGAATAGTTTGTGAGCCAGAGACTTGCAATCACTAGATATTGAGTTGAATGTTATCTCTGAGCCCCTAGAATTTCTTAAACTACCATATTCATATTAGCAAAGAAAATAATTTAAATAAATCTAGTGTGAAAAGAATGGAATAGAAAATTTAACAAACATACTTATCCTCTTCTTTATTAATATACCTTTTCTGCAGTACTGACTTCACTTATTTAAACATAAAAGATTTGAAGCTATGATTATCATATTTGGAAAAATCAGTAGTCCCTTCTTTGCCATTCTATTTTTTGTGCTTTTAATTAACTGGTAAACTACAGTAACAAAATATTCAATAGAAAATTTCAGAAAGAAGAAATGCTTGTGGAGGCTGGGAAGGTGGCTCAGTGGTAGAGTGCTTGCCTTATATGCAGGAGGCCCTGGGTTCGATTCCTCAACACCACATAAGCAGAAAAAAAAAAGCTGGAAGTGGCACTCTGGCTCAAGTGGTAGAGTGCTAGCCTTGAGCTGAAGAGCTGAGGCACAGCACCCAGGCCCAGAGTTCAGGCCCCACGACAGGACCCTCCCCCCCAAAAAAAAAGAAATGCTTCTGTTTGTGTGTGTGTGTGTGTGTGTGTTTGTGTGTGTGTGTGTAAACTTACTGGGGCTTTGCTCAGTGTTTAGGCATTGGTCTTGAGTTTCTTCACTGAAGTCTGGTACTCTCCCACTTGAGCCACATCTCCACTGCAGCATTTTAGTGGTTAATTGTAGATAAGAGACTCACAGACTTTCTTCCCTGAAAGCATTGATTTATGCTCCTTAGATCTCAGCCTCTTGACTAACTAGTATTACAGGCAACACATCAGCTGCCAGAGAAACCCATATATTGTAAACTACATGTTTAGTCTTAGTACCAGAGGAAATCTCATATTCTCTGACTCTGTCCTGTCTATGTTGAGAATTTTCCTTTGGTTGATGAGTTTGCACAGGTTGGGTTACTTTCCCACTAGTCACTAAGATGCTGCTATCTCAGTTACCAAGTCTCTCGCCACAATTCTGAAGTTCCTGTACTTGAGCAATCTTATTACTTATACTTAATGATCCAAAGCCCAAGAGAAATGATGATTGCTATTTTAGATATGCCAAAGAGTGCTTCCTTCAAAGAGGTTCTCTGTAAGAAAGAAAGGAAAAAAGAATTGTATGCTGATATTGCTAAAATTGACAATTATTATTAATAATCTCCTACTGTGCCTAATTAATAAATTAAAATGCATTTGGAGGGTTCAGGAAACTAGTGAGGGTCTGGCAACTTATATTCCAAACATAAAAGAAGACTACTATTATAAAAAACATAAAAGTGTACCAATTTTCTTTTTTTAAATCTTCAACTGTAGCTTGTTCTGAGTGCTATCTAGCAATCATAAACACAATCTAAAAATAAATCTCAATATGAGGATTATTCATTGTATAATAGAATTTTTACAACCCACTATGAGGTTTTCGTTAATAAGAGTCATTGAACTCCACTTATTAATTTCAAGTCACATAAAGAAGGGTTTGTGAACTACTGTTGGCCAAGATCTTATCTGGGCAGTTCCCCTGGGAAGCTGTTCTGCAAGAATAAATTACAAATTCATTTTCAAAACAAGAATATTTTAATTTATGTAACCTCCAATGAAATCAGGAAATAGTAATACATGTAGTTTCTTCATTAATTTTAGTCATTCTTTACAAGTTTACTTTATCTTTACTTAATGGAGAGGTATAAAATTTCCTTGCTAAATACAGATGGTGAAACTGACACTTAGACAATAGCTTAGGGTCTTAACATTAGTAATGTTACAATTAAATGATAATGTCTTCTATATACATTTGTTGACAGTTGTTGATAATAGGGGTTAGACCAAATGTAGAAAACAAGAGGAAAGGAGGAGTCAACTTGACTAAAATACTCTATATGCATGTGAGAAGTACCTTATTGAAAAAATAGGATGCATAAAAATAAAATGATTAAGAATATATAATAGTTTTATCTGGGCTGGAGGTAATAATGGGAATGAGGAGGGAGAATATGGTAAAAATACTGTAGGGGCAGGGGTGGGTGGCTCACGCCTGTAATCCTAGCTACTCAGGGGGCTGAGATCTGAGGATTGCGGTTCAAAGCCAGCCCGGGCAGAAAAGTCCATGAAACTCTTATCTCCAATAAACCACCAGAAGACAGGAAATGGTGCTGTAGCTCAAGTTGTAGCATGCTAGCCTTGAGCTGAAGAGCTGAGGGACAGCGCTCAGGCCCAGAGTTCAAGCCCCACAACAGACAAAAAAAAATTACTGTAGGTACATGTATGAAAATTAAAGCTTGGTTTGGAAAGTGGAAGGAGGAAAAGAGTGACAGAGAGCATTGTATAATATATGGGCGTATCAAAATGATATTTCCTTGTATATTAGTTAATACTTAAAAATGTAATAAAATGACTCCATGAAACATTTTGAAAAGACAAAATGGAAAATGAAAGATGTTTCTGTCTCTTAAAGGAGTTGACTGGTAATTTTTCTGTTATATTATTTACAGAAAAATTGCAGTTATCTACAACAACATCGTTTTTTAGCAACTAAAATTTCAGTATTTGTTCTCTTTCTTCTGTTGTACCTAAGAATCTCAGTCCCTGCTTTAGAGAAAAGCAGTTTTAAGACATTTGAAATTTGTCTTCACACTTGTCAGGTTTCTTATCCCATACTCTTCTCTCTAATGACTCTACCGTCATTCTCTGCCTTACATCCCAAGCATGATTGGCTAAACATCTTGGCAAACTATTTCAGTCTTTATTCATAATGGTGTGACTAAAAGTAATTTCTAGCTTTCATTTATTCAGTATAAATCCAGGGTAAAATTATGCAAAGCACTAATGCAGACTTTTACAGATTATTGGCTAGTGAGAAATAAAAACATGAAGGGATGGCATGCTTTGAATATGGTAGTGTTTCATAATAGTCTATGGAATGAGGGCCTGATCTTCAGGATGATACTTAGAGGGTACTGGGAAACTTCAAAAAGGACTTTATTTGAGCCATGTTTCCAAAGGGAATGACACTCAACCATCCTCTTTCTTTGATTCTTGTGCTAGGATTGCTCCAACATTAGTTCCCACTATTGTTTTCTTCCTCAAAAATTAATAGTGCTCCCAATCTTATACTTGAATCTCATGAGCCAAAATAAACATCTGTACTTCACAAATATTATGTGTCTAATATTTAATTCTAATAATATAAAGTTGACCAACAGGAATATATTAAAGGAAAAATAACAAATATAAAATATATGAAGAGTAAACACAAATGTAAATACATCATTATGTATAATTTTTGAAGTAATATTTGCCTGGTACTTAGTCACTGTGATCTCACTACATATTCCATAGAAGTTTGGAGGTCAACAGTTTAAAAAAAGGAAAAAATTCTTGAATCCCTTGAAGAATTGAATCCTTTGACAGGATTGTTAGATGTGATTGTATGAGGTCAGCAGCTACTGGACCCATTGTAGCAAGAAAATGGAAGGAGGTACAGAAATGGTAAATTGGTCGAGGACTAAGGCCTGCTTCTAATATAGAAAATTAAGCATTTAGAATTAACTGCACTAGAAAACACAACAACTCATCCATGGCTAATGTGTAAGGGTGCTATTTGCACCATGAATCTTTGACATGCATCCTATACATATTTCGGGAAAATATTATTTTCTGAACCATTTGAAAAAATGCTACAACTGTAGCATTCATTTATTCATGTTATTGAATATTTGTTTCCATAAAAAGAAGATGAGCTCATATAATTCACAGTACAGCTATCAAAATCAAGATGATAGGATATATATAACAAACTTGGGCTGTGTATTCACTGTTTCTCTTTCCTCATGTTAGTCTGTCTTTTGCATACTCCAGTGATCTACAAAAATGCTTTTGTCAAGGTTGTCAGTATTTTGACAACTTTTGCTTCTTTTTCCTACTGAGTCGATCCTCCATTCTCCTGTTATTTTATCTCTTGGAATCAATTCTGTAACTGAACTTTCCTTATTACCATATTATTATAATTATCACAGTATTCTTACTTAATTTAAGAACACCATCGTGGTGTTTTGGTTTCTTCTGTAGCAATTATTTTTCTCATATCTACCTATTCTCACTACTGGATGATCACATTTTGCCCCATAGCCTTAAGTAAATTGATAGCCTAAGATTATCATCTCCAGCCTTAGTCCTCCCCTGTTTTACAAACTATCATATCTAACATTCTTCTATCTGGAGTTTAGTAAAAATCTCATCTTTAATATATAAAATACACTTTTATTTCTTTGCTGCAAAGCTAGGCTGTACCAGACTTTTCCCAACAAGGGTATCATTGTTTTATTCCGTGTGGGCAGGTAGAAAAGCTGTCATTGTTATTGTTCTAATTAGGCCACACTTCCAATCAGTCTTTTAGAAAGTATCACAGATGCTAATCGGGTTTACCTCTTCCTGCTCTAGTTTTCTTATTATACTCTTTCACCTGAACTGCAGGAACAGAGTCTAACCTCAAATCTATGTTCCCAGGCTGGTTGTGTTCTTCTAAAGTTTATTCTCCACAGACTGGAGTGTGGTATATCTTCTTCCCCAGCCCCGCCCCCACCTCGGGTATGGGGATTGAACTCAGACCGCTGTTACTAAGTGTCTTTGTGTTCAAAGCTAGCGCTTTACCACTTGAGCCGCAGCACCCCTTTCAGTTTTTGAGGAGTTAATTGGAGATGAGTCTTATGAGGACTTTCCTACCTGGGCTGGCTCTGAACCTTGATTCTCAGATCTCAGTAGTTGGGATTACAGGTAGAGGCCACCAGCACAGGGCACAAATGTGATATATCTTGAAGAGAAAATACATTCAGAATTGTTTTCAACTGACTAATATTTTAAGTTATACTTGGAGTAATATAGAACAAAGGTTCTTGTAGGACAATTTGCTCCCACATTCTTGAAATGTGGCTTTTTTCATCATATCTTGATCACATCCATCATGCTTTGCTTGAACACATGTGCTTTTGATCCTACTTGTTCCTAGAATATATTTCTGACTCAAGTATCTTCTATATTCATTCTACACAGAGCTTTTGTTTTCTCAATGAAGTCTTAATAAGTTTGTCTATTTTCAAGGTACTACATGTTTCTTTTGGGAACCCAGTCTTCATTTCTTATCACTTAAAAGCATTACCAACCATCTCTATTTCTGTAGTTGATTTCATTCCTCTATGTGAATTATTTTCCTGTTATTGTTCTATGTATTTCCTTGACTAAGTCTGTCTTTCTCATAAATCTACAAGTTCCACTAAAGATAAACTTATAATGACTAGAAAAAAATGAATGTAAAGGATGCTATTATTTCTCCTCCCTCCTTTATAGCATCAATCTCAAAATAAATATTTATGTCCACTATATATATATATATATATACACACACACACATATATATATATATATAAATCCTCTACATCTTACAGTTTTATCTTCATTTCATCCCTATCAATTAAAACATTTCTTATTTGTATCCAAGGGAGTGGGCATTTTCTATCACACTGATTAGGCAGACAACCAGTTATGCACAGAAATTTTAGAGCTTTTGTACGTGTAAAAATGTTTCAAGTGTCCATATACTCTAATAAGAAAGTCAGTGTGAAGTAATATGCCTCAGAGAATATAAAACAAAAAAATTTCAGACATTTTGGCAATGTGATTTTTCATGGAGGACACAAGACATAAATAAGTTGCCAGTAAGAATTAAGTGAGTATCCAACAAACTTGACCAAACTCACCTTGGTATAACTCTGTATTAATACCTGACAGTTGTAATATGGAAAACACTGACAAGTAAAGTTAAGATGTATATGTGTACAGTGAAAATAAAAATAGAGATATCAAATGATATTTTCATGTTTAAACCACTGGACATGGATAGTGACAACAACCTAACATCCTATTCTTTCTACTTTACTCTGCTTCCCTATTTCTCTCTGTGTCACTCCTTAAGTAAAAATAACTTTCATATTTAAAAATTTCATATTAATATTCAAATGTCCTGTATTTTATATTTTTGGTAAATTATTATTTTGTAAATTTATGGGAACTTCACTTAAATTGAGCTTGTAATTTTAATGTTTGTGTAATATATTAACATAATGCAGGACTAACAAAGGATATAATGTCCTCTCAGTTTCTATTCATTACATCTTAGATGTGTTATTGAGTTCACAGTAAAGACATGTGGACCCCAAGCTGATTGGAAAAAATAAGTTTAATTTAAAAATTCAGTTATTTAATACTTTCACTAAGCAAGTCTCCCATTTTTTAAGGTTTTCTATTTCAAAGTTTTGAATATTGTTCAAATACTCTAACTGTATGTTATAAATATGGAATGATAAATGTGATTCTGATTGGTTTGGGAAGGTGAAAGAGGAGATAAGGAAATGTAAAATGCAGTGGGGCAAGTGATCTAGCAAGTGATATTTTATTCACATATGGATATATAAAATGAAATCCTTATACAACTGATTGGTGCTAATAAAGAATATGAAAAAAATCCAAGTATTGTATTTGCCAAGACTATGGATATTTAACTTAATTTACAACTATACTTTGTTGATTATTTCCATAATTATATAAATATATGTATACATTGTTTTTTCAGTAAAAATTTCATTTTAAATGGTTGAATTTACATTTGTTGTAAGATGTACTGATTTCTGCATGTAGTGGCATATGTTCTATGGGAACACATAGTCCTGTAACCATTAGATGCTGTACAGGGTGGCATAGACATTACTCCACAGATGTTCCCTCATACTCCTTCTTAGTAATCAGTAGCTTGATTTCTATAATCATAAATCAGCTTTGTCTCTTTTGGGCTTTCACAAGCAGAGACATACATCCTAATGTTTGGATCAAAATAATACTTTTTCCAAAAAGTAGACTTCCACAGGAAGTCTCTAGTTCATCTTTATTACTTCATAGTATGCCATATTTTGAATGGGTTTTAACTCATCCAATTTTTACGAGATGAATGTTTTTGTTGTTTCTAGATTTATATTGTTGCAAATGAGGCTACTATGGAAATTTTTATGTATATGAAAATATATACTCTTTTGTGTTTACAGAAAACTGTCTTTCCCTTGTATATTATTGTCTAGTTTACCAAAATGTATTATATTTCTAGTAATTATTTTTAAATATTTGTTTTATAATCTCACAGAAAAATAGTTTTGTTGGTCTTTTTACAGCAACCACTAAGATGTGGGTCAGGTGGCTTTCTTTTGTAGTTTAAGTTGAATTTTTATTTATATACATGATGCTATGAATTTTAAAAATGTCATTGCTGATTTACACCAGTTCTTTTTTTCTCTCTTGTCTGTATTAAAATGGTCTATCAGATTTATATGCAACAAATTTCATACCCAATGAGTTCATTTTTATGTTTTTTGTTGTTGTATAGAAGCTCCAATTTTAATTAAGTCATTCTTTTCTTTTATAGGTAATTTTTGTTTCCTATTTCTAAAATGAGTATGTGCCCTATTTGTAGAGATATTCTAGTAAATTAGATTCTCACAAATTAATTTTAGAATGTAGTGCTAGTGTCAAATTTCCTATTTTCCTTTAATTTATCTTATTTATCTAGTGTGGTGTATGGAAAGTGATTCCATTTCCTCAAGGACTCAAAGCAGCACAAACAGGTGAGTATGTCTATGTGAGAGTAGGTATGGGGATGTTTTCAGCTTATTATCCTCACTTTTGTCTTAATATCACACTGTTTGCTATTGTGTAGAATTAATACATTGTTCCTTTACAGTATTATTTCTTCAATTTATTAGTCTTCAGCCTAATTTTGCTTTCAAAGATGGAGAGAACAAAAGAGAAAAGAGATTATGTTCTGGAATTTTAAAATGCGATTGCTTTTTATCACTGAATTTTATTTGGGTAGAACTGATGTCTCATATTGTGTTCTAATATTGGAGCTAGAATAAACCTCGATCTTTTTGGGAATCAAATAATCTAATTAATATCTTATAGGTTTGGAATACACTTTTGTGTGTGGGGGGGGATACCAGAACTTCAGCTCAATGCCACATACTCTTGCTCAGAGCTAGTATACTATCATTTGCTCCATAGCTATTACCTGCCATTTTGCTCCTAAATTAAATATGAAGTCTTACAGAATTTTTCTGCACAAGGTGGCTTCAAACTACAATCCGCAGGTCCAAGCCTCCTGAATATCTAGGATCACAGGCATGAGCCCCCAATTCTCAGGTTCAACACAGAAATTTGAATAGCACATTTATATTTACTGAAGCGTTCTAATTACATCAGTGTATATACTAACTCTAAGTATTATTTACTCATTTGATCACTTAGCTAAAAAGAAATGACCATATAAACCAATAGATTTTTCTCTTCCTTAAATACAGTAAACATTTTATTATTAAAGGAAATATTAATGATTTTTTAAAATTTCAAACAGCATAACCTAACTGTAAACCATTTTTCTTCATCTTTTCTCCTTTATCTACTCTCTACATTTCTCACTCAAATTTTCTGAGAGTCTTCATTTATTCTTTCCACGATTACTCACAATGAGAAATTCTCCAAGCTAAGAATACTTTTAGAAACTGGCAAGCCTATGTATTTCAAAGTTTCAGAAATATGACAGAGGTACAAGATCCAGTCAGCTTATAAGACAGTTGTGGCTGAGAAATAGCATGTTTTCTACTACAATTAAGAAAATAGTGTTGTGTGTCCTGCAGTGATGCTTTGTTAAATCTGTGCTTCTCTTACAGTCTGCAGTTCTGTGTTCTGTAGTTACTGTATTACTTTAAAGAACAAAATAACAGAGAGGCCTTACCAAAATTAGGATATCAGAAATGGTTTGATCTGAGCAATGTGTTTAAGGAGGAGAAATCAGTGAGAAAAGACAAAGGGAAAAAAATCCAAGGACATTGTAGAGGATTATTTTGCCTTTGAGAGAAGAGGAAATAGTGCATGCACAAGGCCAAAAATAATTCTCAGATTTACATTTTTGTATATGACAATATGTCAATACTCTTGTATTTTTGGCACTTATTAGATTTAGTACTTGAAAAAACAAATTGTCTGTGTGCTACCAATCCATATAGTCTTAAATTTCAGATTAGTGTCATATAATTCTACGGAAATTTATTATATGTTGAAGAGAAATACTTTTTTAAGTTTATTTCTGCATTTCTTGCATTTGAAGTCCTCTTTGATGACATTCTTGGCTTGAGACTCTTTGCCATAATCCTTAACCACTACATAACTGCAACCAGCCACTTTATGGGGTTTTCCCTCTCCATCAGTTTTGCAGAGACTTATCCACTCCCCTACTTTTGTTTATTATTGTTGTCATCGACTTTAATAACGTTATTTGGTACTCAGCACAAAGGGCCTCCACCAACTTGCCATATATAGGCTCATTGCAGTTGGATGCAAGCACACAAAGAGGCGGCTGGCACTTATCTAGGGCTTTGGCAGCTTGGCAGATTTCATGTGCTAGGCCATCGTGGATGAAGGTAGTCTTCAGCACTTTTTATAAAAAAAAATTATTGTAAAGATACTGTACGGAGGGGTTACAGTTACATAAGTAAGGTAATGAGTCAATTTCCTACTGAGCATTTGTTTTTCCCCTACCATCCCTTTCCTCCCCTCCTCCCCAACTCCTCTCTCCCCCACCAAAGTTGTTAAGTTCATTTTCAACATAATGTCTTATACATCTAGTTGTTACAATGGATCATCTTGTATCCTTAATTCAGCAGTTTGGTATTTCCCGTCCCCTCCCCAAATTAGAAAAATGTTTATGCCTAGGACAAGCAGAAGAGGTCAAAAGCTATGTTCACATGACCATATAAGATGATGCTAAGCGAAATGAGCCCCAAGATAGGGACACAAGAGTTTTATCTTTCTTGCTGTTGTTTTTAATGTACTTACAATGTAATACGTGATTTTTTTGTTTCTTTTGAATGTTCTTCCTCCATGATGCAACCCCTGTTTTCACTGTATTTTATTCCAGTGCCCTGCATTTTGTATATACACTTTTCATCTTGTAAAGCACTATTAACGTCCTTTGCTTCTCCAGCAGCAATGCCTTCCTCGACCATCGAGGTGGATTATGGTGAAGCTGAATCTTGAGCGCACCCTGGTCTCGTCCTCTGAGCAGCATGGAGGTGGCAGGGAAAGAGCAAGGAATACTTTTTCTAACTATGTTTTGAGAACAATGAAACATTTGATCAAATTAAAGGCATGTTAATGAATATAACTGATAGAGAAAATTTATTTTTCTTCTTTTGTATATACTTTTATTGTATAAATACTGTACAGGAAGATTGCAGTTAAATGAGTAAGATAATGAGTATATTTCCTATCCAGCATGTTACCTCCTCCTTTGTTTTTCCCCTATTATCCCTTCCCTTCCTACCTCCCTAACTCCTCGTCCCCCAAGTTGTAAACTTCAATTTCAACAAAATGTCTTGTACATCTCAGTGTTAAAATGGGTCAACATGTATCCCTATTTCAGCATTTTATTTCCCTTCCACTCACCAAATGAGAAAAATGTATAGATAAGGCACCCCAATCAAATACAGTGAAAGCAGGGGTTATACCATGGGGGAAGAACATACAAAAGAAACAAAAAAAATCACACAGTACATTATAGGTGAATTAAAAACAACAGCAAGAAAGATAAAACCACTTGTTTCTCTATATTGGGGTTCATTTGGCTTAGTATCATCTTATATGATCATATAAGCTTTTGACCATTTCTGCTTGTCCTCAAAATATACTAGTTATGGCAAATAAGAGAAACCATGGGACCCACCTCGAAGTCCAAACAAGCACCCTGACAACATTACATAAAGGAATAGGACAAACTCTAGAGTCCCTTTGCAAAGGCCAAAATTTTCTTAATATTAAGACCCAGAAACACAACAAATCAAAGAAAGGTTGGACAAATTGGATTGCATAAAGTTGCAGAGCTTCTGCAGGGCAAATGACATAGCTAGCAAGCTAATAGAAAGCCCACAGACTGGGAGAAGATCTTTACTAGCCATACAACGGACATGGATCTTATATCTAAAATATACTTAGAATGTAAACAATTAAATCCCCCAACAACACATCCTCAAAGAAACAACTCCCCAATTAATAAGTGGGCTAAAGACTTAAAGAGAAACTTCTCTGAAGAGGAAAGAAGGATGGCCAATAGACACATGAAGAAATGCTTAACTTCTCTAGCCATAGAAAAAATGCAAATCAAGACAGAATTGAGATTCCACCTCTCCCCAGTGAGGTGAAAATCTAATAACAGATGCTGGAGGGGATGTGGCCAAAAGGGAAACCTCCTGCATTGTTGGTGGGAGTGTAAACTTGTTCAGCCACTTTGGAAAGTAGTATGGAGGTTTCTCAAAAGACTCCACATACAGTTCCCCTATGACTTAGCAATTCCACTTTGGGGGCATTTATTCAAACGATCCAAACAATACTAAAGCAACCAGCACAACAATGTTTATTGCAGCATTATTTACCATAGCTAAGATATGGAACCAACTCAGATGCCCCTCAGTAGATGAATGGAACAAGAAAATGTGGTATATAGACACAATACAATTCTATGCCTCCATCAGAAAGAATGAAACTGTTCCATTTCTTAGTAAATGATAAGACTTGGAAAAAATTATAATAAGTGAAAATTTGTTTATCATGAAAAGTAAATAGAATATTTAATACTTCAGAAAATGAAAATGTAATATATTTCCTTAAGTAGGTATCTTAATTGTATATGTTTATGGACATCATGTTGTCATCTGATACATATAAACAGTGTGATGAAAAAATCAGGTTAGTTGCCATTAAACATTTTAATCTGACTAATCTTTTTTCAATTTAATTTAATTTTATTTGTGAACATACTGTACAGAGGGGTTACAATTACATGGGCAGGATAATGCGTACATTTCTTACCAAGCATTGCATCCTCCTCCTTTGTTTACCCTTCACATCCCTTCCCAGCCTCCTCCCTCCCCCCGCAATCCCAATCCTTCTCCTTCACCCCCTTGACCACCCCCCCCACACCTACATTGTAAAGCTCATTTTGGACATGACAACTTGTACTTCTCATTGTTGCAACAGGTCCACCTGTATCCTTAAACAACTGGTTTTTCCCCATCTCCTCCACAAGTTATACCGACATCAAATATAGTGAAAGCAAGGGTTATACTGTGGGGGAGGGACATGCAAAGCAACAAAGAGATAATCTTATATATGTGTTAGAAACACATGCATGAAAGAAAAAAAACATTAAAATACATATCT
>NW_012267300.1:1229059-1229829 GCF_000151885.1 Dipodomys ordii
ACCTAGGGTTTCTCCTATTCCATCCTGTAATGTTTTCAGAATGTCTGCTTTGACTTCAAGGTCTTTGATCCATTTGGAATTGATTCTGGTGCAGGATGATATATAAGGATCTAGCTTTAGTTTTCTACATGTAGATTAATCTGATTAATCTTTTTTAACCTGAGTATAATGGTATACTTATGTAATCCCAGCACTTGGTGGCTGAGCTGATTGGGTTCTGATGCCACCCTCAGCTCTGTATTATATTTAAAATCACAATGGGCTCCATATGGGATGCTGTCTCAAAACTGTTTTCTACTGACATCATTATGCACATGTATGAAGTTCAGTATGAAATTACTATACCAATATGTACTGATCAAATCAAGGTAACTGATCTTTTCACAACATTGTCATATAGTGATTTCTCAGATGTTATCCTAGAATATTTTCATAAGTCAAAATGATTTGTACATGCATTCTCCTTACCAATTACATTGAAATATTCTTCAATTTTTTTAGTGATCAAGAGAGTGTATTTTCAAATATATCTCTAGTGATTACCTGAAGATATAGGTTTAGTATTCAATTATTTTTAGTATAGAATTATTTTTTTAATTTAATTTTTATTTTTTGTGAACATAATGTACAGAGGGCAACAGGTCCACATGTATCCTTAAACGACTTGTTTTTCCCCATTTCCTCCACAAATTATACCGACATCAAATTTAGTGAAAGCAGGAGTTATACTGTGGGGGAGGGACATACAAAGCAACAAAGAAATAATCTTA
>NW_012267300.1:1239515-1241036 GCF_000151885.1 Dipodomys ordii
TGGCTGAACAAGTTTACACTCCCACCAACAATGCAGTAAGGTTCCCTTCTATCCACATCTCCTCCAGCAAGTGTTGTTATTAGAGTTATTGATTATACCCATTCTAACTGGGGTGAGGTGATATCTCAATGTTGTTTTGATTTGCATTTCTTTTATGGCTAGGGAGGTTGAGCATTTCTTCATGTGTCTATTGGCCATCTTTCTTTCCTCTTCAGTTTCTCTGTAAATCTTTAGTCCACTTATTAATTGGGAAGTTATTTTTTGAGGATTTGTTGTTGGGGGATTTAATTTTTTGAGTTTCAAGTACATTTTAGATATGAGATGCTTGTCCATTGTATGGCTAGTGAGATCAACTTATCTGACCCTTTGTGCTTGTTTCAAACATATACTAGTTATTGCTCCTGGATTGGAAAGACCAACATCATGCAAATGGCAATACTTCCCAATTCTATCTACCAATTCAGTGCGATACCTATCAATATTCCAACTTCTTTCTTCAAGGAAATAGAAGAGGCAATCCAAAAATTCATATGGAAAAAATAAAAGACCCCATATAGTAAAAACGATCCTTAACAGAAAGGCCAGTGCTGGAGGAATGTCAATACCAAATTTCAAACTCTACGACAAAGCCATAGTAATCAAAACAGCTTGGTACTGGCACAAGAACAGACCTCAGGACCAATGGAATACAATTGAAAACCAGAAATTATCTCACAGACCGATAGTCATCTAATCTTTGATAAGGGAGTTAAAAATATAGAATGGAAGAAAGACAGCCTCTTCAGTAAATGGTACTGGAAAAATTGGTGAACAGCTGTAGAAAACTAAAGTTAAAACATTATATATCACCCTGCACCAGAATCAACTCTAAATGCATCAAAGACGTTGGAGTTGAAGCAGACACCCTGAAAACATTACAGGACAGAGTAGGAGTAACCCTCAGTCTCCTTGGCACAGGCCGAAATTTTCTTAACAGAGACCGAGAAACACAACAAATGAAAGAAAATTTGGACAAATGGGATTGCATGACGTTGCAGAGCTTCTGCATGGCAAAGAAGTGAATTTTGTTATTTTTCTTAGAAACGTTATATTCATTATAATTTAACCAGTTGTGTAAATCTTTATGTTATTAAAAAAATCTAGAATTTTTAACATCTTATTCAAAATGGTAACAATTTCCTAACAAATGGGGCAATGTCATTCTTTCTGATGGAGGCATAGAATTCCATTGTGTATATATACCACATTTTCTTGACCCATTCATCTACTGAGGGGAATCTGGGTTGGTTCCAGATCTTAGCTATGGTATATAATGCTGCAATAAACATAGTTGTGCTGGTAACTTTAGTGTGGTCTTGTTTGTAAACATTTGGATAAATGTTCAAAAGTGAGATTGCTGGGTTATAGGGGAGCTCTATGTGGAGTTTTTTGAGGAACCTCCATACTGCTTTCCAAAGTGGTTGAACAAGTTTACACTCCCACCAACAATGAAGTAAGGTTCCCTTCTGTCCACATCCCCTC
>NW_012267300.1:1241086-1257019 GCF_000151885.1 Dipodomys ordii
TTTTTTAGCTCCCTTATCGAAGATTAGATGGATATAGGTCTGTAGGTTCATTTCTGGGATTTCAATTCTATTCCATTGGTCCTGAGGTCTGTTCTTGTGCCTATACCAAGCTGTTTTGATTACTATGGCTTTATAGTAGAGTTTGAAATTTGGTATTGATATTCCTCCAGCAGTGTTCTGGAGCGTTTTTGCTATTCAGGGTCTTTTATTGTGTTGGTAGCTTTAGTGTGGTCTTGTTTGTGAACATTTGGGTAAATGCCCAAAAGTGGGATTGCTGGGTCATAGGGGAGCTCTATGTGGAGTCTTTTGAGGAACCTCTATAGTACTTCCCAAAGTGGCGAACAAGTTTACACTCCCACCAACAATGCAGTAAGGTTCCTTTTTGGCCACATCCCTCCAGCATCTGTTGTTATTAGAGTTCTTGATTATGGCCATTGTAACTGGGGTGAGGTGGAATCTCAATGTTGTCTTGATTTGCATGTCTTCTATGGCTAAAGAAGATTAGCATTCTTCATGTGTCTAATAGCCATTCTTATTTCCTCTTTAGGGAAGTCTCTCTTTAAGTCATTAGCCCACTTATTAATTGGGCAATTGTTTCTTTGAGGATTTGTTGTTGGGGGATTTAATTGTTTTGAGATTAAATATATTTTAGATATGAGACCCTTGTCCTTTGTGTGGTTAACAAAGATCTTCTTCTAGTCTGTGGGGTTTCTATTGATCTTGCTAGCTATGTCCTTTGCCTTGCAGAAGTTCTGCAGTTTCATGCAATTTCATTTGTTCAACCTTTCTTTGATTTGTTGTGTTTCTGTCTCTATTAAGAAAATTTCAGCCTGTGCTGAAATTTTAGGAGCCCTAGAATTTCTTCTATTCCTAACTGTAATGTTTTCATAGTGTATGCTTTTATTTTGAGGTCTGTGATCCATTTCGAGTTGATTCTGTTGCAGGGTGATAAATATGGATCTAGCTTTACCTTTCAACAGCTCTTTAACTAATTTTGCCAGCATCATTTACTGAAAAGGTTGTCTTTCTTCCATTCTGTTTTTTTAAATCTTCCTTGTCAAAAATTAGGTGGCTATAGGTCTGTCGGTTCATTTCTGGGTCTGCAGTCCTATTCCATTGGTCCTCAGGTCTGTTCTTGGGCCAGTACCAAGCTGTTTTGATTATTATGGCTTTGTAGTAGAGTTTGAAATTTGGAATTGATATTCCTCCAATGCTGTTCTTTCTGTTAAGAATTTTTTTTTGCTCTTTGTGGTCATTTATGGTTCCATATGAATTTTTGGATTGCTTCTTCTATTTCATTGAAGAATGAGGTGAGGATAATTATAGGTATTGCAGTGAATTTGTACATAGCCTTTGGCAGTATTGTATTTTCACGATGTTAATCATGCTCCCATCCAAGAGCATGGGAGGTTTTTCCACGTGCTTAGTTCTGCTTTAATTTCCTTTTTCAGGATTTTAGTTTTCATCATAGATGTCCTTCACCTTTTTAGTAAATTAACTCCTAGGTATTTTATTTTTTGTGGGGCTATTACAAAAATGGTTGCTTTACTAATTTCAGCTGAGATCTTCTCATTATTGACATACAGGAAAGCCATTGATTTTATACCCTGCTACTTTGCCAAAGTTTCCTATCAGCTCAAGTAAGTTGGGAGTGGAGTCCATATGGTTCTTTAAATACAAGGTCATGCCATCTGCAAAGAAGGAGAGTTTTACTTCAGCTTTCCCAATTTGGATCACCTTTATGTTTGAATCTTGTCTTATTGCTGTAGCTAGGCATTCTAGTACCAACTTGAAGAGTAGTAGAGAGAGAGAGCAGATGTCCTTGTCTCATTCCTGAATTTAGAGGAAGTAGCTTTAGCTTTTCACCATTATGTATAATGATGGCTGTCAGTTTGTCATTCACAGACTTTACTATATTGGGTGACATAGATTCCTAGTTTTTCCAGAGCTTTCATTATAATGGGTGATGGATCTTGTCAAATGCTTTTTCTGCATCTATTGAGATAATTATGTGATTCTTAACCTTGCTCTTGTTGACGTGATGGATTATCTTAATTGATTTTCATTTATTTAAACAGATTTGCATCCCTGAAATGAATCCTGTTTGCTCATGGTGTATGATTTTTTGGATGAATTGTTGAAGTTGATTAGCCAAAATTTTGGTGAGAGGCTTTGCATCAATGTTCATCAAAGAAATGGGTCTACAGTGCTCTTTCTTTGATGAGGGTTTGGGGATGAGGCTTATGATGGCTTCATAGAAAGAGTTTGGTAGTGAATTTTCCCTTTTGATTTCATTGAAAAGTTGGAGGAATATTGGTATGAATTCTTCCTTGATGGCCTTGTAGAATTCAGCTGTAAACCCATCCAGTCCTGGGCTTTTATTGGGTGGAAGTTCTCATATTGCTGTTTTTATTTCGATGCTTGATACGGGTCTGTTAATTTGGTCTAACTCATCCTAGTTTAGTTTGGGCATGTTAATATTTGCTAGAAATTTTTTCATATCTTTCAGATTCTCTTTATTAGCATAAAGGTTTGAGAAGTATCCCCTGAGTATATTCTAAATCTTGGTTGTGTCTGTAGTGATGTTTCCATTCTCATCTCTGAATTTATTTGGGTGTGTTCTCTCTTTTTTTTCTAATAAGATTTACTAAGGGTCTGTCTATTTTGTTATTTTTTCCCAAGACTAACTCTTTGTTTTGTTGAGTGTTTCTATAGTTTTTTTGGACTCTAATTCATTTAATTCTGATATAATTTTAATTATTTGTTTCTATGTAGTAGCTTGGGTTTAGCTTGTTGCTCTTTTTCAAGTAGCTTTACGTGCTTCATTAAATTGTTCATTTCAGATCTCTCCAATTTGTTGATATTGGAAGTCAGAGCTATAAACTTGCCTCTGAATACTGTCTTTGCTGTGTCCAGAGAACTTTGTGTGTTCATTTTTGTTAAATATCATGAACATTTGAATTTCCTTTCTAATCTCTTCCATGAACCACTGGTGATTCAATAGTGCATTGTTCAGCTTCAATGTGTCAGAAGGTTTCCTTTGGTGGATTTTGGTGTTTAATTCTATTTTTATTACTTTGTTGTCTGAGAGAATGCAGGACATAATTTTAATGTTTCTGAATTTGGACAAAGTTGCTTTGTGACATAAAATTGTGGTCTATTTTGGAGAATGTCCCATGTGCTGCTGAGAAGAAGGAATAATCTGATGCTGGGTGAAATATTCAGCAGATGTCTGTTAAGTCTATTTGATCTGTGCAGTTGTTTAGGTATGAGTTTTTTCTATTGAGTTTTTGCCAGACTGACCACTCCAGTGGGGATAGTGGTATATTAAAGTACCCAACAATTAATGTATTTGGATCAATATGTGATTTTAGGGAAAGTAGCGTTTCTTGGTTAAATTTGGGTGCTCTGTTATTTGCTGAATAGGTATTTAGAACTGTAATATCCTCCTGAAGGAGAGATCCCTTGATTAGTATGTAATGACTTTCTTTATCTCTTCTTGCTAATTTTAATTTGATGCCTATTTTATCTGATATTAGAATTGCAACTCCTGCCTGTTTATGGGTGCTGTTTGCTTGGTAGATTTTATTCCAGCCTTTCATTTTCAGAATATGTTTTTGTGGGCAAGGTGTGGCTCTTATCTGACCTTTTCTGCTGTCCCAGACATATACTAATTATTGCAAATAAGGGAAACCATTGGACCTATATTTCCTTGGGCCTGACTTACTTCACTTAATATAATTTTTCCAATTCTTTCAATTTCCTAATATATGGGCAATGAGATTCTTTTTGATGGAGGCATAGAATTCCATTGTGTATATATACCACATTTTTTGATCCACTCATCTACTGAGGGGCATCTGGGTTGATCCCATATCTTAGCTATGGTAAATAATGCTACAATCCATTTTTTTTTTTTACCATCACTACTTTACAAACACTTTCATTTGTCAAGGAAACAAACAAACAAAAGACATGCTAAGTGGAGAGAGGGAGGATAGTCACAGACTCATAACAATTGAATTTTGAGCCACCACTGGCCTTTTAGAAAGTCATTGAACAGGTGAAAAAGTCATTTCTGTTATGTGCTGTTAAAATGCCTTTGAGATTCATTTACATAGAATCTCTTGACACTATTATTGCATCATTAAAGATTGTGGTACAGAAATGTGCAGAAATGAGTATTTATAGCTGCAACCTTTATTGGGTTGGTCTTCATGTATATAATAAAACCACTCTTTAGAATTATGTGCCTATATTTAAGTGAGAACATTTTTGTGTATTTGCTAATAAAGTTTTATCTGCTCCAGTTCTAGTGATTTCAAAATAATAGGTGTAGCTGAGACTGCATTTTCTCCATGGTAAGCCAGCTATTATTACTTAAAGAAAAAATTAATAGTATAAAATGTTATTATTTGACATGAGAATAAAGTTTATCTTTATACACTACATTTAAAACTCAATGTACTTAAAACATTCTTTACATTAACATTAATAAAATAAATCTTATATTCATGCTGATTGATATTAAATTTCTGTTATTTTCATATTCTGATATTTTCATAAATGTTAAATTAGTCCTATGCTTAGAAAATCAATTATTGTACAATTTTATTTAACAAACCTTAGTTCACACACATGCAAACTCTTTAAATAGAGCAGATATTTCATGTTAAGATTCTTAAATAAGTGTGGCCTCATATGTTTTTGCTTTATAAGTCATAACTAATGATTATCCTTGATCAAAATTTAGTCAGCCTTCTTTGAGTCTAGTTTGGGTCCAGACATTAAGTCTGGCCTTCTGTATTTTTCTGTGGCATGTTCAGTTTTAGTATGAATCCAGATGATTTAGTGTAGCAGGTTCCTGCCCATCCAGATGTGATCTCTCTTGATCTGACAAAATACCTTACTGCCCACTCTAGATGTCTAATCCTTACTATACCTTCAATAACTGTCTTAAGTAGACTTTGGTTGAATCCCTTGAGCAGTGTTGTTTCTCCTTAGTAATTTTCCTCTCTCACCCTGATTTGTGGTTGTACATTCCCATTTCTCATAGTCATGTTGAGTGTAGGGCTTTAATCTCCATCTCACCCTGCAAATACCTTGTATTGGTCTTCAATTAAGTCTTAGGTATTGTTTTAATAAATATCAGTACATTTTCTAAAAATTCTCCAGAAAAATCAAACCAGTGAGATATAGTTATATATAGGATGGCAATTTAAGAAATTGAAGTGTTTGTGAGAGCTGAAAAGTCAAATCTATAGGGCAGATTGATAGTCTAAAAATTGTGTTCTAGACTTGAGCCAGAGTCTTCAGGGAACCTCAGTGTGATTCAGTAAGCCTGCCAATTCATTTTTCCCCCACCCACTTCACTTAGGATTATCTCCTTTAATTTTATTGATTGTAAATGTTAATTACATCTAAAAATCTTCACAGGAATATATATATAGTAGTAATTCAACAAATAACTAGGTATCCTAAACTAGCTAAATTGGCACATAATATTGATCATGAAAAGTGCTGAAGTGATTTGGTTGTATTATCAACAATAAATCACATACTCCAAAAGAATATCTTACTGAGATTTAAACATAAATGGATGCCACTCTCTGCCTTGGCCTCTCAACATTCCAGTATTTCTACATCATTTATAACTATGTATCTAAAAATTCATAGGAATTTCAGAGTGTGATTGCTTATTTCCAAAAAAATCACCAGTGAAACACTGTATGTGGTACGAAAGTAGAGGACTGGTGATATTTCCTAAAATCGAGCTGGACATATCACTTGCTTCTTTCATGTTAGCTGGGATTTTACAGACAAAACAGTGTGTTTAATAGTGTTTTGAATCCTTTAAGCAGTTTATCAGCATAAGTTCTGGCAGCATTTCTTTCACTCACAAAAGTCTTCCGAAAAATCATGGATTTTCAAGGCCTTGTTGGCTGAGTTTAGGGTTCTGATTAATGCTTTATCAGAGCCCTAAATAGAGGGGAAATGATGATATAATTTGTGCTCAGTCACTATCGATTATTTCATTTACTTAAATATTTATTTCCCTACAAGATTTATATAGATTATACAACTTGTAATTTTTTGAAAAGATAATAGGAACAAAATGGAATCTGATTATGAAAACTTTTCCTATCTTTTTTGTATAAGAAAGCAGCATTTCATATCAAAGAAATGATTATACTAGTAATATGAAGGTCATAAAACTCCACTCAATCAAAGTCAAAGAATGGCAGACACAGAGTGGCAGCTGAGGAATCTGAGGGGTAAAAACATGCAGAGAGAGAGAAAAAAGAATGTTGTTCAGATGAGAAGATAGTTTCCATAGCAACAAGGAATAATGATCTTTCCATGTAAAAGATCCTATTTTGAATGTGGTAATTCAGACACAAAAAATGTACTTTAAAGTATATGGTTCAGGAAGTCTCAACTTCAGGAAATGACAAGTTAAGAATGTACTTGTAATTTCGGATGTTAGATGTTATGTATTCAAGATATCTATATATTTGATTTGATTTCTTTCAGTGGTCAAGATGATGGATATGTACATTTTCTCCACTACAGCAATCATTTTATTATCTAATTGTGGTCTATAATATCACATCTTAAGCTTACATGGACATAATAAAATTGTTTGGAAAAACAATGCAAAACTAAACTTAAACTTGGAAAAGTTGTGTATTGTGTTAGCATAACTTCACTTCAAAAGATCTATGAATAAGAAAGGAAGGGAGATCCAATCCGCACTCATTTGATCTGCTTTATGTAAATATTTATATACAGATAACCTGTTTTTCTAAGTCACATATGGCGTACAGTTATAGCTCTTTCTATATAGTATGTGCTTATAAACAAAGAGACAAGCATTTTATTAAAAAATATATGTACCAATGCATAATTAATCAGATTCAATCATTATTCAGAAATGTTTATTTCACCTATGCTTCTAAAGTCTTTTGGTTTTGGAATTGGTCATATTGTTTACTTATGACCTCCGGAGAGAGACAACCAATGGAGACACAGTAAAAGTTGAACAAAAGAAGTTTATTTACACTATTTACACCAGAAAGGGAGCCTGAGACTACCTTGTCCTGGGCTAGATACCCAGAACCAAGAGCAGCCTCAACCTCCAAACCTCCAAATCTCCAATAGGCAGTCCTGAACCCCCGACCTTTATTAGTTGGTGGAAACGACCAAATTAGTCGATCTACAAACCTCCAACCACAGACCTCCAAAGCTCCAAAGCTCCAAACCTCCAAAGGGGAAGGCTTTTCCCTTTCTTCTCTTCCTCCTCCTCTCCAGGCCTCTCCACTCTCCACAGGCCTGCCCTGCTCTGCTCTGAGAGGCTCTTCTCCACAATCCTCTCTAGAGGGAGGTCCCAAATGGCCTCCAGAGAAGACCCCGAATGACCTCCGGAAGGGGCTCCAAATGACCTCTCGAGGCTTGACCGGCCCTCCACAGGCCTTCCCTGCTCTGCTCGAGCAGGCTTTCCCCTTCTCCCTCCTCTACACCACTCCCCTCAGAACTCTGATTTTTCGCTTACTCTCTTCTACTCGGTACTTGCAGTCTCCTCCAGACTCCTCTCCGGGACTCTCCTCACCTCAGGACTCCAGGTCTCCTCCAGACGCCTCTCTCCTCTCTCTGGACTATTTTCCCCCTAATCTTCCTCAGGCCTCTGAGCATTCAGTATATATATATATATATATATCCAGGTAAGCTATGCCCCTCCCCACTAATGGTTTCCAATCGTCATTCATACTCTTCCCCCAAGCTGCTCCTTATCCAATCCCAATAGGCTCCTCTCCATGTGAGGCTCGATGCCCCACCACCTCCTCCACTAGCATGCCCTGCCCCTTTCGGTGGCATGGCACGCCCCTCTGGTGGCACCCTGTGGGGTAGTGACATCAGCATCTCAATGCCCTGCTCTGTCCAATGGCCAGGTCCATAGAGCTCTGCCCCCTCCAGCAGGCCTGACCATGGGGCCAAGCTGACTATTGGGCCCGCTGATTATCAGGGCACCAGGGGTTATTACAGTTTGCTTTTGCTATTTAGAAATATCAGGTACACTATGAGAAAAGCTTTAGAAACACTTGTACTATGAATCATGATTTCTTGAAACTCTATTACCACCCAAAGACAAATCTGCTGGAAGGAGTAAGAAATATATACGTAGACTTTTCAGTTGATTCTATCTTAGAGCATCTATGCTTCTGCTGAGTCTGGTTTCGGTAGTCATCTATTGCTAACAACGGCAACACTAGTGCTTTCGTAGTGAAGTCTTAAATGTATGAAAGTGGTTTTGAAAGTGGGTAGCAGCCAAATATAGGAGCACAGAATATGTGAATTCAGTATCAAGTAGGACAATACAAAGAGAATTTAGAGAGTTACAAAGTAATCAATTTACTGATATATTCTTCAGTAATATGCTTTCAAATTAACATTCTGAGAATTCAAATAAAATTCTCAGCAAAACTGGGCCTCACAGGTGAATTCAGAGGTCTATCCATATTAAATGTTGCTAGGAAATAAAATGTTAGTCTTATTGATTTTAAAAAAAGGGCTTTCTGAAATCTCGAGTACATTTTTTCCAAAACAACCTGATATATTCAAAATATCACATAATCAGTACAAAAAGAATAATGGCAGAAAAACCTCTTACCACTATATATTTTATTTGAAGTATCACATCCATTAAAAATCCACAAAAATTTTCACATTTTTTTTGCTATGGAAGCTAACATCCCAAAATCAGGCACTAAGATTTTTCCAAAAATTGTATATACTTTTCACTGTGTAGTCAACAGATACAAAGTAATGTTGAGAATGCTATTTAGTGGTACATATATGTATTTTAATAATTCCTGTATTCTACTAATTCCTGTGGAAGTTGCCATAAAGAACAACAGAAATGAAAGGCTATCTGATTGAAAGAAGTCAAGAATTAATGAAGGGCATTGTGGTGGTGTGAAAGACAGTACTCATTCCTAGCCAGCAGAAATTCCTAGCCAGAATCAGATTGGCAGATCTGATTTAAGAAAAATCCTACAATCACATGCTACAAAATAGAAAACATATGTTCAGTGGTATTTTAAAATTACTACAAATAAGTATGTGCTGATCATTTATTTCCATTCCAAATATGAGTAGTTTCAGATATTTTTAGTTCACCTCTGCAATTGAGTGTAGTGTGAAGATAACATAGATAGATGGGTGGATAGATAGTTACATAGATAGATACATAGATTATATATGTAATATAAAATCTCTGTACATATATAATCTTTACATTTATCTATGTATACTTTGTCTATATGTCTGTCTGTTAAAAATTTTTGAAATCTAAAGAAGCCATAATTATGCTTGTTATAGACTTTGAGACATGGACTTTGAAGAAATATCAGAGCTTGTTATTAATTGAAGTACCTAGTGGGCAATGTAGAGTTATAGCGTATTAGCTAGATAAAAGGAAATGTTAAGCATAACGTAGAGATAAATTTCACAATACATTCTTAAAAGTTAAAATTTCTCCCAAATACAATTTGTAAAAGCAAACCAAAAAACAAAACAAAAAACAACAAAAAGTAAAACTGATTTGACCATTTTAAAAATGTAGCAAAGAATAATTCGTTTTAGTGGCATTGGAACATGACTTTGGAAGGTCCAATGTTACCTAATTCTTCTCTAGGAATTGCTTGATGTTCATAATTAGTAATCTGTTGTTGACAAGCAACACAAAAACCTGTGAATACTGCAATCTTATCCTTGACTTTATGAAGCCATGCAGTTATTAGCGTTAGAAGCTACATTGTAACTTAGTCCAATTCATCCTTGCAAGCTTATTTCTCATATTTCAACAGATGGAAATATTTACTAAATTTATCTGCTTAAATTTAAGAAGAAATTAATAGTCAATCAATCGAGGTTTGGCTCAGGTATTAGGATCCAAATCCACTTGTCTCAGCAGGTAAACTAACTATTGCTGTTTTGCTGGAGGGTAAACAGTGATTGTGGTGATTTCTATACATAGTACTATGTTCACATTTCAATTTCTAGACATGTGAGATGGTTCATGCTATAATCCCAGTCACCTGGAACGAGTAGATTGGGAAGATTGCAGTTTGAGGCTGGCTTTAATCACAAGTTATCTTGTGGCTAATGGAAGATCATTTTTTGAGTAAAAGTGATTTGGGGTGCAGTTCAGGTAGTAGAGTACCTTTCTGGTAAAAGTGAGGTACTAAGTTAAAAATCTCAGTTTCCTAAAATAGCAATAATGATAATAAAATAGAATAAAATTTTCCTATTCAGTGAAATGGAAAGTGCTCCCCGTTAATGAAAATGTTACAACGTTGGTGCTTAAGCTCAACCATTGCATTTCTGAAAGCTGCAAGTCTTTCTATGGCTACTTCTAAGTTTTCATGGGTAAATGGTCATTCAAATATGTAATAAAAAGCCTGATCTACTAATATATGAACACCACAAAGTAGAATCGAGGAGAATAATAAAAGGAGTGGTTTTGATCAAGAGGCACTAGACATATAATGGACATATTGATCATAACCCCTAGGAAAAAGAATTTCCATGGTAGAAAAAAGAAGTCTATTACCTTGTTTTTTATTTTTTCACTTTTGTGTTCTATTCAATGTTAACATGTCACACACAAGTAGTATTTGTTTAGTTTGTATATTTTGGGTCCAGTCATGGGCCTGAACTCTGGGCCTGGCTGATGTCCCTCAGCTCTTCAGCTCAAGGCTAGCGCTCTACCACTTGAGCCACAGCGCCACTTCCAGCTTTTTCTGTTTATGTGGTGCTGAGGAATCGAACCCAGGCCATCATGCATGCAAAGCAAGCGCTCTACCACTGAGCCACCTTCCTAGCCCTTAGTTTGTATATTTAACAGTACATGCTTTCCTAAATTACAAAAAGTGAGAACATTTCAATTTGAGAGGGAAAAAATGTTGAATAATGGGTTGGAATTGAGATGGGTGTAACATGTAACTGGAGAAATTACACATTAAAGAGACTCTTTTTTTTCTTGGCAATATAAGGGATCCCTTGGTCAGTGGGAAATATTGTGGGTTTTCAGAAACCTGCTGTGGCTGACAATGAATTGGCTACCATATATAGTCAATAATATCTTTATCACAACTACATCAGAGACATTTGCTGTGGATGTGATGGGGTCTCTGTAGAGAGGTACTGGATGGCACTTCTTTGGTGGTAAGTCCTTCTACCTACAGAGGAAATCTCTATGGTGAATATATAATTATAAGATTGTAATTTCTTTCACAATAATGTGCTTTCTTATCCAATGATCATCCTTTATTTCATTGTTATTCTTATAATACACTTATTGTCCAATTTTTTAATAAAAATCATATCAAAAATGTAAAACAACTGAAACTAAGAAATCTCATTCCACTTTTAATATCTCAATGCAGAGCCTCAATCTTTGTAAATGTGTTTCACAACTTTGTTGAGTTTTCTTACTTTATGCATCTAATATGCTTTGCATTAAATCAATATCTTTATTTACTTTATAACCTGATTTCTTCCCTTATCCAATTTCAAGACATGAAGCATGCTAATCCCAATTAAATTACAGTTATTCTCAACAAATTTTCGATTTTGGTTTTCATTTTTCTTCCCCTCCAGTGTCAATATCCCTGATTTTGAGGTCAATATTCATTTTCTTGTTGCTTTAGAGTAATAGCCATTTTTATTGAGAGCCCCAGCAAGTAGATTCTAAAGTCCCCTGTATACATTTTAATTATTGTGACAAAATATTCTCACATTATCAATATATGAAAATTAATAATAAAATAAATATTTTTTAAAAAATTCTCTGCTTTGTGAGGGAAAATTTTAATTACTCTTGGCTTCTGCTTCAGGGATTACACAGCAGATATTTATACATTCATTATGTGGATAAAAATCTATGTAATATATTCCTTTAAACATAAATTTGAATACAATATATTGTAAACCTCTATGTTTGATTTCTATTTCTAAATCAAAATATCAGAGGTAATAAACATATAAAGAGAAATGTTTATATTGGTTCACAGCTTTGGAGATTTTAATCCATGATCAACTGTCCTGGTGGCTTTAGGCCTGTGATAAATCAGCAATGAGCAATGGAGGATATCTGCTTACCTCATGCTCAACAAACAGAAAGTAGAAGAATAGAAAAATATGTTACAAGCCGGGCGCTGGTGGTTCACACCTGTAATCCTAGCTACTTAGGAAGCTGAGATCTGAGGATTTCGGTTCAAAGCCAGCCTGGGCAGCCAAGTCTGTTAGAGACTTATCTGCAATAAACCACTCAGAAAACAGGAAGTGGCACTGTAGTTCAAGTGGTAGAGAACTCTCCTTGAGCTGAAGAGCTGAGGGATACCACCCAGGTCCAGAGTTCAAACCCCACCCCACCCCCCCAAAAAAAAAACATGTTACACAAAATCCCTTTCAATCACAGGCTTTCAATGACCTAAGTCTCTCACTAGCCGCCCACTCTTAGAGTCTTCCACCTTCATCACAGCTATCTGTAGCTTCACTATAACAAGGTCTTTACAACAGCAACCTATTTTTAGTAGCTTGTTATTCAGAATATTGTCTGCCAAATACACATTTAATATTACCCTAAGCTAAATGAGTACTTTATGAGCTCATCAAACCATAATTTCAAAGAGGCTTTATTAAATTTTAAATCCAGAGATTCAACTAACGTAAGAAATTTGTCTTTCTCTTTCTTAAGACTATTCTTCTTGGCTGGATTTTAAATCTCAATGAAGTCCTTTTGTGTGTCTGTTTTATGGTTCCAGTCAGTTTCTAAATCTTTTGGAAACAGTCTAATGCAATGAGAGAAAATAAAGAAGGAATTTGCCATAATTCTTCTATGGCAAATTTTAAATTATCCAGCTTGAGTAACTTACTATTTTTGAACTAATTGAAGTCTAACTTTAATCTAAATAATCAGAGTATGTAAGTCCAGTTCATATATATATATATAGTTATAGTTATAGTTATAGTTATAGTTATAGTTATAGTTATAGCTGAGAGAAGAGGCAGAATCCATTCAATGGGGTTATATAACTGAAAAAATTGGGATGGGTAATTGTAGGCAGATATTTGTAAAACATGTAAAATCCAGAGATCCTAACTCACAACTATCATCAGAACCTAAAAGTAAATTTGTTGTTCTCTACTTACTTAGTATATTAACAAAATGAAGTATTTGATGCTTTGTAGAACATTTTCCAGAAGAAATTGACATTTGTTGATGTATATTAAAGACATAAGCTACAATGCTTGATAAGAAATGTACTCATTATCTTGCCCATGAAATTGTAACCCCTCTGTACAGTATTTTCACAATAAAAAAAGAAAAGGATAAAAACAAAAAAGATAAAAAAATAAACACATAGGTTTTCTTAGGATAGAGGAGTGAATTTAAAACATGGTTTAAGCAAATAGTAACAGATGCTGGCAGAGATGTGATCAAAAGGGAACACTACTACGCTTTTGGTGGGAATGTAAACTGGTTCAACCACTCTGGAAAGCAGTATGGAGGTTCCTTGAAAGACTAAACATAGAACTCCCCTATGACCCAGAAATCCCATTCCTGGACATTTACCCAAATGATGACAAACAAGGCCATACTAAAGCTATCAGCCCAACCATGTTCATTCCAGCATTATTTGCCACAGCTAAGATATGGAACCAGCTCAGATGCCCCTCAGTAGATGAATGGATCACAAAAATGTTATATCTATCTATCTATCTATCTATCTATCTATCTATCTATCTATCTATCTATATATATATATATATAAATTCTATGCTTCCATCAGAAAGAATGACATCACCTCATTCATAAGGAAATGGAAAGACTTGGAAAAAAACATATTAAGTGAGGTAAGCCAGACCCAAAGAAACATAGACTCCACAGTTTCCCTCATTTTTAATTATCAGTATATATCTAGGATAGTCCTAGCAGAGGTTCACAATAGCTCAATAGCTATGTACATATGACCATAGAATGATGTTACTTGAAATGAATTTGAATATATGGAAACAAGAAAGGTATTTTTTGGTTGTTTTTTAATGTACTGTGTGAAATAATTTGTTTTTTTCTTTAATTTTTTTTCCTTTTTTCCCCCCTGTTGTCCCTGTTTTTTTATTTTGTTACCCTGTGTCATCTATATACATTTATATGATTTGGGGAAGGGAAAAGAATAATAAAAAGGTGAGACAAAGGACAAAGGGTGACACAATGCAACAACAATACTCACAAAACACTAGAAATGAACTTTACAACTTGGGGAGGGGGGAAGGACAGTCAGTGGGGAAGAAAAGTGGGAGAAAACAAACGATTGGGTAACCATGTTCGATAAGAAATAATTTGTGGAGGGGAAGAAGAAAAAATACAAATTGTTTAAATAGGTAAAAAGGTGGATCATTGCAACAATGGGTACAAGACGTTATGTTGGAAAACGACCTATAAACAACTTTGGCGTGGGGGTGGGGGGAGGGAGTAGGGGGGGAGATGGGAAAGGATGGGAAGGGAAAACAAAGGAGGAGGCAACAATGCTTGATGAGAAATGTACTCATTACCTTTCCCATGTAATTGTAACCCCTTTGTATGGTATTTTCACACACAAAAAAAACAATCATTAAGAAAAAGTCCATGGGAAATTTCATCAGAAAACAGCAGTTAAACATATTTTGGATAATAAAATAATAAATAATTTTAAATTAAATTGAAAAAAATATACTCATTATTTTATTATGTAACTGTAGCTCCTCTGCACATCACCTTTACAATACAATAAAAACATAAAATGAAATTAAAATTGTTAAATTTATTTTTTATTAAAAAACAATATTTGTATAAATTATGTAAATTTTTTTCATGAGTCAAGCATTTATCTTAAATTTTATAACTCTTTGTCCTCTCTCCCCATCTTTCTGTCTCTCACACACACAGACCACACACACAGTCACACACACAAAGACAAAGACACTAAAACAATCCTGTGAACCAGTATATACATAGAAATGACATGATGAAAACCATTACTAATATACTTACTAATATACACAACTTACAAATATTAATGATAGACAACAAATACAGAAATGAATATTTTACTAGACCTAAGGTTCATTTTTGCTTTTTCATTTTTAGAAAACTTAAATTATCAATAGTAAAGTGTATCTAAGAAGAAGTGAATTTTCTTTTTTTGTTATTAATAAGTTTTTTATTGTGAATATATTGTACAGAGAGGTTACAGTTACATAAGCAAGGTAATGAGTACATTTCTCATTAAGGATGGTTGCCTCCTCCTTTGTTTCCCCTTCCCATCCCTTCCCATCCCCCCGCCGCCCCCCCTCCCGACAAAGTTGTAAAGTTCGTTTTCGGACATAACTTCCTATACATGTCATTGTTGCAATGGGTCCACCTATATCCCTATTTAAACAATTTGTTTTTTACCTTCCCCTCCACAAAGTATACCAACATCAAATACAGTGAAAACAGGGAGAGGAACACACAAAGAAACAAAGAAATCATCTTACAAATATTTTAGAAACAATAGCAAGAAAGAAAAACCATTTGAGTCCTTATCTTGGAGTTCATTTTCCTCAAAATCAACTTATCTGTCCCTTTCTACTAGTCTCAAACAAATACTAGTTATTGCAAATAAGGGAAATCATGGTTCCTATATTTCCTTGGACCCCGCTTACTTCACTTAATACAATTTTTTGCAAGTCTTTCCATTTCCTAACAAATGGGGCAATGTCATTCTTTCTGATGGAGACATAGAATTTCATTGTGTATATATACCACATTTTCTTGATCCATTCATCTACTGAGGGGCATCTGGGTTGGTTCCATATCTTAGCTATGGTAAATAATGCTGCAATAAA
>NW_012267300.1:1259134-1301022 GCF_000151885.1 Dipodomys ordii
GGGTGATATATAAGGATCTAGCTTTAGTTTTCTACAAGTAGTTAACCAATTTTGCCAGCACCATTTACTGAAGAGGCTGTCTTTCTTCCATTCTATTTCTTTAGGTCCCTTATCGAAGATTAGATGGCTATAGGTCTGTAGGTTCATTTGTGCGTTTTCAATTCTATTCAATTGGTCCTGAAGTCTGTTCTTGTGCCAGTACCAAGCTGTTTTGATTACTATGGCTTTATAGTAGCGTTTGAAAATTATATTAAGTGAAGTAAGCCAAGTCCAAAGAAACATAGGTCCCATGGTTTCCCTTATTGGCAATATCTAGTATATATATGAGTCAAGCAGAAAAGGTCAGATAAGGTGATGTTAGGAAAATGAACACTAAGATATGTATTTAATTTTTTTTCTTTCATGCATTTGTTTCTAACACATTTATAAGATTATTTCTTATTTTCTTTGTATGTCCCTCCCCCACAGTATAAGCCCTGCTTTCACTGTATTTGATGTCGGTATAATTTGTGGAGGGGAAGGGGAAAAACAAGTTGTTTAAATAAGGATACAGGTGGACCCGTTGCAACAATGAGAAGTACAAGTTGTCATGTCCAAAACAAACTTTACAACTTTGGTGGTGGGGGGGGAGGATTGGGTTGGGGAGGGAGGAGGCTGGGAAGGGATGGGAAGGGTAAACAAAGGAGAAGGCTACAATGCTTGATAAGAAATGTACTCATTATCTTGCCCATGTAATTGAACCCCTCTGTACAGTATTTTTACAATAAAAAAACAAAAAACAACAACAACAGAAAAGAAAATTGTGACAATTATGTAACCATGTTTTTTTAGTCTAGATCTCTGTGTAAATGTTTAGCTGTAGGGTGATGTTTGTCAGTTGGACTCTATTTTTGTGTTGATTCTGATGAAAAACTTAGTAAATTATGACAAACATCATAATTGAATCCTAACTACTAAGGAAGCAGAGATGTATAGATTATTGTCCAAAAGACTACATCTCCAATTAAGCAGCAAAAGTAGCTGAAATTTAGGTGTGGTTCAAGTAAGCAATATGAAAGCAGAAAGCCTTGAGTTCAAAGCACAGATATCCTCCCACACATAAAAAAAACTTTATTATTATAAAAACATTGGATGGAGTCTTCTAAAACTAGTGAGGAAAAACAACTCTTGAATGGTTGATATTTAACCTCAGGACTTCCTTAAATTTTGAGAGGGATATTAAAAGTATGACCTATGTAGGTCTCTTGTTTTTACAGAACAGAATCCCCAATTGTACAATTGTCCTTTCTAGAACATCAACTGATTATATTAGGATATATTTGTAACATGTAAATTCATCCTTATGCATATTTAGAAGCATTTTTCTGTCAGAAGACAGCTGCAGATTTGGTCTTCCATCTTCCATTTTTTTTAAGAATGATATGCAGAACCACTGGAGAATAAGTCACCTATTAAATCATAGTTGCACCAAAAAAGAAAATGATAGATTACAATTATTCATCTTCATTTGTGCTTTTGGAATTTCTATTGCCCTTGGAGGCATTCATCTCATAGATAATCTACAAAAATAATTAATGTTGGAGCCAAATTATATCTGTATTTACTATCGATAGCTGAGATTATACAATAATGCTAATATTGTAGTCAAAGTAAAAGGTGCTCATGTGAGGCAAGTCTATTCAGAAACGAATAGGAACAATACATGGAAATCTAATTACCAAAGGTAGAGAAATAACCTGCGGAAGCAAATATTTAAAAAGGAATTGGCAGAATGACTGAGGTACACTAAGAAATTGTTATAACCTTTTTGTTTATCTTTAGACTGAAAATCAATTTTGTTTTCATATAAAAAGGTGTGACGCTCATAAAAAATTAAATCATTAATAAATTTATAGTAGTATACCTGACATTTCTGATAACCACATGTGGTAGTTTAGATCTAAGTCCCTTTGCCAGCTAAAATATTAATAGTACATTGACTAACTATCTTTTGCATGGTCTATAAGGCCTGGAAATGATTATGAAATCCAGGCTTGCCTTCAGGGGATTTGGTTTAGTTCTGATACCAGCAGTTAGTTTTGTATGTTTGCTTTCTTCAAAGTGGATAAGAAGGAAGGAAAAGAAGGAAAATAAATCATATCTTTATGAAATATTCATTATATCCTTATATTCTTCACAAGACTTCTGCCAGGGAACTTAAAATAAAGAAAGATTAAAATACATTTAATAGCAGGTTGACAAGTCACTTTATAAACTTAGAAGAATTTTGGGTTATAACAAGAAAAATTACAATAGCAATTCTGCCTATATTTTTATACATATACCAAAAATAAAGTACAAATAAAAGGCTCCCAAATACAATAAAGTGTCTCTTGCTTAGAGAATAAGTATACCTTTCTACTTTCTTTTGGCTATTATAATTTTTATTAGAGAAGTCATTATGGTCATTGCCTAGATATAATGATTTTCTGAAAATGGAAGATTGGTAAAGGTAAATTCCAAGCCCCAGAGAAAATCAGAGCAGGCCTATGAAAACAATGTGGTATGATTACCCTTCTGTGGCTTTAAGAACAAAATCTGGGTCCAATTTTTACCTATGGTAACATAGTACATACAATTCTTCTATTTCAGTGTCCCTATCAGCTAGCTAGGAATAGTATTTGATACCTACTTCACATGGTTGTCTTCATGATTGAAAAGGGGTAATCAATTAGTTAAGGGCTATATTAAGTGCTAATAAGTGAACAAACCAGACAATCTTGTTTTATATAATTATTTTATGAATAATAGCTTCAAAGAAACAAAAGCATACACTATCTGAACTTGGAAAAGCGATGATTAAATTTGCTTTTATTTTGTCTTACGTATTTTAAATCTTGCACTAAACCATGTATATATGTAGCTCAATCTATTCATGGCTTTCAGATAGACAATGAAATTCCATATGCAGGTCAATCCAAAACCCTTACTCTAAGGTCTAACTTATGGTTCCAAGTTCCTGGTGTACAAAATAACTGTCATTCATTTTTTTGCACTTAGATACCATTGTTCAGATTATGGTGGTTATCTCTCAGAATATGTGTGTGTGTGTGTGTGTGTGTGTGTGTGTGTGTATTTTACCTATGCAAAATTCACAGTCTCAAGATTCATTTCTGGATAATGCAACCTACGGAGAAATGCTTGATTCAGGCATAGAAATTAACGATGCACATCATTTTATTCCTCCCTTATGCAAGGCTCTAAGAAATAAATAGATGCTGCTGACAGATAAAGTAAGTTATAGCATCTCATTGCTATGGAGTATTTCATAACGCTCCAGTATCCTTATATTGCAGACACCTTTGAATAATTATTTGAGATCTGGGAGTTGAAAGAATGCATTTATTGAGAATATCATTTTAATTTAAGCATCAGATTCGTCAGATGTATCAAAACCTGCTCATCTACTTTGAAAAGTGGAAAGCCAGACTTGGTAAAGATATAATCCTGTATTTTATATGTAATTTCTCTAAAGCATCACTTTGTCAGAATGTTATATGGAGTTAGGTTAGAGACAGAGATGGTTCAAACAGAAAGTCCTTTCTCCTGGTTCATGGTAATGCAAAGCAGAGGATAAACTTATTGTATTTGGAATTCATGTATGTAATATATCAATCTTTTAGGTTTTTTTTTTTGGTTAGTACTGGGTCTTGAACTCTGAGCTTAGCACTCTTGCTTTACTTTTTTCCATAAAGGCTAGGGCTCTATTGCTTGAGCCACAGGTCTACTTCCATTCCTCCTCCTCCCCCTCCTCCTTCTCCCCCTTGTCCTTGTGATTGTGGTTAATTGAAGATAAGAGTCTCAGACTTTTCTTCCCAGGCTGGATTGGAACCATAATCCTCAAAGCTCAGCCTGCTGAAAAACTATTATTAAAGACTTGATCCACCAGTGCCTGACATTCAACCTATTCTTTCAGAAGTCTGAAGAGAAAAATAAAGAGGATTTTACAAGAGAAAATATGCTAAGTCTTGGGGATACACAATAGAATGATAAATTACTAAAACCAGGAGACCTCATTTGCAAGCCATGATTTCAAACTCTAAGTTAAATTAGGCAAAAGTTTTAGATATTATGCTTTCTGTAAAATGAGTTCTGGATAGTCTGCATTACTGTATGATATTTATGGGGTCATATTTTAACCTAAGCATTGTTTTAAATTCTTTAGATAACAATAAGATAAAATTTTGATATACTTTGACCAATCAAATAGCATCTGAGTGTGTAGCTCATTTGTAGAACTTATTCCTAGCATTTGATACAGTAGTATAAGAAGATAAAACATTGGATGGAATCTATATACGTGTAGCCAGTACCTATGATTACCTAGGTCACATGTTTTTGTTGGATACAACAAAAACATATCCAAAAGAACATTATTGCTAGAAATCAGAATTTTAGGTTGTTATTCTATAAGAATGAGTTTTTGGCTGCTATATACATGTTTATAACATTTTTAATGATGTAATTAGATTAGTATTATATAATGCTACCTTATTCAAGAATTGTAATTTCTTTCAAAAATTGTAATTTTTCACATCATGTTTGATTTTGCTATGGATTGTTTTCACTGTAAGGGAAATTTTTACTTTGTTAATTATTTAATTTTTACAATTTGGTTGCACTTGGGTCTGATCTCAGAGCCTTATATTTTCCAGAAGGTGATTTACTACTTAAGTCATGTCCTCAGCCTTTTTGGTTTAGCTATTTCTGACAAAATGTCTTGGTTTTATGCTGAGGTTGGATTGGACCATAATCTTCTATTAATACTTTCTATGTAGCTCTGATGACTAGCACATACCACCATGACCAGTTTTTATTGGTTGAGATTAAGTCTCATGAACTTTTTTTCTACGTTGGTTTTCAATTACCTTCTATTGAATCTTCTCCTCTTGAGTAGCTAGGATATGAGGCCTGAGCCACCGTACTAAGGTCATCATGAGTATTTTAATTAAAAAAGGAGGCAACAATGCTTGATAAGAAATGTACTCATTACTTGCTCATGTAACTGTAACCCCTCTGTACAGTATTTTCACAATAAAGAAACTTATTAAAAATATAAAAAATAAATAAAAATTATCTTTTTTTCCAGTCATGGGCTAAACTCAGGTCCTGGATGTCATCCCTGAGCATTTTGCTCAAGTCTAGCACTCTATGACATTGAGGAACAGTTCCACTTATGACTTGCTGGTGGTTAATTGGAGTTAAGAGTTTTATGGGGACTTTTCTGTCTGGGCTAACTTTTAACTGTATTCTTCACATCTCAGCCTCCTGAGTAGCTAAGATTACACACATGAGCCACCAGCACCCAGCTTTAGAATTTAATTATAGTGTGAGCAAATGGTCATGTTTTTTCTTTCTAGTTATTTTTTATGTATTTTTTTGCAATTCTGGGTGTCATCCTATGCCTTGTGCATGCTCGGCAAATAATCTACTATTGAGAGTCTATCTATCTATCTATCTATCTATCTATCTATCTGTCTGTCTGTCTGTCTGTCTGTCTGTCTGTCTGTCTGTCTATCTAGCTATCTATCTACCTATCTATTCATGCCAGTATGGGGACTTGGATTTGCTTTGGGACTTTGCATTTGCACTACTTGCTATACCACCAGAGCCATGATTCTGCTTTGCTTTTAGCTGGTTATTTGCAGATGTACTCTTAAGGATTATTATTTTTTTTTTTGGCTATACGGGCTTTGAACCAGCATCCTCCATATATCAGTTCCTGATTAGCTAGGATTATAAGCATAAGCCACTGGTCTCTGGCCATCCATTTGTTTTAGAATCACTATTTTTCTATTTGAATATAAATTATAATGAATAATGTTTTAGAAAGAGCAAATAAATTATTATTATTGCTATATAACTTATTAATTAACACCTTAGTGCTTTTTCCTTAACCTGAAATATAAAGTAGTTTTACATCCTTAATAAAATTTTTACAATTTTAAACCATTAAATTTCAGATGAATTCACATACACATATGTATAAACATAGATTCTTATTTATATACAAGCTTTCTGGTATGTTTCTTACACTACAAGTATGTTTATAAATGATACTCTTTGTTGTGAACAGAAGAGATGATTTTCATTGTATTCATAGTTTCAAACATTTTTTCAGACAAACTTGTTTTCTATGGAAATCTTATGTATCTTAACATGAACTTCAAGCAATCAGTCTGTCTCTGCTCTGTGTATGCATGCATGTATGTGTGGGGGTATGTGCATGTGTGTAGATGATTACTATAATCAAAATATATTTCTAATAAATAATTGTTTTGGTAAAATAAAACAGAGGTGTGCTTTTTTATTGACTTCACAGCAAAAGAATAATCAGGAGTAAGCAACTGAATTTTTTATGTAGAATGTTAGTTTTTTAACTTTCATATTTTAATTTATTCATTCATCTTATTCAAACCTAGGGATCAATCTCATTATTTGCTCAACACAAACATTTTTTGAAATATAAGCTTATGATTTGCAATAAATATCAAATATCAGTTGCAGAGGGAAAAGATAATCTCTAATGCAAGCTTTCTAATTTAATTTTTCTACTTCTGTGACTTTCAGCCTTCTTTTTCAACCACAGTGTCTTTTTAAAGCATAAATCCAGACACTGTCCAGTCCATTTGGCTTAAATGACTTTACTGCTCAGCCAGCCAAAGGCAAGTGGCTGGTGCTGCCACTATGCATATGCTCCTTTCCATTCCTGACTGAGAAAATATGCCTAAAAGCATGTCCCTGATGAGACTGTATTAAAACTCCATACCTGTGCTAACAGCAGGAGTTCAAGTTGATTATTGTTCTAGATTTGTGAATTCCCATTTATTCTCTGGATGATACAAATGCTTCCTTTGCAATAGGCCACATTACAAAAGCAAGACTTAGTAGCAATAGTACACAAACTACTCCATCACTATTGATTGGTGTCTCTTACAGTAGACCCTAGTAAAATGTATTTAGTAAAAGTCATGGAAGTGAGAGAACCACTGAAGAGAGCGGGGATAAGGGTCTCATTATCTGTTGATGCTACATCCTAGACACCAATATTACTGAAACTTCTGGGAAAGGTGTGTATGTCCTCATTCCCCATCCACAATATTGTATATTGGATTGTAGACACTTGGTTTATAGTTCTTATTTATTTGTTTTAGATTTTACTCTAAAATGTAAAAACAACCCTCCATTCAATAAAGAAAGGAAACAGACAATTATACTCCTCCTAAAAGATACTAAAATGATGACAGGAAATTCAAATGAAGTACTTTTAACAAAGGTTTTATTTAAAAAACTAACGATGAAGTAAGCCAGGCCCAAAGAAACATAGATCCCATGGTTTCCCTTATTTTCAATAAATAGTATATGTCTAGGACAAGCAGGAAAGGTCAAAAGCTATATGATGCTATATGAAATGAACCCCAAGATAGGGACACAGGAGGTTTTATGTTTGTTGCTGTTATTTTTAATGTACTTATAATGTACTGTGTAATTTTTTTGTTTTTTTTTTTGTATGTTCTTCCCCCATGTTACAACCCCTGTTTTTACTGTATTTGATTCTGGTGCCCTACATCTTGTATATACATTTTTCTAATTTGGGGAGAGGAAGGGAATAACAAAAAGCTGAAATAAGGATACAGGTTGACCCATTGTAACAATGAGGTGTACAAGACACTATGTTGAAAAAGAACTTTATAGCTTTGTGGGTTGGGGAGGGAAGAGATGGTACAGGAAAAACAAAGGAGGGAGAAATGTACTCATTAACTTACTCATGTAACTGTAACCCCTTTGTACAGTATCTTTACAATAAAAATATATATTAAAAATTAACTTGAAAGAGGTACCTTTGTTAAAATAACTCATTTTTTCAATGGTTATAGTTGGAAAAACATTTTGGAAGTTATTAAAACTACATGTATCGTACTTGAATTGAACTCTTGGCTTAGCATTTCTATGGTATGCGGTAACTCTCATTTAGAACATAGCAGCCAAAGTAGTTTTGAGAATTGTAGCTGACAGAGTTCCAGTTTTGTATGGAACCAAATTCTAAATGCCGTGTCATAGGCTTTAGCAGCCAGCATCAATATCTAATTGCACTATTATAAACCTGATTCAAATGCTGTTAAGGTTGGTGCTGTTTCTCTGTGCCAATATCTTTTCAAAGCAAACTAATTCTAATTCTGTCCACCGCAGTGTGTATTTAAAGGTTCTTAGACTTTTCAGACCTTCAAATTAGCTTCATTTGTCAAAACTTATTTAATGATGTTTCAAAAGTTAATTTTTTCCTCTTTAGTATAGAGATAATTATTCTATTATGCTACAGGGTACTTCATTATTATTTTAGATCCCTGTATGCAATCTAAAATGCCATTCATTGGAAGAATGTTGAAATGAGAAATATAAAATGAGTCTGATGGGGAGGAAACAGACAGGGTGGGGGAGAATGATGGACAGAGTGACATTGAGCATGAAGCACTGGACACATAGATGGGCACAATAAATTGTAACTCCCTTATTGAACTTTTGAACTTCAGAAAACATTAAACTTAAAACAGAAAGTCCTTAGGATAAGTAGGGATGGAGAGTGTGTGACTGAACTCTTCATGAATTTATGAGCACAGTATATGCTTTATACATCACTTTTCATTCTGTTAATTGTACTATATGCTCATACTTTTCTGTGTGTGTGAAAGTCATGATTTCTCATTTAATGGATTTAGTATTCCAGAAGTTGTCCATTTTATTGTTAAAGAACTTAAAGAATGTTCACAATTAAATGCTAGCTGAAAAAAAGGCTATGTGGAGTATTTTTCATATCCTTTAAATACAAGAATGGAGTTACATACTGCAATTGGAATTGATGGGACACTTGGTATGAATTCTCTGAATTTACTGAACAAGTTAGTGTTCCTATCATCAAGGTAAGGTAGTGATGCTATACTCACGTGTGTGTGTGTGTGTGAGTGTGTGTGTGTAATAACAATGGTCCCAGAATACAGTGTGTTATAAACAATAGAGTTTAACTTGCTCATGTAGGCATACTGGAGAAAAACGCAAATGAATGGGATGAAACTCATCCATGGGTTTTTTAGCCTGATGAAATGTCTGTCACCTTCAACAAATGTTTAGTTACTCTGGTGTACCTATTGTTTAAATGACATGTAGAAAAAAATAAACAAGAAAAGCAGAATATGAAAGTTAAATATCATGGTTTCTAGTTCCATGGGAATATATATATATATATATATATATATATATATTAGGAAAAAACTCAAAACGTTTTTTCTAATGTTTATTGCATAGTAATTGTGTGTGAATCATTAAGCACTTGTGTATGTGTGTGTGTATGTGTGTGTGTGTGTGTCAGTGTGTGCATATATATATACATATATATATATATATATATATAACTTCAAAATTTGGTGTTATATTGCCTGAAGTGATTTCATAACATTGTTTCCAGAATCTGAAGAAACTGCTTGAGATTCAGACATTTCCTTATTAACCACACATTCTTGAGCTTTCTTAAGTTCATTACCTACCTAATCTATAATGAGACTTAGAAATTTACATAATGATAACTGTGACTTCCTCAAATAATATCTTGATAACCAATGGGATAATTTATATGAATAAATTTTGGATATTATAAAACCATATACAGGTTTTTATTTAATTTGTTGGCCACACATAGTTGTTCAAGGCAGTAGCTACTTGGGAGGATGGTGGTTTGAGGCTTGCTGGGGCTTCAGAGTTCTTCAGATCCAACTCAAGCAATGGTTGGATGTAATGTTACATGCCTGTCAGCCTGTCATCCTAGAAAAACCAGATTGCCACTGATAGAAAGCAAAATCCTTTTTTTTTTTTTTTGTCGGTCATGGGGCTTGCACTCTGGCCCTGGGCGCTGTCCCTCAGCTCTTCAGCTCAAGGCCAGCTCTCTACCACTTGAACCACAGCACAACTTCTGGTTTGCTGGTGGTTTATTGGAGAAAAAAGTCTCATGGACTTTCCTGCCTGGACTGGCTTTGAATGGTGATCCTTAGATCTCAGCCTCCTGAGTAGCTAGGATTACAGGTATGAGCCACCAGAGTCCAGAGCCATTTTTGAAAATAATCCACAAAATCTGTACCAGCAAAGTGGCTCAAATGGCATTGCACTGGCTTTGCAAAGGTAAGACTCTTGAGTCCAAACTCCAGTATCATCATCAGAATTTAAACTAGTTTTTTCTCTTTCAGAGTTATAATTCTGAGCAGCTAAAAAGAGCTTAACAATGATCCACACACAATTATTGCTCAATAGACATTAGAAACAACTTTTTTAGTTACTTTTTCTTTTTCTATACTAAACTCCCTCTTCCCAATTTTTTCCTCTGGACCCAACTATGGAGTAGATACTGGGATTTTCAAGAGCTGCTTGTATTGGACACCTGTGGCTCATTCCTGTGATCCTAGGTTACTCCGAAGATCCAGGTTCAATGCCAGCCTAATGCAAATAAATATGAGAGACTCATCTCCTATTAACAAGAACAACTGCCAGAAGTGGAAGTTTGGCTCAACTCATAAATACGTAGGACAACTATGTCTATAGATTCTTACATTTTTATATTCTTACTTCTCAAATGGGAAAAATATGAATATGTCTAAAAATTGAAACTTTAGCATATTAAATCATTACCATTTTCTCTTCAAAATCTTAAAATGGTATAAATGGAGATAGATTTTTAGTTTGCAGAATAATCTGGCTCATTTTCTTCTCATTCAATTTATGGAATGACACAGGCCAGTGATCTTCAAGGAAATTGGCCAGGACAGAATGCTTATCTCCAGTGTGAAGGAGGAGGAAGGAAAGAGACTTACTTCTTCCATTTTCTCTTCATTTTAGTGTTTGATGGGATCCAACCGTTGCTACATTAAACCTGGAGTAAGAATCACTCTTCATTTAGGTTACTAATCTGTTTATCAAGAGCATTTGAAGAAGTCAGAAATATTTCAAAGTAAAAAGACATCATTTAGAGTTTAGCATTCTCAGGAGGTCAATTAACACTTTTCCAAACTGACATTTGGAACATTTCTATTCACACTGCCATCCCTAAATCTACATTCGCCTGAAGTGCAGCTGATTTGCTGGTAGCAAATAAAGCATTATATTCAGCTGCTGCCTGAGGGCAGGATTTAAATTGCCATATTAATGTGAAACTTTGTTCTCACTTTGTGGAAGAACTTACTTTACCTCAACATTCCAATAGTTTTGTTTTCTCATATTAATATCTATATTAAATTTGGAGTGATTGAACAATGGAGTTAGTTAGCTATAGCCCTCAATGTGTTTTATATTGTATATGTAGTATTAAAGATGAAAGATGAAATTGCATATAGCATAGCCAGAAATAATTATTATAAATTAGGCAAGCTTAATTGTTAGCTAAAATAAAAGTTCTTTATTTGTGGCTATTTTATATATTCATATCACAAAGCATCCAGAAAAGAATACTATAAATGATATCATTTACTGTAACACAAAGAAAAGACAGAGAGACAGACAGATGAAAATAAACAAAATGACAAAGACACACTATTCTACTATAAGTAATTTTTATAATAAAAGGCTTTCCTCCTGAAGATGGAACTTAAGATTTTCTAATAATAACCACAAAATTTTATTCCCAAAATTGTTGACATGGTCAGAATACACTTAATCAGCAATGGTCAAAATACACTTAATCAGCAAACTATAATTAACAACCTCTGCACAAACAATCTTTCAATACATTGGGAAATGTGCATTTTTACAATGAATTTTAAAAAGAAATAACTCTTTCTGTGTGTGTGTGTGTGTGTGTGTGTGTGTGTGTGTGTGTGTGTACCTTTGCTAGGGCTTGAATTCAGGTTAGGTGCTGTCCCTGGGCTTTTGTGCTCTACCACTTGAGCTACAGGTTTAATTTGGGCTTTTATTTTTGGTCTTTAATTGAAGATGAGAGCCTCATGATTTTACTGTCCTGTCTGTCTTCACACTATGATCCTCAGTTCTCCTAAGTAGGATTACAATGTGAGCCACTGGCACCAGTGTGTGGCACTTCATGGTATTTTAAGGATAGAAGTCTTAAGCAGATTGATGAGTATAGTCTGGATGTCTTTAAAGACAGTTTTGGGAAAAAAATCTTAGTGATTGAAAAATTATGCGAATCCCAGCATCCAATAGCAACAAAATGTCAGTATTAGATGCGACCCTGAAGAGGAGGGGCAAACTATGTGTTATAGTTGGTATGCTTAGTACATATATAGTCAATATATTTATTAATATATTAGGATGCTAATCAATCATGTGATTTTGTGGCTTATGCATTTCCACTTTGTCTGGTTTCTATAGTTTCTACCTCTCCTTTCCTTTGAGGTTAATCAAAGTTGTTTTACTATTTTTCCTTTCCTTTCTAGTAGCATATTAGTACATCATTTTAATAGTTTTGCTTCTATGTAAACTTATCTTGTTAAATCTAGTAAAAATTAGCATGCTTCTTCACTTAGTAAAATAGATGAGATGGCTTACAAATAAATCTATGGAAATAGCATAAATAAAATGTGAAGCGAGTTATTATATGTGACCCTAAATCCGAAAGAACATGTGGACAGACATATTCACTTCATTAACAGTGATCTCTTCAAGAGTATGACTGCTGGGTCACAAATGGGTATCAGAGGCACCATCATGTGATATTTCTTGAGTTGAGTGAAATCTCTATGAATTTGCTAGCTTAGTCAACATGCATACATTTGTATTCCAAGGAGTTGCAGCGTTGTGCATATGCATAATTTATATTTGAATAATAAATTTCAAGATGAATGATACTTGTCACTATCTAGACATGACTATCCACTAGACATTGAATTAATCAGAAATTAAAGTATTTCCGGAGTAAGAAATGCTATAGTCTGCAAAAAAACATGGTGTTTAAAGAAATTTTTTACTAGCTCTTCCTATAAACATGATACAAAGAATAAAGAATAAAATGTCAATTTATGACCCTGTTAAAATGTATGTGAACAGAAGCATATTAACATCCTGTTCTGCTTGTAAATGCTGGAAAATGAACACATTTTCAAAAACACATAAATAGATGCTTGCTCCTATAATCAAATAGTCAAAGGAATCTTGATTTTTTTTTAGTTCAGTCCTAAAAATTTATGTACTACAAACGAATTTCTACTTTGCTAAAACTTTCTAGGAGATTAAAAAACAAGTTATTTTATGAGTGTTTTTTTCAAAAGAAGAAGCTTTAAGTTTACTTGAGAATGCTATAAACGAGGAATTCAACCTTTTTGAAATATTACTATAGTGGGATGTGAGGAGGAGGGGGAGGTGAAGGGGGAGGGGGAGAGGGAGGGGAAAGGGAGAAGGAGGAGGAGAATGATGACAACGACTATGAAGAAGATGACAAAGATGATCACCTCATTGGGAGCTAACTGCAGTCTAACCATTCTGCTCTGCCAATTTGTAAAGACAAAAGTATGCTAAAGGATTTCTACTTTAGCAAAGTTAGTATGAGCACAGTGTTCCTGAGGGTTTTTATTATTATTATTTTATTTTATTTTGCTAACTTCTAGCACTCTATCACTTGAGCCACACCAGTTCTAGTTTTTTGGTAATTTATTGGAGATAAGACATTCATACACTTTCCCTCCTGGGCTGGCTTCAAACCACGATCCTCAGGTTTTAGCTTCCTGAGTAGCTAGCTCTACAGGCATGATTTATCAAAAAGCAATGGAGAGGACACTGAACAAATAGTAGCAAACTTCCTGTAATAAAGTAAGACAATAGGTTTTAAAAATAAAAGCATGTCACTTTAGGTATAATGCATAGAGTAATATGTACAATATCATGAATTTTTCAAATATATGACCATATATTTGAAAAATAAACTAAAAGCAAAAGCATGTGAAAAAAAATAAAATATATGATCATATACCCTATACTCTGGTTGAGTAAGAGACCATAGATTTCATCAAATCTCTGACCAATTCATTTGCTCCCAGAAGCTGTTCCTTATTTCCCTACAATCTTCTTCCTGTCCTTTATGTGTGTATCCATTACTAAACTATATATATATATATATATATATATATACACACATATATATAACCAAATTTATATATATATATTACCATAAATTATGTATTCATTTGTATCCTACTCCTTTAACAAGGTGTTTTTAAAATGCTTCAGCATTCAAGTGTGTGTGTGTGTGTGTGTGTGTTTGTGTGTGTGTATGTGTGTGGGGGGGTTGTGTGTATGTGTATGTGTGTATACCTTGTTTGTTTCTGTGACAAAAGAATATCCTTTTGCTTCTTCACTTTTTCATTGCTGGGCATTCAGGATTTTGCCAAATTTCAGCTGTTTTAAATAAAACTACAATAAGCATTCTCCTTCAGGTCTTTCAGTGAATATATGTTTTAATTAGTGAAAATTTCAGAATGGTGTTAGGTTCTAAGATTGGATTATGCTTTGCTGCATTTTATATTTGAAAACTACTTTCCAAAATGATAAAAATTTTATAACTGCAGTATAAGAGAGAAATAGCTACTTATCCTGTGAGGTATACACACTGTTATATAGACTATATGTGTGTGTATAGGTGTGTACCTTTGACTATGTGTTAATTTTCTGAGCTACAAAAGCTATTTTTCATATTTGTGTAGGCACCCTAGCTTTCTATATTATTTAAATATTAGCTATTTGTCCTTAAGTTTATTATTAATCTTTTTCTGTTTTACACTTATTGCATGTTGTAAAAACATCATTTTGAATCCTTAATTTTTGTACATATTCAATGACTCTTTAAATTGATTATCTTTTCTAATGCAATTCATTATTGATATTGAGTCTAATAATGTGATTTAATTTATATTTCTTTAACACTATCTTTTGCCTCCTAGAGCTAAATTTGTGTATATTTGAATATTTTAGGTTATGTATTATATGTTTATGTTTATGTTTTATTGGATATTTTAGAAATAATATGCATATTATGGTTTATCATTGTTTAGTATTTTACTGTTCATGTAACATAAAAATCTCAAAGCAATTTACTTACAGGACACAATTTTTGTGTTTTATTATAAAAAAGAACATTGATAACAACAATAAAAAGCCCCTTTATAGATTCATTTCATTAATAAGCACTCAATAATTACAGAAAATTAAACTCAACAACACAGTTAAAGTGTCACATACCACAATCAAGTAGTTTTCATTCCAGGTGTGTAAGGGTGGTTCATTATATGCAAATCAATAAATATATTATAGTGTATACATAGAATCAAGGATAAAATCATATGTTTCATTTAATAGATTTTAAAAGTCAGTCCAGATGCCCATTAATTTGTGAAAAATCTGGTGCATATACACAATGGTGTTTAATTCAGTCATGAAGAAGAATAAAATTAGATCCTTTGCAGGAAAATTAATGTAATTGGAGATCATAATGTTAAGGTCTCTAAGGCAGACTCAGGAAAACAAATACTGCATGTTCTCTCTCATATGCAGAGACAGGGAATCAAAACCAAAAAATCAATATAAAGGGAGGCATTAATAAAGACATGAGGGCTGGGAAGGTGGCTCAGTGGTAGAGCGCTTGCCTTGCATGCTCGAGGCCCTGGGTTCCATTCCTCAGCACCACATAAGCAAAAAGAAAAAAGCCGGAAGTGGCACTGTGGCTCAAGTGGTAGTGCGCTAGCCTTGAGCTAAAGAGCTGAGGGACAGCGCCCAGGCCCAGAGTTCAGGCCCCACGACCGGACCCCCCCCAAAAAAAATAAATAAAGACATGAATATAAAACAGCCATATGCAAAGTAGACTATATTCATGCTTCAAAGTTGAATAATGAGGTACATAAAAATATTTTTTAATCGAAGAGGATTGCTGGCCACTGGTGGCTCACACCTCAAATCCTAGCTACTCAGGAGGCTGAGATATGAAGATCAAGGTTCAAAGTCAGTCTGGGCAAGAAATTCCATGAGACTCTTACCTCCAAGAAACTACACAGAAAAATCTAGAAGTGTTGCTGTAGCTCGATAAAGCAATAGTTTTAAGTAAAACAAAACAAACCAACCAACCAAACAAACAAAAACTCTGGGACAGTGCCAGGCCCTAAGTTCAAGCCCTAGGGGTGACACACAAAAAAGATAAAACAATGGGGCTGGAAAGGTGGCTCAGTAATAGAGCGCTTGCCTTGCATGCATGAGGCCCTGGGTTCAATTCCCCAGCACCACATAAGCAAAAAGAAAAAAAGCCAGAAGTGGCACTGTGGCTCAAGTGATAGAGCACTAGTCTTGAGCTGAAGAGCTGAGGGACAGCGCCCAGACCCAGAGTTCAGGCCCCACGACTGTCCCCCCCATAAAAAGATAAAACAAGAGGAAAGATAAGAGAGAGTAATGCAGAAGCTGAATATCAACAAAATACATTATATGATTATATAGATGTATTCTGAACATATCTTAATGGAAAATTAAAACTTAAAAATAAGATAAGAAAAAAGAGATGCTGAACACGAAAAAATGTTAAAATTACTTTCCTAGTAATTATTAAAAATAATTCAATTTAATTGTAAATTACCTGTTCACATTTTCATAAATTCACATTTCTAACTTGCATTATTTCTCAACTTAAAATATTCTCTTTTCATTCTTCATTTTAAAGGATTGCAATCAATGCTCTCTCTAACAATTTTTAAATGGAGCAATACATTTATTTCCCTTTAAATTTGATGGATATTTTACTGACCATAAATTCTCAATTAACATATTTTTTTACTTTTTCATTGTTGTATTGTCTCAGTTTTTGTACTTTGATAGATGGAATTAACTTTTCTCTTTTCTTCTGATATCAACAGTTTTTCTCCCATTTTTGTTTAAAATTGGAAATATATTTTCAGAAAATTTGTTTTTTTTTTATCATAACTCTATTTCTAGAATTTCACTTATATTGTACACTTACATTACACATAATAATAATTCTTTGCTTAGTCTTTTCAATAATTTTATATTTCTGAAAAGTTTATATTTTCTAAGAATGGCTCATATTTATTTATATTATTAAGCTATGCTAACCATATCATAGTTCATATGTACTCTTGAAATCAAATTTGATCTATTGTTGTAGAAATTAAAACTATTTTCAAATTGCTTTATTTTCAAATTTCATACCCATGATTTCTATTTCTTTCTAAGTATTCTCAATTGAATATTAATATTCAAAATGCTTTTGGTGCTTATTTTATTTAAGTAGCAGGAAATTTATAAAACCACATATGAGCTCTTGACTTGTACTTCTAATGACTTTTCTCAAATGTGAGTCTCACGGTTTTTGTCTCTTTGCATTTTATTTTATTGTATCCTGTGCAGCAGACGTGACTGACAGTGATTATAGAATGACACAATTTTTATTGTTTTTTTTCTAATAGAAGGACCTTCATTTTAACTGTAGAAACGTGTTAGAAAAGGCAATACTTCAGTTTTCACCTGGTTTCCACAGGCTAGGATATAGAGGTGTGTGTGTGTGTGTGTGTGTGTGTGTGTGTGTGTGTGTGTGTGTGTGTGTGCATGTGCACACTGGGGTTGAATTCAAGATTTCGGCACTGCCTCTGAATTTCGTTTACCCATAGCTAAAGCTCTATCAGTTGAGCTACAGCTTTATTTCTGGCTTTTTGGTAGTTTATTACATGATCCTCAGATCTCACCTTTCTGAGTAGCCAGCATTACTGGCATAAGCCACTGGCATCCAGTTTAGAGGTGCTTTTACTTATATATATTTTTGGTTGAGCTTTAATTCGGGTTGTGGGTGATGTCCCTGAGCTTTTTCACTTACGGCTAGAGCTTTGCTACTTTGAGTCACATCTATACTCCTGATTTTCCAGTGGTTAATTGGAAATGAGTCTCATGGACTTTCCTGGGCTAGCTTGGAATGGTGATCCTCAGATCTCAGCTCCCTGAGTACCTATGGATTATAAATGTGAACCACTGATACCCAGCTTTAGAGATGTAATTTTAATAAGAGTAAGAGATGCATTCTATTCCAGCTCCTGTACAACTTGTTCCACCAAAATAAATGATTATAAAAATTACAAAACAAAACATTCACAAATTTCTTTCAGTTCCAAAAAGTTCTATGAGCTTATGTGAATTTTTACATTGATACTTTTTAAAAAAGTATTTTTTAGAATAAGGCACCGAGTTCATTCCCTAATACCATCTAAGCAGAAAAAGTCATTTTATTGTTGGTTTCTTATCAACTGAACTTTCAATGCTTGGTAGAATAATTAACCCAAACCCTTAGCCTTCTTCTGTATCCTACCTAGCAAAGACATACACACACACACACACACACAACACCCATAAATGTACACACAAACACACACAAACCTATATATATGTATATATATATGCATATATACATATATATAGATATATGTCTGACTGTAAAAAAAGTTAAATATGTACAAGTTGAATATAACTGAGAAGAATGACGGAATGACCTGTAAATGGTGCTGTCTGGAGCTTCTGTGCTGGCTCCATCACTTACTGTTAACCTTCTTATGAGAAAGCTATATAAACCAATTTATACAACTTTTCTTTGTGCAGATACTAGAGCTTGATATTAGGGTTTCTCCTCAGCTTTCTTGCTCATGGCTAGTGTTCTGCTACTTGAACCACAACTCAGGTCCACCATATTGGTGGCTTATTAAAAATGGGGCCTTTGGGGCTGGGAAAATGGCTCAGTGGTAGAGCGCGTGCCTTGCATGACTGAGGCCCTGGTTTCGATTCCTCAGCACCACATAAGCAAAAAGAAAAAAGCCGGAAGTGGCGCTGTGGCTCAAGTGGTAGAGCGCTAGCTTTGAGCTGAAGAGCTGAGGGACAGTGCCCCGGCCCAGAGTTCAGGCTCCACAACCGGACCAAAAAAAAAAATGGGGCCTTTGAGATTATTATTTTTTGCCTGGAGTGGCTTGAACCACAACACTCCCAGTGTCAGAGTCCAGATTTAGTGAGGATTATAGGGATAAGCCACTGGTCACTAGCTACTTTTTATAATTTAAATAATCACTTACATATTTTGATGGTAGACATTTGAACTCATGGCATTGTGCTTGCTAGACATGCACTCTACCTTGCATGCTCCCACATATTCTTTGTTTTACTCCTTTGGAAGGGTTTGCCTGGTTTTTGCTTGATCAACCTTGAAGTGACATTCTCTTACATATACTTTTTAAAAAATTAATTATTATTTTTTTTGTCGGTTGTGGGGCTTGAACTCTGGGCTTGGGTGCTGTCTGTGTGCCCTTTTACTCAAGGCTAGTGCTCTACTTCTTGAGCTATGCACTACTTCCTGTTTTCTAGTGGTTTATTGGAGATAAGAGTCTCATAGACTTTCGTGCCCTGGCTGGCTTTGAACCATGATCCTCAGATCTCAGCCTCCTGAGTAGCTAGGATTACATGCGTGAGCCACTGGTGCCCAGGTTACATATACTTCTTGTGCAACTAAAAATAGTCATGTACATTACCCTGCACGTTTTATTCATGGAGATGGATTTTTCCCTAATCTTTTTTCTGTCTAGTCTCAAACAGTGGCCTTTCTAGTCATTTCCTTCCAAGTAGCTATGATTAGAGGTATATGCCACCATGCCAGACTAAGAGCTATACACATTTCTTAGCTGATACTAATAAATAAATAATACTGATGAATTAAGTATAAGAATACAGAAAATAGTCATATTAGTTTACTATGAACTCTATAATTGCCTTTAGGAATCTGTGAGCTATTTATCTTTTACTGGTACATCCACGTTCTAAATTGAAATTATGCATATTTGAAGAATAAATAAATCAAAATTATTTTTGATTTTGAATGTTGTTTTAATCATTAGTAAGGCTAAACTATGTTATGTAAAAGACTGCTATTTAGTCCACATGTGACTACACAGAATACTTGTCATCTCAAGAAAGTAGAATATCTAGGTTATACTTAATATATTTTATTCTTTGAGGGAAGAGAAAACAACACCATTGCTTCAAATATTTTGTTTAAAAATGAGAGAAAAACACATATGGAAGGTCCTGTAGATTTATGTGTGATATGTACAACTTTGGAAGTTATAATTCTTGACATACCACAAAAAAGAAAGAAATTAAAAATTAGTGACTTTCTATGGACCTATGGGAGAAATTGGAATTCCAGAACTAGAGACTTATTAAAAACTGAAACAGACAAGTCAGGGAGTTGCAGTCATTATATACTTCTAGAACAGAAAACAATATTTAAAAAGAAATTTTAACTAATATTTAAAGACTAAGTATGAACTAACATGAAGAAAGAACTCCTATTAGACAATGTTACTGGCATCCCTAGATCTTCATGAATCTGACCTCTGGGGATTCCACTGGTTCTAGGAGTAAAGATGTGAGGAAGCTACTTCCAGGAATCTAGATGTGGAAAAGGAAAAGACATCACCATTAAACAGAATGACAGACTCTTTCATAAGATTTGTAGCCCAGGAAAAAAGTATCTTACCAGATCCTGAGGATAGCCGGGAGAAGGGTTGTTGTTTGTGTAATGTTTATGTCTCCACTAAAGTTGGGGGCTGGGGTGAGAAGAAAGACAAGTGTTTGTAAAGCTCATTACCTAAGAATGCAGGACCAGTGAAATAGGAAGACTCAATCATAACATTATAGAACATTCTCCATCAGTCACGTCTCTCTATTTAAAATATGAATCAACAATTTAAATATGAATTATAGGTCTCTCTTCAGAGACCTATAAGGAGCAGACACTCAGGATGAACACTTAAGAAAGCCCAAAGTCAAGAGAGAAGACAAACACACAGACAGTAGAAGAAAATAAATCCTCTAAAATCTAAATCTAGAGCAAATATTGAATGCAGCCCAACTGCTAGATAGTTCAATGCATAATCCCATATTAAGGTCTACTTATTTTAGAGCTTAATACTGATATAACTTGTCTGGGTTTCTGTTTTGTTTTGTTTTGTTGTCACTGTTTTATTTTTCAAGGCATGCCAAAATGAGTCCAAAGATGACACAATGTAACCAACAAACAAGACTAAGTGATAGTACAGAATACAGTATTAATCAGGATTAACTAAGATTATAAGGGATCTAATGAAAAAAAGTAAAAATTATGCTACACAGATGGATACAAGAGAGATGAAAAGCTAGGAACAGTTCAAAAGGAAATATTAACTCAGGTTTTAACTCAGGACTTCAGTTTTGCTAGGCAAGTGTTCTATTACTTGAATCTTACCCCCAGTCCTTACTCTGGTAGCTATTTTTAAGGCAAATTCTTGCATTTTGCCCACACTAAGCTCAGATCATGATCCTCCTATTTGTGGTAGTCTCTGGCACAGCTGTTTCACGGAGATGCACCATGATATCCTATTTCTTGATTGAATTGGGATCTCACTAAATTTTTTTTGTTTGTTTGGGATGATCTCAAATTTCTATCCTCTCTATGTTTTACTTCCTGAGATTCTGAGAATACCAAATGGCACTACCATACCAGAAGAAAGCTTGACAAGTTCTCAGAAGTTCATAGCTACAGTCTCCTATATATTTATCTAAATAATTTGAAATTATTTATTAGTCAAAGATATGCATTAGTGTTTCTTGTGCTTTTCTCTTAATATCATGTGACAGCAACTTAAACAGTTGAATGAATTGATAAACTGTAGTTTACTCAGATAAAATTGAAAAGGCATGAAGCTACAAAGAGTAAAAGATGACTACTAAATACATATAATTTTTGATAATGCTACATACTTCTTGAGTAATAGTTCTAGCTACATGACCTTGTGAAAAAAAGTAAAGTCAACTTGAATATTAAAGATTAGAGTTTCCAGATATGGGAAGAGAGAAAATAGGTTAGAAATATAACTCTATTTGAATTACAGAGTACAAGTAAATCTTAATTTATTCAATCTTTCAAAACTATTATTTAGAAAGTTGGGCGGGGAAGGTGGCTCAGTGGTATAGCACTTGCCTTGCATGCATGAGGCCCTGGGTTCGATTCCTCAGCACCACATAAGCAAAAGAAAAAAGCCAGAAGTGGTGCTGTGGCTCAAGTGGTAGAGCACTAGCCTTGAGCTGAAGAGCTGAGGGGCAGCGCCCAGGCCCACAGTTCAGGCCCCACGACCGGACTTCCCCCACCAAAAAAAAAAAAAAAGTTAGAGGACAGCAAGATGGAATGCAGAATGCAGAACCACAATAATTGTTCTTAAACCATTTGAAGAAGCCCTACTCAAGTGGGGAAAGCATTCAATCAAATGACTTTGGAGAAACTGTAAAATTAGAGGCAAAAATGCTTGAGTTAATAAATGTATCCCAACAGAAATCCAAATTCCCATAGTTCTGATATAATTATGCTGCAAATGAACAATTAAGTAGATAGATTGTACATGTTGAAAGCTAAATTTCTCATTTTCTTCTGTAAGAGTTGACAGATAAACAATCTGAGAACATTAGACTAAGCCATGTGGAAATGCATTTAACTTGGATTTATCAGTATGATGTTTTGTTTAAATGTAGATTAATATGATCACATTTAGAATATATGCATATATAATACATAAAATATATAATCATTGAAGAATTGATATTATATATTACATATTATGGATACTAGAATCTATATCTATATTTTTTTATTTTTGGCAACGGCAAGAAAATTATCAGATTATATCATGGACTACTGTGGGTTTTCAGTGAAATTTATTTTATACAAATGAAAATGCATGCAAATATTTTATTAAATACTCTCTCACTGAGGAATAGTAACTGATTTTCATTCAGTAATGTTTCCTTTGCTCAGAAGACTATGCTTCTTTAGTGTCCCATTCCACCCATAAATCTGATAGGACCTTAAGAACTATATCCTCCAAAGGCACAACTATCTTAATCTGATAGTCAAGTTGAATGTTTTGTTAAACATAATTAAACTTCATTAGTGTTAGATTTCCTTTGAAGCCTATAACCCTAGCTGCTCAGGAGACTGAAATCTAAAAACTGATGTTCAAGCCAGTCCAGGTACAAGTCATGATATTCAATGAATACATGTGAAAATGAAGCTAGGAAAATTAAGGTATGTGTGGAATTGGTATGGATGAGGAAGAATGATGAAAAGAGTGACATTGATCAAGATGCATTGTACTCATAAATTGATACGTTGAATTTTAACTCTTTGCACAACCATTTAAAGATAATAAAATCATAATTTAAAAAGAAACTAAATCGGAGAGATTTTTACCTCCAATTATTCTGCAAAAATCCAGACCTAGACGCATGGCTTAAGTAGTACCAGCATACAAAAAAAGAAAAAAATAAATAAAAGGAATAGAGAGGAACTAAATGATTTATTCTCAACCTACAGGTTTTGTCAAACAAGAATACAAATCAATGTATATTTACCATGAGTGAATTAAAAAAATAATTAATCCAGAAAATAATTCTGTTGGCCAATGAGGAAGAATTGATTATCCAACAGATTATTGAAAACCTTCATAGTTTTGTTGTACTGGAACTCAGTCATGAGAAAACAGAGAAGCCACATTTTGAGAAGTTGAATGTGGAGTCTCTATTGGACAGCAGGAGTCTTCAGGCGGACTCCTTCAAAGACCTGCAGCCTCTCGAATATAATTAACACTGTTAGACAACTAAGTCATGAGAGGCGGTGAGAAAGGAAAGAGCAGAAAATCCATCCAATGAACCAGATCACCTCTATTGGAGAGCAAAAGTGGAATGTCATGGTGACAGGAGGAGAGCCAAGAGACAGGAAACAAGACAGGAGACAAAAGATAGGAGACGGGAGAGGTATAATGGCACCTAGCTGGTCCATCTAAATAGGGCCAGGATCAGGGGCAGGGTCACAGGAAACTCCAGATTCTTAATAGCTCAAAGCACAAGAATGACAGGTCCAGTAACCTATCATCCAACTCCATGCCCCATCTCTAGGAATTCAGGCACACCTATTATTTTAGGGTGGAACTTCCCGTACCTCTACCATAAAGACAAGATGGGATCTATTAACCCCAATACCCTATCATCCACCATGTTGGCAAGATGGTGCTGCCAGTATCCTTATTTCAGTTTCTAATATAAATTACAAAGGCTTGTACACAAGGTTAGGGCCCAGACAAATACCAAGGCTAATTATTTTCATTTGATCTATCTACATTCTATCTATCTATCTATCTATCTATCTATCTATCTATCTATCTATCTATCTATCTATCTATCTATCTATCTACCTATCTATCTATCTACCTATCTATCTATCTATCTATCCATCTATCTATCTGTGTGTGTGTACCTATACATATAATTTTAAATACATAACATTAAATATATTTTCTCCTTTTTTGCACAAAATAGTTTAATATCTTAAATTGCGTAGGTTTTTTTAAGTATATTTCATTCTCTCTTGCTTTTAAATCTAATGGTATTTAACATTTCAGAGTGTTTTAATCTCCTTTTTTTCATTATGTGTTTAAGCCTCATATTTGTCCCTCCTAACATACTTCAGATTATTTCTATGGAGTCTTGTAGTGATTGAAACTAGTGAATCTGAACTGATAGAATTTATATCATCTCTAAAATATGGGTACATCCCCTTCCCCATTTATTTGAATTTTTCTGCTGTTTGCTTACTAAAGCAACAGAAAGTACTATAACAGGAACTTACAAACTGCTTTTCCTGGAAAGCAGTGACTCCTTATTTGGGCCGAGCCCATAAATCAAAGCAGAATAAAACCTGTCACCTCTCCATTTTATATCAGTCATCTTCACTCCTAGTTTTTCTTCAGTTACTTTCACTTCTAAGAAAGATGAGACTAGCCAGGCATCAGTGGCTCATACCGGTAACCCAAGCTACTTAGGAGGCTGAGTGTTATTTCAAGAAAAATGTGTAGATGAATATTCACATAACTGTATATATTCTATTTAACTGTGTAGAAACTAAAAGTACCAGTCTGTGATTCTACAGTAGGCAGCTTTCTGAAACATATATGTATCATTAAAGTGTATTAATTAACAAAACGTAATACCATGTTTATCTGTCACAGAAAGAGAAGAGTTAATATTAGCGGATTGTAGATGAACATATCCAACTTTTAAATATGTCCTTCATTGGTCCAACCTGAAGTTCTGAATAAAATGAAATATGATCAATATTTGGGAATGCTGAGTCTTGAGATCACAAGCATGCACAATCACATGTGAGATCATGTGCACACACAAACACTGTGGCATACATTTGCACCTGTTTGGGATGAAGACTAAGTTCTGAGACTGAAAAAGAGAGTCTGGGCAAGTGATATTGCCAGTTCCATTGGTAAACCATCTTACTTATTTTAGCTTAATTACATTAAATAACACATAATCTTTTACTTTCTCAATATAATATTACCATCACATATGAGTTTATTTTACTTTCTCATGTGTACATATATATGCATTTCTTGTCTGGTTTTCTGTTCCTTTCTATCTAATCATTGAAAATATTTTTAGATATGTCTTGAAATTACAGCCTGGAATTTGATATATTTCACTATACATCTTTGTTTCCATAAAATAGAAATACTCTCTACATTTTCTTTACTCTAATATTGATTCAGCTCTGAGGTTAATTTAAATGCAAAGCAAATAATTTACCCAACCTTGTAAAGGATATGCATTATCAGAACACAACACCTGCAGGACAAAAGAGAGGTTAATTTCATTGTTGCTCCAAAGCAAAAGGAGATCATTACAGAGCCTGCAGCAACCATGCTCTGTGAAATAGCTGCATTAGTCATTAACTTTCCAGCACTAAATTTCATATCAAACTCAATTAACTACTACATAGTTTTTAATGACAATATTTTTTCAGATGCAGCTCTTGTTTACTAATAAGATTTCACATCACGACTATCTGTTCCATTACTTCCTCAGTGTTAATATTCAAGTCCTGATTTTCTCCAAAGAAAATGGAGCAATGAAAATTGCATTTGCTAAAAGTTCTCCTTGAGTTATATTTCAACATTTCAAGTGTGTTAATGTAATGCTTTAGAAGCTAAAGGGAACGATTATGTAGAAAGTCGAAGTCCACTATGTCTTTCTGCAGGATAGATTAAGTTTGCTATTTATGCATATTTCCCCAAACATGTCTTCTGTGTTGGAATTTATCAGTATCAGAACCATCTAAATTGGAAATGTCCCTTACTATATTTTTATCACAGTGAAAGTCAAAGCCTAGAATAACAAAAAGGCACAAAATTAATGTCATCAGGAAACAATTTACGCAGCTAATTAGCATAACATTCTCATATAAAAAGACAGATGGATGAAGGGATCAGGTCATTCACAGCCTGCAGTAAACTGCTTCAGTCTTTAATCCCCTGCTGTTACCTATCAACTGGTACTCTTTTTATGGACTTAGATAGATCCCTAGAAGAATTTAGAGTCTCCCATTAGATTGATTCACCTTGTCCCTCTAACTTTCATTGATGATATAATTTATTATTTTCATACAAGAATAGCAAGAACTTGAATTTAGTTAGTAGTTGAAAAATTGAAATAGAAAACATATTTGAAATAGAAACATATTGGAAGATTTTTTTCCTGCAATGCTTCTACTACATAGCTACCTACCAACACACACACACACACACACACACACACAGAGTAGATTTGTTGTGTGTTAATACAACTCTTGAGCTATAGCTCAAGAGGTAGAATACCAGTCTTGATTGAAAAACTCAGGGAGTTCTTGATTATAGCCATTCTAACTGGGGTGAGGTGGTGTCTCAATGTTGTTTTGATTTGCATTTCTCTTATGGCTAGAGAGGTTGAGCATTTCTTCATGTGTCCATTGACCATCCTTCTTTCCTCTTCAGAGAAGTTTCTCTTTAAGTCTTTAGCCCATTTATTTATTGGGCAATTGTTTCTTTGTGAATTTGTTGTTGGGGGGATTTAATTTTTTGAGTTTCAGGTATATTTTAGATATGAGACCCTTGTCGATTGTATGGTTAGTGAAGATCTTCTTCCAATCTATGGGCTTTCTATTGATCTAGCTAGCTATGTCCTCTGCCATGCAGAATCTCTGCAATTTCATGCAATCCCATTTGTCCAACCTTTCGATGCTGGAGAGGATGTGGACAGAAGGGAACCCTACTGCATTGTTGGTAGGAGTGTAAACTTGTTCAACCACTTTTGGAGGTTCCTCAAATTACTCCACATAGAGCTCCCCTATGACCCAGCAAGCCCACTTTTGGGCATTTACCAGAATGATCACAAACAAGACCATGCTAAAGCTACTAGCACAACTATGTTTCCTGCAGCATTATTTACCATAGCTAAGAGATGGAACCAACCCAGATGCCCCTCAGTAGATGAACTGATCAAGAAAATGTGGTATATGTACACAATGGAATTCTATGCCTCCATCAGAAAGAATGACATTGCCCCATTTGTTAGGAAATGGAAAGACTTGGAAAAAATGATATTAAGTAAAGTAAGCCAGGCCCAAAGAAACATAGGTCTCATGATTTCCTTTATTTGCAATAACTAGTATATGTCTGAGACAAGCAGAAATGGTCAGATAAGTTGATGTTAGGGAAATGAACCCCAAGATAAGTATTCAAATGTTTGTTTTATGTGATTGTTTCTAACATATTTATAAAATGACTTCTTTGTTGCTTTGTAGGGTCCTTCCCCACGGTATAACCCCTGTTTTCACTATATTTGATTTTGGTATATTTTGTGGAGGGGAAGGTAAAAAAACAAATTGCTTAAATAGGGATACAGGTGGACCCATGGCAACAATGAGATATACAAGACCATATGTAGAAAAACAAACTTTACAACTTTGGCGCCCGGAGTGTGGGGTGGGGGGGAGGGGAAGGGAGAGAAGTTGTGGGGGAGCGGGAGATGAGGGAGGGGACTGATGGGAAGGGGAAACAATGGAGGAAGAAACAATGCTTGATAAGAAATGTACTCATTACATTGCCTATGTAATTGTAACCCCTCTATACGGTATTTTCACAATAAAAAAGGAAAAAACAAAAAAACAAAAAAACTCAGGGATAGTGATCCTGAGTTCAAATTGCAGCAAACGGAAACACAATCACACACACACACACACACACACACACATCTATGAAGATCCTCTTTTTAAGTAAGGTCACATTTATAAGTACGTGCCTTAGGATTTCAACATTTCTGTTAGGAGAGAATTAAACCTATAAAAAATATAAACAATCTAAATGCTGAATGTTTGTATATTAATTTATCTCAAGAATTATTATGAGAAATACAAGAATTACTTCAGCATTATACATATATGTCTGAAGTAAATAAGGAATTGTTCAGGAAATACAATATTCTACCATGTTTATGTTAAAGAGAAAATAACTGTTTTTAGTATAAAAATAAGTAGTATTTATAAATTCTTAAATGCCATCTTCCACTTTACTTAATATGTATAGCTCCTTAGTTAAATCTAACTTCAAAATGTTACACATTTTAGCAATAAGATAAAGACCTAAATCTCACTAGAGTGCAATGAATTCATAGCACCATTCACTAGCAATATATTTTTGTTTTGCAAAACAAGAAATATTTCCTCACACATTCTTTATTTTTCTTCTTTGGTCTTTCCTTCCTTTAAAAATGTTTTTGTAAATAATTAATAAATGTGATTTTTCTTCTTTGAAAAGATAGCTAAATACAAATTATTTTATTTAACATGCAGACATATTCATTTTAAATATGTGCTAAGGGTCAGTAGGAGATTGGGTACATAAACTTCTCTGAATAAAAGGAAAATGAGTTTTTCCTCTGTTTTTATGTGCTAAAAAACAATGTGGTTAATAACCAGGGGCTGGGTGGCTCAGTCCAACAATCCTAACTACTCAGGACGCTGAGATATGAGATCACAGGATGAAACGAGCCTGGCCAGAAATGTCTGAGATGCTTATTTCTAATTAACCACCAAAATGTAGGCAGTAGAGCTGAGGCTCAACTAGTAGAATACTAAACTTAATTAAAAAAAAAGTTCAGGAACAGCACACAGGCCCTGAATTCAAGCCCCCGGATTGCATGTGTGCACAAAAATGTAGTTCACAATGAATATGAATTACAAATCTATATGTGCTTGTAACTCTAATTATCAAGATGTTGAGATATGATGATCTAGGTTCAAAGTCAGCCTAGACAGACAAATCTGCCAGATTGTCATCTCCAGTGAACCATGGAAATATGGTTCAGGTCGTGGATCACACTCTTTGGCAGAAAATCCTAAACAAGAGCAAGAGACCCTGTGTTCAAGCCCAAGTGTCCAGAACAAGGAAGATAAGAAAGAAAGGAGCACTGGTCACGGGTGGCTCATGCCTATAGTCCTAGCTACTAAGGAGTCTGTGATCTAAGGATCACAGTTTAAAGCCAGCCCATACAGGAAAGTTCATGAAACTCTTATCCTCAATAGACCACCAGAAAACTGGAAGTGACACTGTGGTTAAGTGGTAGAATGCTAGAAGAGTGCTAGCCTTGAGCTGAAGAACTGAGGGATAAGGCCCAGGCCCAGAGTTCATGCTCCATGACTAACCAAAATGAAAAAAAAAAGGGAAGAAGAAATAAGGAAGAATAAGGAAGAAAGAATAAAGTAGTGGTAAATTTTAGGTGGTGAAATAAGTATGAATTACAAACACTTAGATATGTGATAAATTTAGTCCTTTTTGTTTGCTTCTGTGTATTGTAACTTTATAGAAATAGCCTAATTTTTTCAGCTCAAAATATTTATTTTTCTCCTTTCCTACTGTCAAATTATTGTTGGTTATTACCCACTGGGCTTAATGTTCTTCTTTGTTTCTAAATTCCAAAACAAAGTAGTTTCTAAAATACAATAATAATGCTTAATAATTTATAGAGTGCCCAGCTCCAAAAGAGAATCAGGAATGCTGTAGACAATAATAAGCACGCATTAACCCAACTGGGCACTGTGCCCAGAAAGTCAGCCAAGTACCCTCAATAGGCAATGAAATAGCTTGCATGTGTGTGAGGAGAAATAAGAAAGGAAAAACAATGCATGAAAGACTTCCAACCAGAACATCTAGGGACTCCACAGATTTCTAAGCTTCCCTAGGAAACAAAAATATTTTGAAGGTATTTCTTCTGGGCCTCCTAACTGTCTTAACAATGTATGATAGATGTGAAACCCAATAGAAGAGGTTAAAGCAAATTGAGTTCACTGTAACAATTTCAAGATTGGATAATAGATATGGGGTTTTTGCAGATTAGCAAGTGATGTGATCCAGTGTCATAATCTATTTAGTTTTGTAAGTGTTTTCTTTGATTCAGTGTGAGTTAGACCAAGCATTTTTCCTTTGTGATTTATTGAAATTTTCAGGGCTCCACATGAAAGGCATCAATTATGACAAGGGGTACAAGGTAAGATATGTGTTCTTACCTTATAAAACAGCACCTGGCCTTTCTTCTACTAGCAAATTAAAACAAGAAAGTCATCATTAACCTAAAAGAAAATATAGAAGCTAGCATATTGAAATGCTTTCTGAGGCTTCATAGAGTGGGGCTTTCACAGATGGTGGGTCTAAAGAACAATAACAAAAAAGAACTAAAAAATATAGTCAACTCCCCCAAATATATGTTATTTTTTCTTTGAAGCCCCATCAAAAGGCTAAAAGTTCGATACAAATTGCTTACCATGTGCTTATTTTCAAGCTACTTAGAAAAATAAAAGCTCCTGAAAATGACAAGTGGGCAATCATTGAGGCCCTTTTGCTTTTGCTATTACAACAAGAGAACAAGAACACATAGTAAGGATATTAAAAAAGGAAAGAATTTGAGCACAAAACTTCATTTTGGTCTACTCAGCATAAGAAAAATTGGTTGGTTTTCAGGAACTTACTGCATATTTTAGCCCTCAATTTATAACCAAGAACATTGTCAGCTTGTATCTTGACAAGAATCTAGTAAATAAATTACTTTTGGGAATATGCCTTTTTTCTCCCCTTGGAGTGATAACATTCAGTGAGTTGAGAAATGTTACAGTTTTTATGGTTGAAGGTTTCAGGTGGAACATACTTAAATGGCTGGAATAAGTAGTTTAAGAAAATGACTTTTAGTCCAGACATTATATGAATCAGTTCCCATGCAGGTTTTTTTCTAAAACTGTGCAAGTCTATTAACTATTTTACATATAAAATTCTGGAAAAAAATGAACAAAAGTATCCTCAATAAGTCACAAGATAAATGTTTTTCTAATTGTATTTACTTATTTATTTCTGCCAGTTGAGGCCTGGGCATATTCCCTGAGTTCTTTTCTCAAGGCTAGCACTCTACCACTTTGAACCACCGCTCCACTTCTGATTATTTCCTTATTAATTGAAGATAAAAATCACAAGGGGATTTTCCTGCCCAGGTTGTCTTTGTACTGTGATCCTCAGATCTCAGCCTCCTCAGTAGCTAGGATTACAGGCACAATTAATTTTTAATTTTTTAGATTATCTCTAAATAGCTGTAGAAAGGCTTTTTTGAATTCAACATAGCAGTTTATGAGTACAATGCATCTTAATCAATATCACCCCTTCCATCATTTCCCCATCTCTTTTAACACCACAAATCACCTCAAGTTGCCTGATTCCATTATTGCACTTACAACATGGAATATTATGACTGCCCACTCTTTCTTCTTCCCTTATCTTGCCTTTCCTACGAGTGTGTGTATTCTTAGTGATAAAAAGGTAGGGAGACCTTAAGCATCTAAAATGGAATGTTGTGTACCTAAAGTTGGTCTGTCATATACCATTCAAGTAATTGTTTTTCCATACTTTTGTTGCTTACTTGTTCATATGTTTGAATATTTCCTAACAAGCACAGAAAGTGAAAAAGTGCCAGTGGCTCATGTCAATAAGCCTAACTACTCTAGTGGCTGAGTATAAGAATCAAGGTTTGGAGTCAATCCAATCCTACACATGTTGGAGACTCTTATCTACAGTTCATCAGTAAAAAACAGAAGTCAAGGGGTGGTTCAAGTTGTAGGGCTCTAGTCATGAGACAAAAAGTCAAGTGAGAGCATGAATCCCTCAGTTTAAAAGTATATACTAGTGTGTGTGTGTGTGTGTGTGTGTGTGTGTGTGTGTGCGCGCGCGCACATGAAGTGTCACAGCTATAATATTAAAGGCATATACTTTATTTATTATTTACAGATTATTAAAAATCAGCTGTTTTTTCTTCTAAAAAATAAGCAGCTTAGCCAGCCAAGTTAGCATTGTTTCTTTGAGACATGCTAATATCTGAATGGATATAAATGGATTTAGTTACGATTAATTGAGTTGAGATTTAAGTATTTTTGAATTGTGCTATCAAGTGATTTATGGGAAATATTTGATGTCTTTTTTCCACATTTTACTTCTTATTGCATCTTTTGCATATTTTTATCTTTAAGTAGTTGCACAAATTAATTGCCTTTTACTGAAGCAATGCAGCGCATCTTGATCAGTGTCAACCCTTTTGCCCATGTTTAGTACAAGATATTACAAAGAAAAGTATCAAAGTTCTCAAGATTATTACTGCAAACCATGTGAAATAACTATTTACAGGACTTATTTTGAAAGCAGAAGGTAATTTTCATATAGGGTATATTAAGTTCTTTCAGGAATATGTATGCCACCTAACATTGTTCTTCTATTCTACTCATTATGAAGTTTTCACATGTGATCCTTCAACAAATATTAAGGGAATAGTTACAGCTGTGTCCCAGGAATACAATTCTATACTTTTGCAAGACTGTGGATTGAAACTAAATGAAGAACAAACAGCAAAGTAACTGTAGTAGTCTTTTTGCAGTACGTTAGCTCTGTGAAAAGAAAAGAAAAACAGAAAATACTGAATTATCGAACAAAATCTTGTGGGGTTTAGAAAACTTGTTTGTGAGGAATCGTCTTAAAAAAGAAAAGGAAAGAATATTCTAAACACTTTTGTATTACAAAATCAGTAGCTAAATGTTCATTAATATAAGCAGTTGATTGTGATTAACATTTTGGAACTTATATCATATAGGCCATAACATAGTTCAGATCAGACACTTTGGTACCTGTAACTTATTTCTCAAAGATTTTTGGTAGCTATCAATTGATTGAAAGTAAAGGTTTCCAGTATTTATATGTGTTTGGAAAAATTTATTTACTAAAAATATAGGTTTCTCCCTGTAATTTCTCTTTAATTAGTTGATATACAGTTTGGATCACCAGGATACATTAAGAAGAAACATTAATTTCTACAATTATATGTGTAAAATTCTTTGTTTATAGACTAACACTTTGAAAAGTTTTCTGAAGAATAGGCTTTGAGATCTGCTCTTCTAATTGTACTTAAAAATGAAAATATCCCACTCTTTTGCAATAGAGATAACTGAAGAAGTACAAGGGAAATAATAATATGGAATTTTAGTGGTCCATTCATCTACCGAGGAGCATCTGGATTGGTTCTATATCTTAGCTATGGCAAATAATGCTACAATGAACATGGTTATGTTGGTAGCTTTAATATGGCCTTAGTTGTCATTTCTGTACATGCCCAGGAGTAGGATTGCTGGGTCATAGGGGAGCTTTATGTTTAGTCTTCTGAGGAACCTCCACACTGTTCTCCATAATGGTTTAACACATTTACCTTCCTATCGACAGTGTAGTAGCCTTCCCTTGTGGCCACATCCCTTCTAGCATCAGTTATTATTAGATTTCTAGCAATGGCCATTCGAACTGGGGTGGGTGAAGTGGAATCTCAATGTTGTTTAGTGGCTTAAATGGTTTTGCCCCAAAGACACCTCACAATTTGATCTAATTTATAATAAGGATCTTTGATTAAAGTAACAATCTAATGTGGGCTCATCCATAACTATGATGATTTCTAAAGTTAATGATAAATTTCTTTCTCATTGTAAACAACAGAGAGACACAGAAAAATAGGACCTGTGAAGAAACTGAGCAGTTAAAATGATGTGTCTATAAGCTAAGGAACAAAGAGAATTTTTGATAGAATGGACTGGTTCTTTCTCAGATACTCCAGTAGAACCCAATTCTAATGACACTTTGATTTAAGACTTTTTGCCTCCAGAACAATGAGAGAAGTCATATCTACTGATTTTATTCACAAAGTTTGTGCTAGTTTGGTATGACTATCTTAGAAATCAATACAAGGATACAGAAAAAGCTGTTTCTTAACAATTTAGAAGCCTAACATAAATTATTACACATTTGTCCCTGATGGATGAATGCCTCTTGAACTGGGGTGTTTCTCTATCCATTCTAACCTGAATGCAAGTGAGACTTGTGAATTCCTTGAACCAAGCCAATGCAGCAGAATTGAAAATGTACATTTCCCTCTATATATCCTTCACTCAAGGAGGCTGAGTAATTTGTTTACTCTCTTTTTTACCTTGAGATACGTGCAAAGATGTCCAGATTAGCTTGCTTGGAGAGTGTGCTGTAGCAAAAACACATCAGGAAGAATAAAAGTCTAAGAAGATAGAGAGGAAGATTCAGTAAGCTCCTAGCCATTGCAGCTGACTGACCTACAGGGATTCTTTAGGCCAAGTGGAGCTGACTGGGGATCCTATCAAATGAAAAATCCAGCAGACTTTATCTGGGTGAGAGACAGGCCACACAGAGTGTAGTACAGACTGCAGAATCACAAGTGAGTCAATGTTTGATATTCAGTACTTCAAGCTGCTACATTTTAGAATGTTGTTTATTTTTCTGTTTATACTGTAATAGAAAACAATACCCTTCTATTACTATTGGTAAGTATTTATTTTTAAAATAAGGATAGATAAATCAGATTCCCAGATTTAGTTGGCATCTATTATAAAGATTGTTCTATTTAAAGACAATTATTTGTGAATCTTGAGGCCCAATATGATTGGACATGATAGAAATTCAAGCTGAAGAGGAAAAGATGGGAGGATCAAAATTTTAAGGCCAGACCGGGCTATGTAGTCTATTCCAGTCTCACCTAGATTTACTTTAAAAGTGTCTTAATCCCCACTCTCAGCCATCCCCACTTAAATAACTGATCAGCCTCCATGTACTATCCTTTAGTCCTGTTAATTTGCTTTATCTCTTGCTTACTTTAGGTCTCTGGGGGGAAACTTTAAATCGTATGCAAGTAAATAAAGACTGTAGGGTGTATAAAAACAGAATGTAATAATAAATAGATATAATAAGAACTAGATATAGATATAATAAACAGAACTAAAATTAAATGAAAAGGGCCAAACTTGATTTTTAGCATCTTTCTATTTTATGATAAATGGAAAAATGGCTGTCTTATCTAAAGAGCTTAAGAAGCTTTTTCCTGGGTCCATCTGAGACTGAGAACATTTTATTTGCCACTTTAGCCATGGGTCTGACCATTTGTGTTCCTAATGACCCTCAATGATCTCATATAACATGTGGATTTTAACACATGAAGTTCCACCAGCGCTGATTTTAAACATTTAGTGACAGGCGGGGAATGTGCCTTAGTGATAGAATGTTAACCTAACATGCATAAAGCTCTGGGTTTGATTCCTCAGTACTACATAAACACAAAAAGCCAGAAGTGACACTGTGGCTCATGTGGTTAGACTGCTAGCCTTGAGAAAACGTAGCTCAGAGACAGTGCCTAGGCCTTGAATTCAAGCCCCAGGACTGACAAAACAAACAAAAATTAGTGATTCATTGAAATTTTTGTATTTTTAAACCATATAAAATGAAGGATGAACTAGCAGGTGATTAGATACTTGGTTAATATATATATTACTTTTTAATAATTTCATATATATATTATTTTAAGCATATATATTCTTTTTAAGTATACAAAAGACAACTAAAAGTACAAATAAATTCACATAAAATTTTATTCAAATCTGTCTCTTTCTCTCATTCTCTCTCTTTCTCTCTCTCTCTCTCTGTATTCCCTCCCTCATTATCTTTCTCACACATATATTTTTATATTTTTATATTTATGCCTGGACCTGTTTTAAATTGATAAAGTGAAATAAATCAACAAATAGAGAATTATAGCAGAATTGCTGTAGCAATAAGCTAACAAGGTCAGAAAGCCAAATTCGAATTTTAGCTTTGGTCTACTGAAATTTATTTTCTCTTTTCTGAACTAATCTTAACTAAAAATCCTATAGATCACTTTATATTGACATATGACTTTTATAATACATGGACAGAAAAGAGAAAGAGAAAATAATCTATGTTTTCATTAATATATTGATTACAGATAATAAATGAATGTAAAATTAATGTTATCAATAAATTTATTTATTGATAGATATATTTATTTATTATTATTTATTGTTAGAAGGATGTTACCCTGGCTTGATTTTCAGTTTCTCTTCTAAATATGTTTGGTTTTGTTTTTCATCTTCTTTCTCCTCCTCTTCTCTTTCCTCCTTACCCCTTCCACCTGTTTCTTTCTTCTTTTCTACTTTCTCCTTTTCTTCCTTCTCCTTTTCTTCCTTCTCCTCCTCTTATTCTTCTTTTTCCTTTACAAAATATAATTCAAAAGGGCACAGAGACATTGATACTTATTTTTAGAAACCTATGTCTAAGTGCTGCTCTAACTTCTTTGTCCTCCTTTTCTCCCTGCTTTGTCTCTTATTTTTACTATAGCTTAATAGATTTTACAACTGATTTTTACATTAATTGTATCAATGATTCTTAAGAATAAAATGTCCATTATATTTTTGCATAAGTCAGAAACAGATCAAAACATTTTCCAACAAATTTTATTATATATAAATTAAAGAATAAACATTCCTAGTAAGATAACCCAAGAACTGTTTTCCTTTCTTCCTCCTGCAACATTTTTATCTGACATAATGCCGTAATTCCTAAATTCAGCATCCTGCAGCAAGCATTGCCAGCAATACAAAATACTTTCAATTAGTAGTTCTCTACTTCTCTGGTCGCTAAGCAACTGACCTATGGTGAGGAATACAAAGTGATCTGCATAGGTACCTTAGAGTGGTGGGAAGTGTGCAGGCTTCATTTGCTCTTTTGTGTGGATGCTTCAATAAACAGTTAAAGACATGAAGACAGTTGACTTTAGTTTGGTCTAATAAAGTTTAAAATAATCTAGACAATGATACACAAAATGCCAGATTTATCCTTTTTATATTATTTCCTTGTTTATAAAAATAACAAGAAATCAGGTTAATATTTTACTAAATACAAATTACAATTTAAAACTAGTATATCTGAGATATATGAGGTGAATTTGTAGTAGCTTCATTTGTGTTGAGGAAGAAAAGGAAATACCATCTGTAACCAGCAGAAATGACTTAACACTTGACCCTTGAATCCTTTTCATTCTATTCATCTATAATATTTTTATTGAGGCTTATTACATCAAGAAGTATATATACTGACTCTCAGTGACTTTACTCAATGAATGAAGAAGGAAGATTGTGTATCTTCCTGATTGGCCTGGCTTCTGATAATATTTTTACTCATGTTTTAACTATTTATTTTGTCCAATTTGTGGCTTAGATTTGATGTGCTGCTTTAGAAAAGTGTGACAAGTTTCCACTATATAATATAGTGCTTTCAATATAGTTCTTTGAAGCAGTGAAAAAATAGATGATTATTTGAATTTTATGTTTTTAAGTTTATTTAAATATAAGTAATACAAATACTATTACCATCAATGCAAATGATATTCATTATTTATATTAAAAATTCTGAGCATTTCCTGAAAAAAAACAGATCTCCAAAATTTCATGTTATATAACCAAAGAACTTAAATTGTATTTTTATTTTTATTGAAAAGTTGTTTATCGGGGGGTGGGGGTTGCAGTTACATGAGTAAGGTAATGAGTACATTTGTTTCTAAACTTTGTTACCCCATCCCTCATTATCTCCCACTTATTCCTCCTTATTCCCCTCCACGGCAAGTTGTATTGTCCATATCCAATTTTTAAACAGTACTTTCTCTATTCATATATATATATATATATGTTTTAGGAATGCACATATGGAATAAAATGACACAGACCTCTGCACACATATTATGCATACAATTTCCTGGTTTTAATTTGTTACAGCTATCAAAATTGTAACCACTGAGGAGAGATTTTTTAAGGTACTACACTGTATTATATTTGCAATTTCCCATAATGTAATAATTTTCAAAATGAAAGTTAGAACTATTTAATGAAATGATAAAGCAATGGTTTCATAATAATGAAATAATGGTAGAAAAAGAAGATATTCTTTTAAGATAGAAATAATCATTCAAAACACACATTTAACATTTGCAAATGAATAAGTCTAATACCAAAAGTATATTTACCATAGGTTTAGGCTAGAAGGTTACTATATATATGGTTTATGTAAGATACTTTGAAAAGCCCAAGTCATCTCTGTTTAATACATTCTATATCATGAAATAACCTGAGTGCTCACAATCTCAAAATTATATTATTTCTCCCATCATTCAGTGCTTGAAATGATCACTTATAGTCATTGATCTATGGGGAAAATGGAGATGAAGAAAATACATATGTGAAATTAGAAAAAATCATAATCAACTTTCAAAGCTTCCTCAGAGAACCAGGATTTTAAATGGACAAATTTTAACTGTGACTCATCTGTGAATTTTAACTCTTCTTGTAGTTTGAATTGCTTTTTTACTGAATGAATCTGACCAGTCAGCTTCCCAGAGTCCTTTTCAATACCCGTATAGGACCCTTGGGTAAGCAAAATTTTCTAGTAGTGGTTATTCCTTGTCTTTCAGTGCTCAAAGACTTGGTTCTAGATTGGTAGACTCAGAACCTTACAACTCCAAATCCTGAGAGTAAGGGGCCTAATGCTCCAGTTATAGAAGCCAGACTCTTAATGTACTCAATCAGACTGGAGGCTTATTGCTCTTGGTTTCAGCTGACTGCAAATCTAGAATTTGGTAGCTGTTGTAATCTTCAGCTTCCACCAAGAGTGAGTGGAGACAGCAATGAGAAGTAGCAGGTGGAACCTACATGTGTTATGGTTGTCATACAGGTCTCAGATGCTGGGATCCCCAGCCACAGAGCAACAAGCATCAGTATACTAGTTCTCTAGAGTGTTGAGATTCTCAGACCTTGAGAGTAACAAAGGTTTCTCCCCTCTGGTGGTGGCAGTGGTGGTGGTGGTGGTGGTGGTGTGTGTTTGTGTGTGTGTGAGAGAGAGAGAGAGAGAGACAGACAGACAGAGAGAGAGAGAGAGGCAGAGAGAGAGACAGAGAAACAAAGACAGAGAGGGGGGAGAGACATACAGAGAGAGACAGAGATTCACAGAGAGATTTCTGGAATTGTTCAAATAATTAGGGCCTACATTTTGTTATCTCTCTCTGCTCTTAGACTTGTTCCCCATTGTTTCTGTTCTAGCTGCTCTTTGGAACTTTTCAACTGCCCTCTTATCACTACTAATAACGTTGTTGCCTGTGTGTGCCACTGATGTTGTGTGTGCCTATTCTATTACCAGAGCTCCCTTTCTTTTTCCTTTAATCTCCTGGATTATCAGCTTCATCAACTTTACCAATAGTGAAGATCAAAAGTAGGCAAAAAAAATCTACTAAATATAGGCCTCTTATTTTTATCCTAATTTTGTAACACCAAAGGCACAGTATAGGTACTTTCTCTTAGGTTACTTGAAAAGTGAGGTTAATAGTCGGCTTTATATATCCTAGGAAAAGACTGTGTGCCAAGAGTGACGGTGACACCAATCATGGCAGACTTTCATGTAGATTGAATACTTACACCAATCAAGGCATATCTCTCATTCATGAAAATGAAGGACCACACTTGGCCACACTTGGCTCTTTACACAAATGAAGAATATATTTTCAGCAGTCACCAGCTTCTGTTGGGCACCAGAAAAGTGTTTCTTCTCTGGCCTGAGTGAAAATTGTTTCTTTGTCATAGAAAATTCAACAACCCTTGTCATGGTGTAAAGCCATGTGAAATAATTGTGTCAGAGTCAGTGTTGTGCTTTTCCAGCAAGCAGCTATGGTGGTTTTCCTATAGATGCCTCAAGATTTAGGTGGGGTATTCACAGCAGCTAGCATTGGTATTAGGGTGATAGCATCTATTTGAATTTTACTACATTAGAGACTGTTACTTTACTATTTCTGTAATATGATTCAGAACCATGGTAAAGTTTACTGTAATTCTTTTCATCTGAATATAAACTATATAATTCTAATGTGAAAATTTTACTGTTGATCTCTCTGCACTGAAAAATGTTATTAACTATGTTGTTTGTTGCAAAGTATGACATTAATATTTATTCTATTCATAAATAGCTTTGTTGAATGGCAACTCCTTGTACAACTACTTAAAGAAAATACTGCACTAGAAATCTCTTAAATTTGTTAAATCTGTGTATCTACTGTAAGCCAGAAGATGATGATAAGACAGAATTCATCAAGGTATTAAAATAATTTCAATATGAATTATTGCAAGAATATCCCTTAAGCAAACATACTCCAATGATGAGACTGACAACAAATTCTTTGGCCAGGTGATATATATTAACTAAGTCATGTTTTCTGCACTGATGTTATTAATGTTAAATGTTAAAATTCTCTTAGTAATAATAGGGTTGCTTCCTGATCACTTTTTTTATTGTGAAAATACCGTACAGAGTGGTTACAATTACATGGGCAATATAATTAGTGCATTTTTATCAAGCATTGTTTCCTCCTCTTTTGTTTCCCCTTACCATCCCTTCCCATCTCCCCCCTACTCTCATCCCCCCCGAGTCAAATTGTAAAGTTCATTTTTGAGATAACATCTTGTACATCTCATTTGCAATGGGTCCACCTGTATTCCTATTTAAACAATTTGTTTTTTCCCTTCCCCTCCACAAAGTATACCAACATCAAATAGAGTGAAAGCAGGGATTATACCGTGGAGGAGGGACATACAAAGAAACAAAGAAATATTTTATAAATATGTTAGAAAAAATAGCAAGAAAGAAAAAAAATTGAGTCCTGATCTCGGGGTTCATTTTGCTTAACATCAACTTATCTGACCACTTCTACTTGTCTCAGACATATATTAGTTATTGCAAATAAGGGAAACCATGGGACCTATGTTTCTTTGGGCCTGTCTTACTTCACTTAATATAATTTTTTTCCAAGTCTTTCCATTTCCTAACAAATGAGGTAATGTCATTCTTTCTGATGCAGGCATAGAATTCCATTGTGTATATATACCACATTTTCTTGATCCATTGATCTACTGAGAGGCATCTGGACTGGTTCCATATCTTAGCTATGATAAATAATGCTGCAATAAAAATAGCTGTGCTGGTGGCTTTAGTATGGTCTTGTTTGTGAACATATGGGTTAATGTCCAAAAGTGGGATTGCCGGGTCATAGGGGAACTCTATGTGCAGTCTTTTGAGGAACCTCCAAACTGCTTTCCAAAGTGGATGAACAAGTTTACAAGCCCACCAACAATGCAGTAGGGTTCCCTTCTGTCCAAAAACCCTCCAACATCTGTTGTTATTAGATTTCTTGATTATAGCCATTCTAACTGGGGTGAGGTGGTATCTTAATGTTGTTTTGATTTTCATTTCTTTTATGACTAGAGAAGTTGAGCATTTCTTCATGTGTCTATTGGCCATTCTTCTTTCCTCGTCAGAGAAGTTTCTCTTTAAGTCTATAGCTCACATATTTATCAGGCAGTTGTTTCTTTGAGGATTTGTTGTTAGGGGATTTAATTTTTTGAGTTCCAAGTATATTTTAGATATGAGACCCTTGTCTGTTGTATGGCTAGT
>NW_012267300.1:1301072-1304172 GCF_000151885.1 Dipodomys ordii
TAGTGTTACATTTGTAAATATAAAAGGAATGCTTTTTCCTTTTTATCCTCACAGTACTTTTCCCAGTGCATATCAGGTTTATATATTTTAACTTTTTTGTGATACTCAATATTAGACAATTGGCATTTTTATATAATTGTCTTCTGAAAACTATCATATGGACATAGAATAATGACAAATGTACTCAGTGTCTTGACGGAAAAAAAAACCCACTCCATCTTAATTCCTGATACAGGAAAGACAATTGTACTCTAAATTAGATTGCTACAGGACTTCTGGGAAGATGGTGGAGGAGAAGCTGGAGTCTAAAGAAGCTCTCGCATAGAAAACAGTTTTAGCATTCCAGTGAACAGTCCTAAGCCAGAGAATCACACCAAGTGTGCCATCACAGGACAGAGAGTCAGGCCAGAGAGGGAAAATCCAGGCAAGGAGACAGATTTGAGTTCTTGCCAGCAGCCGCGGCCGGGGCGGCGGTGGTGGTGGCAGTGGCCATGGCCATACCTGAGCCACAGAGAGTCCACGATGAAGAAGCCAGACGCAGTGGGAGAGCGGATTCTACTCAACACCAGCAAGAACCGACAAGGAGCAGACATCTTCATCCTGCAGTTTGCAGACCAGAGAAGACCTAGGAATCAAGACTCATAGAAGCATGACGTGCTCACTCCTTCTCAGGGAGCAGAGGAGGGAAGGCCATGCCTCCCCCCCCAGTACCAGAGATCTCCATCTTAGAAACTAACAAAGCTCAGCGGAGCTGCTAGCTCCAACTCAAGCCTTGGAATAAAATGAGTCATTTAGCAAGTCACAAGAACTTAATGGAGGCTTGACCTGCCAGACTCAGTTCCACCCAGGGAAAAGTCACCCAGCTTGGGCACCGGCCCTAGGAGTGGCTTTCTTCACTGGGTAATCAGAGCCAGAGGCTGCCCCTCCCTCTAGCAGCTTGACAATCAATTGAAATTCAGTAAACAGAAACCCTGAGATTGGCTCCAGGGTGGGCTCTGTGAGTTTTTCACAAACTAGCACCCGGGAAAAGCTACTATTTGTTGAAAGGCCTCAACTCTACCCAGAACATAGCCTCAACACTGCATCCCCCTATTTTGTGATACTCAAAGCAGATCTGCCTCCCATTGAACTAGCCTGCCAGGAAGATCGCAAAATCCTGGGGAAAGCAGAGCATTTTTCTGCCTGTTTGAACAAACTGACTCAAAAAACCAACCAAGCAAGAGGACCACAAGCAGACCAGAGACTCCAACAAGAGGCTGGTTACAGACCCAAGGGAGATACAGGATTTTTCCAACCCCTCCCAAAAAAAAAATCTAAGAATTTTTTTTTCTTCTTCTTTTTTTTTTTTGGGGAACCTAAAAAAATTTTTTTTCTTTTCTAAAACATTTTTTAATCTTTAATTTTTGCCTTTTTTAAAAAAAAATTGTTTTCCAGTAACTTTTTTTCCTCTTATAATTTTCTATTAGGGACACATGAGTGTGCGTTTTTCTTTCTTTTTTTGTTTGTTTTCTTTCACTTTTTTTTCTTTTTTAATTCTCTTTTTGTTTTTTGTTTAGCTCTACTGAACTTCTCATCTTTTTTTCTTCCTTTCTTATCCTTTTCACCTTTTCTTCTCTTTCGTTCTTCTTTATGTGACTTAATTCTTGTCCAGCACATCCTCAGATAAACTCGTAGTTGACTATTAGACTATACCCCATTGTGTACACACTTAATCCACAAATTTATTACTCAATTCAAAACCTCTGAGACTTAAATTCCTTAATAGCAGTGCTACCTCTTTATACCTATATAATATTTTAAGCATTTTTATTTTTAACTTTTTCACATCTCCTTTATATCCCTCCCCTTCTCTCAATATATTCATGGTCTTCTCTAAATAGATTCTTTTCACTTCTGCATAATATTATTAATTTTTACTTTATTATTTTTTCTGGTCTCTTTTCTTTTCCCTTTCCCTTTCTTCTTTTTTTCTCTCTCTCTCTACTTTCATCCTACCAAACCTATTTCCTGCTTTAAGATTAGGACTTAGTTAACTCTCCCTGTGCCTTCCCACATCAATCTATTCCTATTTTTTACCCACATCTCTGCCTAACCCTAATAATTTCCGGTTTTCCAAATTCTTCTTTGCGGTTCATAGCCAATTAACATATAGTTGTTTGATGTTGAATAGATGTATCTGTTGAACTAAATTGTATCTGTAGACTATTGACTGTGCAAATTCATACTTTGGTTGATGCTTGCCTTAAGATAGTGTTCTAGCACAAAACTGGTGCTATTTTCATCACAAATGGACACAGTAAGCCAGAAAAACACAAGAAAAATGGCAAGTCCAGGTATCTCAATTCCCAATCTTGATAATCAGGGGACAGAACAGATAATGAATAATCCAGAGGAGAATTCCCAAATAGCTCTGCAAACACTGCTGGCAAACATGATAAATGAAAAAATTAAAAACATACAAAGGACACTGTATGAGCGTGATAGGGAGAGAGGAGGCAATCCAAAAGTTTATATGGGAATATCATAAGCGTGAAGAAGCTACTCAAAAACTGCTACAGGATTTGCATGGGAAGCTTGAGAATACTCAAAGCGAAAGGCAGGAATCGCATGAGCAAGCTGAGAACACTCAAAAAGAACTACAGGAATCCCACGAACGGGAGGAAGCTAATCAAAGAGTAATACAGGAATTGAGAGAGCAGGAAGAGAATACACAAAGATCACTAAAAGCATTCAAGGAATCCATTAACAAAGAGCTGAAGGAAGTCAGGAAGACCACAAAGGGAATGCTGAATATAACCCACCAGAAGGAATGCAAGTCCAAGGAAATCATCACCAATCAACTAAGTGATTTGAGAATAAACACTGAACATCAAATTAAAGAAGTAAAGAAGTTCATACAAGATCTAAAACAAAGCTTCAACAAAGAATTTGAAGCCATCAAAGCTGACCAATTAGAAGGAAAAAAGATAAAAAACAAAGGAGAAAGTCTTGACAGCAAGGTAGACCATGCAGAAGATCGAATCTCAGGGATTGAAGACAGCCTAGATATTATAGAGAAAGAACATACAACCATCCAAGACAAGTCCAAGAAATATGATAG
>NW_012267300.1:1304222-1310656 GCF_000151885.1 Dipodomys ordii
CTTTGCTCAAGTTTTGAATCCGCTTGAATAAGTTGGGAGTGGAGTTCATGGGATTCTTTAAATACAAGATCATGTCATCTGCAAAGAGGGAGAGTTTTACTTCATCTTTCCCTATTTGGATCCCTTGTATGTTTGCATCTTGTCTTATTGCTCTAGCTAGGCATTCTAATACTAAATTGAAGAGAAGTAGAGAGAGTAGACATCCTTGTCTCATTCCTGATTTAAGAGGAAATGGCTTTAGTTTTTCACCATTACATATAATGCTGGCTGTACGTTTGTCATATACAGCTTTAATTGTACTGAAGTATGTTCTATAGATTCCTAGTTTTTCCAGACCCTTCATCATAAAGCACTGTTGGATCTTGTCAAATGCTTTTTCTGCAACTATTGAGATATCCATGTGGTTCTTATCCTTGCTCTTATTGTTATGATGAATTATATTAATTGATTTGCATATTTTGAATCACCTTTGCAACCCTAAAATTAATCCTGTTTGATGTGGTATATGATTTTAGAATGAATTGTTGAAATGGATTGGACAAAATTGTGTTGAGAAGTTTTGCATCAATGTTCATCAAAGAAATAGGTCTATAGTTCTCTTTCTTTGATGAGTCCCTGCCTGATTTGGGGATGAGGGTTATGATGGATTCATAGAATGAGTTTGGTAGTGAACTTTTTCTTTCAATTTCATTGAAGAGTTGGAAAAGTATTGGTATGAGGTCTGTTTTGAAGGCCTTGTAAAATTCCACTTTCAATCCATCTTGTCCTGGGCTTTTTGGAGATGGGAGGTCTCTTATTGCTGTTTCTATTTCAATGCTTGATATGGGCCTGTTAAGATGATTTAACTCATCTTGGTTTAGTTTTGGCATGTTGATATTTGCTAGGAAAAGGCCCATTTCTGCCAAGTTCCCAAACTTATTAGCATAAAGGTTTCAGAAGTAGTCCCTTATAATGTTCTGAATCTCTGTTGTTTCTGTGGTGATATTTCCATTCTCATCTCTGAGTTTATTTATTTGATTGTGTTCTCTTCTTTTTCTGATAAGATTTGCTAATGGTCTGTCAATTTTGTTAATTATTTTCAGAGTACCAACTTTTTGTTTTGCTGATTCTTTCTATGTTTTTTTTGAATTCTAATTAATTTAATTCTGATTTAATTTTAATTATTTCTTTCTGTCTACTGGATTGGGTTTATATTACAGCTCTTTTTCAAGAAGGTTCAGATGTCTCATTAAATTGTTGGTTTCAGATCTCTCCAATTTGTTGATGTGGAAACTCAGAGCTATAAACTTATCTCTGAGTACTGCCTTTGCTGTGTCCCAAAGGAGCTTACTGGTAATTTGTATGTTCAATTTTGTTGAATATCATGAACATTTGATTTTCTTTTCTAATCTCTTCCATTTCCCCTGGTGATTCAACAATGTGTTTTTCAGCCTCCATGTTTTACAGGACTTTCTTTGGTGTCTTTTGGTGTTGAGTTCTAATTTTATACCTTGTGGTCAGAGAGAATGCAAGGAATAACTTCAATGATTCTGAATTTCTTCAAGTTGGCTTCGTGACCTAAAATGTAGTCTATTTTGGAAAAAAGTTCCCTGTGCTGCTGAGAAAACGTGTATTCTAATGCTGCTGGTTGAAATATTTGGTAGATATCTCGTTAATCTAGTTGATCTATGCAGCTGTTTAGATCTTGGGTTTCTCTGTTGAGTTTTTGCTGAGTTGATCTATCTAGTGGGGAAAGTCCCCAACAACTAATATCTTTGGATCTACATGAGATTTGGGGAAAAGTAGTGTTTCTTGGATGAATTTGGGTGCTCCGTTGTTTGGCGAATAGATATTAAGTATTGTAATATATTCCTGAAGTAGAGTTCTCCTATTTAGTATGTAGCGACCTTCTTTCTCTCTTCTCACTAATTTTAATTAGAAGTCTATTTTATATGATATTAGGATTGCAGCTCCCGCCTATTTATGGGGGCCATATGCTTGGTAGATTTTTTCCAGCCTTTCAGTTTCTAAATATATTTGTTTATATGGGCAAGGTATGACTTGTGAAGGCAGCAGATAGAAGGATCATGATTTTTAATCCAACTACACAATCTAAGTTGCTTAATTGGAGAGTTCAGTCCGTTAATATTGAGAGTTAGGACTAAGAGGTGTTTGGTATTTCCTGCCATGTTATCCACCTTTAGGGAGCTGGGACCACTTGGTTCTTCCCATGGTTCTTGGATTCTCAGTTTGGGTGTGGTTTCTTGGCCTTTATTGTGGTCTTGTTGGTTTTCTATGTGTAGGACATCTTTAAGTATCTTTTGTAAGGTTGGTTTGTTGGAGCTATATTGTTTCAGTTTTTCTTTATTATGGAAGGTTTTTATTTGACCTTCAGTTATGAAGGAGAGTTTACCTGTGTACAGTATTCTTGGTTGATACTTATTTGTCGTTAGGGCATGGCATACATCATTCCAGGCTCTTCTTGCTTTAATTGTCTCTGCTGAGATATCTGAGGTGATTCTAATTGATTTTCTTAAAAGGTGATTGATCTTTTCTCATCTACAGCTTTAAGGATCTTTTCCATGGTCTGAATTGATCCTGTGTGGATTATAATATGACAGTGTGATGTCCTATTCTGGTCTGGTCTATTTGGGGTTCTAAAAGCTTCTTGTATCTGAATATCTTTTTGTATGTTTGGGAATTTCTCTGCTAGCAACCTGTTAAACAAATTTCCTAGACCATTAACTTCTGTCTCTAGGTGTTCCTCTAAACCTATTATCCTCAGATTAGTCTTTCTGATGATGTCTTCCAAATGTTGAATAGATCTATCATATTTCTTGGATTTGTCTTGGATAGTTGTGAGTTCTTTCTCTTATCTAGGCTGAATTCAGTCCCTGAGATTCCATCTTCTGCATGGTCTAAACAACTGTCAAGACTTTCTACTTTGTTTTTAATTTCCTTTCCTTCTAATTGATCGGCTTTGATGGCTTCAATTCTTTGTTGGAGCTTTGTTTTAGATCTGGTGTGAACTTCTTTACTTCCCTAATTTGGTGTTCAGTGTTTATTTTCAAATCACTTATTTGATTGGTTATGGTTTCCATGGACTCCCATTCCTTCTGTCCGGCACCATTCAGCATCCCTTTGTGGTCTTGAATTCTTTCAGCTGTCTGTTTATGTATTCCATGAATGTCTCTTTAGATCTTCCTCTATGCTTATCCCGCTCTTGCATGATCACCGTTTTTTTTTTCAAAGGTTTCTTTATTTGTTTTGTTCTAGTGTTGAGCCTCATATTCTTTTTTGGGTATTTGTTCATGGCTATCACTCTACCACTTGAGACACACCTCCAGTTCCAACTTTTTACTACTTAATTGGTTATAGAATTTTTTGGATTTGTCTGTCAGGTCTGGCTTTCAACACATAATTCTCAAATCTCAGAAACATGAGTAACTAGATTTATAAACATGTGCCTACTGGAACTGGTTCCCAAATGATTTTAATACTACTTTACATTCAACAATCTTCTCTCCCAATCATGAAATAAAATGTAATTATTTGAATAATTGGTAATGTATATTAGCATAAAAATAACACTAAATGTCACTTATGGTAATTTTTAAGTTATGAAACTAACCCAGATGCTTCTCGGTAGATGAATGGATCAAGATGGGGTATATACACATACAGACACACACACACACACACACACACACACACACACACACAATGGAGTCCTATGCTTCCATCAGAAAGAACGATATTGCCCTAATCCTAAAGAAATGGAACGACCTGGAAAAAAATTATATTAAGCCAACTAAACCAGTCCCAAAGAAAAGTGGGTTGCATGGTTTCCCTCATTTGTAATTACTAGAACATGTCTATGGTATTCTTAGCAGGGGATCTCAATAACCCAATTACTGAGTGCATAATACCATATATAATGTAGTTCTTTCTTTTTTTTCTTTTCTAGTTTTCTGTACCTTGTGTCTTCTATATAAATTTATTTGAGCTGTGGAATGGAAAAGGAATCACAGAAACAGCAGGACAAAGGATCAACTAATGCAACATTGATACACACTTGAAACTATGTTGGAAATGAACTTTACAATTTGGGAGGAAGAGAAGTAGGAAGGAGTAAGAGTAAGCAGGAGAAATGAGGGATGGGGTAATATTGTTTAAAAACAAATGTACTCATTGCTTTACTTATGTTACTGTAACCCTCTGCTCATTACCTTTTCAATAAGGATTTTTATAAAAGAAGATAGAAAATCCATGTCATTTAAAAACTGTGGAGAAATAGAAGAGAAGACCCAGAAATAAAAACAAATAGCTATAGCCATTTAATTTTTGGCAACAGGGCTGTAAACATATGCTAGAGAACAGACATGCAACATACAGAAAATAGATCCTTTCAAAATCAAGTTCAAATGGATCAAAGATTTAAATGGAGCATTTGAAATTTTAAAACTACTGCAAGAAAACTTTGTAGAATATAGACAAATAGCAATCCACCTGTCCAGAAAATAAGAGTACTAGCTCACAAATAGAAATACGAAAAATGAAAACATTTCTGCACGGTAAAGGAAATACTTACCAGAACCAAGCCACAACCTACAAAATGGTATAGCATCTTCACCTGTTAGTGAACAGTTAAGAGTTGATGTCCAAAATATACAAAGAGCTCAAGCAATTAAAAAGTAAAAGAGCAAATCATATTAAGGCATGAGAAAATAAATTGAGTAGAGGGATCTCAGCAGAAAATACAAGTAGATAATATATACATGCATGAAAAAATGTTCAGCACCTTTAGCCATAAAGAAATGAAAATCAAAACTAGGCCTATTTCATCCCCATCCAGTAAGAATGGTAGTCATAATAAAACAAACAACAGCAAATGTTGATGGGAATGTAAACTAGTGCAGCTAACATGCTTCCTCAAAAACAAAACAAAACAAAATCTAAAACTAAAAACAGAACTATTTATGTTGTATGAACCCATCAGAAGTACAATTCCACCATTCTTCCACACATGGAAGACAATAAATATATCTTTATACCCAGGCTTATTACAACTCTATTAACTATTGTCACAGTGCCCAACAACCAGTGAGTGGATATATTTCATCCAAAAGAAAATAAAATTAGGACATTTACTGGAAAGTGGATTTGGCTGGAGATCGTTATACTGCGAGTGATAAAAACATGTTTCAAATGTTTTTTCCTCAGGTTAAGTTGGGAGATGAGTATCAGTGGGAAGGAGGAGGGACGATAGAGAGGAGAGAGTGAATGAGGATGAAGGGAGTCAAAGTATTTTCCATGGAGTTTTAAAAATAGAAAAAAAACTGCTGGAATTGTTTTAGAAGAATGGAAGATAAGCCTGCAATATTAAGGGGTGATGTTGACAAGGCTATATTTATGCATTTTTGCAAATATCATGGTAAAATTCTCCTGTACAACTAATATATTCCAAGAAAAGTATTGCAGAGGACAGTATTCAGGAGTCTATAAGAAGTTGGTCTAATCATGTCTTCAATAATCATAATACATTTAACTTTATTATAAATTCACAATTTGAACTTCACATTTTTGTACAATTCAATAGGCTTTCTGAGTGGATAGAAAAACATCTACCTTTTGAAATCCAGTCTATCTCTTGCTTTTATGATTGTTCAGTCTTTCTGAGAACATTATCTTCATATGGGGAAAGGCAGGATGTCGACAGCTTCTTGGTAAAATACTAGAATTAAACTGAAAACATGAAAGTATTGCGAAGTAAAAATAAAGCATTGTGGAAAACATTCATAACAATATGCATGTAGGCTACTGAATACCATGAATGGTTGCTGAAAGACATAAATGGACATTACTGCTTTGTGAAAATACCATAATAACAATTTTTTTCAGGAGAGGATATTCTTCAAGTTCATTGCAAAAATTTATATAGATAATTTTATTTTTAACAATGAGGGTGGTAGAACCCTGGGCATGCTATTTTAAAATAACCTATCAGCACTCAAAATCAATATATAGCTCTTTAAAATTTTCCTTCCTAACTTCTAGACTGACTTTTTTTTAATTTTATTTGTGAACATACTGTACAGAGGGGTTACAATTACATGGGCAAGATAATGCATACATTTCTTACCAAGCATTACAGACTCCTCCTTTGTTTACCCTTCACATTCCTTCCCAGCCTCCCCCCTCCCCCCCCAATCCTTCTCCCCCTCCCCCACCACCGACATTGTAAAACTCGTTTTTGACATGACAATTTGTACTTCTCATTGTTGCAACAGGTCCACCTGAATCCTTAAATGACTTGTTTTTACCCATCTCCTCCACAAGTTATACTGACATCAAATATATTGAAAGCAGGGTTATACTGTGGGGGAGGGACATACAAAACAACAAAGAAATAGTCTTATACATGCGTTAGAAACACATGCATGAAAGAAAAAAAA
>NW_012267300.1:1316208-1324064 GCF_000151885.1 Dipodomys ordii
ATTTTTTTTCAAAAAAGGCAAAAATTAATGATTAATAAAAGTTTTAGCAAAGAAAAAAAATTTATATATAAGGAACCAAAAAAAAAAAGAAAGAAAAAGAAGAAGAAGAAGAAAAAAAAAGTTCTTTGATTTTTTGGGGAGGGGTGGGAAAAATCCTGTATCTCCCTTGGGTCTGTAACCAGCCTCTTGTTGGAGTATCTGGTCTGTTTAAGGTCCTGTGGCTTGATTGGTTTCTTAAGTCAGATTGTTCGAACAGGCAGAAAAATGCTCTGCTTTACCCAAGATATTGAGATCCCCTTCCCAGGTTAGTTTAATGGGAGGGTGATCTGATTTGAGAATCACAAAAGAGGGGAATTCAGTGATGAGGCTAGGTTCTGGGTAGAGTTGAGGCCTTTCAACAAACAGCAGCTTTTCCCTGGGGCTATTTTGTGAAAACCTCGCAGAGCCCAGCCTGGAGCCATTCTCAGGGTTTATGTTTACTGATTTTCAATTGATTGTAGAGGCTGCTAGAGGGAGGGGCAGCCTCTGGCTCTGATTACCCAGTGCAGAAAGCCACTCCTATGGCTGGAGCCCAAGCTAAGTGACTTTTCCCTGGATGGAACTGAGTCTGGCAGGTCACGCCGCCATTAAGTTCTTGTGACCTGCTAAATGTTTTATTCCAAGGCCTGAGATGGAGCTAGCAGCTCCTCTGAGCTTTGTCGGTATCCAAGGGTATCCAAGATGGAGATCTCTGTTACTGGGTGGGGAGGGGTGGCCTTCCCTCCTCTGCTCCCTGAGAAGGAGTGAGGAAGTCAGGCTTCTACTCACGCCGAGTGTTGGTTCCTGGGTCGTCTCTGGTCTGCAAACTGCAGGATGAAGATGTCTGCTCCTTGTCAGTTCTTGCTGGTGTTGAGTAGAATCTGCTCGCCCGCCGCGTCTGGCTCCTTTGTCCCAGACTCTCTGTGGCTCAGTTATGGTGCCCTGCAGTCGCTGCTGCAACCGCTGGCGCCACCGTGGCGGCTGCTGGCAAGGACTCAGATGTGTCTCTTTGCCTTGACTTCCCCTCTCTTGCCTAACCCTCTGTCCTGTGATGGCACACTTGGTGTGATTCTCTGGCTTAGGACTGTTCACTGGAACTCTAAAACTGTTTTCTATGCGAGAGCTTGTTCAGATTCCAGCTTCTCCTGCACCATCTTCCCAGAAGTCCTCTAGGCTGACTTTTAAAATCCAAATTCAACCAAGCTGCCTCTGAGGAGATACAGCTGTATTAAACTTATAAATGTTTGAGCCATAATAAATGAAGCCTAAATTACACCAAATTGTAATTGTTTCTATTAAAAAGAAAGAGGATGAAAAAGTAGTATGACAGGAATTGCTGCCCAATCATTTATACTGTATTAAGTAAAATTCTTTATCACAAACCAAAATGTAATAACTGTGTAATTTTCTCCTTCTTTACATGTGGTAACGAGCTAAATAGTACATAAATAGACTTGAAGAACTGTAGGTGATTCTGAATAAAATAAAGTGAAAATATACCTATATATCTGCATAAAGCACAGCACTTGTGGTTTATATTATTATATATTTACCATCATAAAAAACTAATATAAGTTTTGTATAATGTACTTGCTTTCCAAAGAACTTGACTTTGTTGTACTGCAATTTGGGATAGAGAGTAAACGAAACTTTGATTTACAGTTTTTAGTTCATATGGGCTTGCTCATAAATAACTTTTGGTAGCTCATAAGGATCTTATGTCAAGTAAAAATAAATTTTCTCTTTCACTAGCATAGAGAACTGTCCTTTATCAAAATTAATGGATGAACTAAGAAGAAATTATGCACTTGACTTTGTTAATAGAAAGCTATAAAAATTATTTCCTGAAATATTAAATTCAATTTGATTTAAAAAAAGACTTTACTTATCCTACAGTACCTAGTTTGAATTCCCCATTCTTAATAGCAGCACATTAACAAGACAAAGTCATGCAGGCACGTTTCTTGCTTTATATAAGTATATCCTCTTGACTCATCATCTTCTTGTGCCCATGCAAGAGAAATGAGGCAGTTGGGGTTCTTGAACAAGAAGTTCTGGACTGTAGCTGCCTCACTCTACTGTTCTTATATCATGGCTCTGATATAAAGACAAGCAAAAGACACTTTAAATATTTTAAATGGACATGCACTAATAAAATTGCAGGTGATATAGGAGCATGATTAATTCCTATTTAACAGGGAAAGAAAGACTACATATTTTTTAAAGTTTACACATGTTCTGTCCTTTACTATGTGTTCTACATGATCTGAAGTAGCCAAAATAGACCTTTGGCCCTCAAGTCAGTTAGCATACAAGACTCCACACAAGCCATATAAACACAGAAGCCAGCATCCAGAGTAGTATGCGGCACAAATCTTGAAGGAAGAGCAATATCATTGTGGGATGTGGTAAGCCAAGCAAAGTTAAGAGAAGTTAAGGTTGAATGTAGTTGTAAGAAGGACCTTTGGGGGAAAAGTGTGAATATACTGTAGATGCTTTAAAAGGCAAAAAAAAAAATACCTGGATACACGTAGCTCACATCTGTAATCCTAGCTACTCAGGACTCTGAGATCTGGAGAAACTTGGTTTGAAGCCAGCCCAGACAGAAATTTCTCACTACATTATCTTCAATTGACTAACCACCAAAAAACTGGGCTGGAGGCATGGGGAAGGTATTAGAGTATTAGAATGAGCAAGAAAGTTAAAGGATCATGAAACCCCAATTGTAGAAAAGAAGTTAATGAACATTTAAGGTGGTGAAATTATAGGAAAGATATTTAATGGTCTATAGAATATATAGATTGATGAACTTGATTAGAAATGAATGGCTAGTTCAAAACATTGAGCATTTAAAAGATTAGTATTAAAAATTTACACCAACAGAAAACCTGATTGAAAATTGTAACAACAACATAAAAAGGAAGACAAAACAGTAATTGCATCACACATTAAAACAGATTCATAGAGCTAGACCTGAATTGTATAAATTCAAAAGTAAATCTGAAGATTCCTTTCTTTATCTTGAGACTTAAGTGTTTAGATAGTTTAAGTAGAGATGGTTTTGAAAAGTCATTGAATGGAAGAATTTAAGTATACAAGATATAAGCAAAACAAGTAAATGAAAAGTTCTGCTACCTAAACTTCTGAATCAAATTGACATTAACAGGGAAGATATGAGGAAATTTCCCCGTAGAATTTGATACTGAAGTGGAACCATTTTTAGGATTTTGGTAAATATATGTACAATTTATATATATATATATATATATATATATATATGACACAAAATTATCTCTCTATATTTATATATTTATATGCATATTTATACCTATCTATATGTATATGTATATTTAGATTACGTATATTTACGTATATTTAGATTATTATATTTATATCTATTATTTATCCATCTATGAAAATGTGGGACTTGAGAATTCAGGTTAGAAATTACAGTATAGATGTAGTAAAATCATTTAGATGAGTATGTAGAGTAGGCCCATAAAAATCAAGCGAAATCTCTGAAGGAATATGGTAATATTATGAAGGGAGAAAGGATGTGTTGTTTACTTGAGGGACAAGACTACAGGAGGGATTAAATTAGTTTTTAATTAATTGAAAGGATATAGAAACAGTAGAGATACCGAAGAGATACAAAAAATTATTTAGGACAGGATTCTGTCCTGAAAGCCATGGAAGGAAACTTTGATGATTTTTTAAAATAATGATGATGATAGAAAAAGTTCATTTTGAGTCCTTCCCACTAAATATGCTGAGAATCAGAATACCCTAATGAGAATTTACCTTTGTGTCTCTCATTTTACCATGCTTCATTATAGATATAAAGACCTGAAGTAGTGTTTCATCCTTTCTTGGATGTTATTGATCAACTTAAGTTCACAAATCTATTGACATGGTTTGTTTAGATCCTCTCTTCAGAGACAAAGAGAAAGGGGAATCTTGTCCTTGAATTAGATTATAAGACCATATTTGAGATAACCTACATTTAGACATTATCAGATTATATATTGCAACACTAGTATTACTTATTTCTTAGTGCAAATTCAATGGTAAGTTTAAAAGGAAGCTAAGAGAAGAAATGATAGTACATAAAGTATTATAAGAAGGCTAAGATAAATGTTGGCAATATTCTGAAATGGTGGCCATCCTTAGGAAGTACAGTTGAAATCACAGAACACTAGCAACTTAAATTGCTAGACAGAGAAAACTGGCACTAGAGATGAAAAAAAGGAGATTAAATTTACAGTTTGGTTCAAATTTTATCCTGGATAATAAGTCTGAAAATTGAAAAAAAAAAAGTAGTACAAGGTAAAGAGGATAAATTATAGGTACTTGAAAGAGCTCTTATAAATCGTCATTGATGGTTTCAGTGCAGTAGAAATGAGTTCAATTGCGAGGAATAAAAGGATTGATTCAATAATGGGTCTGAGGTGGTTGAGACAATACTGGGATAGCTGCTGACAGATATAAGGAAAAGTTAAGTGACCCTGATCCATTTCATTAATGTATTTTTTTCTATTTTCCAGCCTCTTTATTTAGAAGAGAATGTAGTCACCCTTAAAGTTTATTCTTTTTCATAGCATGACTATTTCTTAATGTGTGGATTGCAACAACTTTTCTTTCCTTAATTTCCAGTCTCTATTAATGATGGGCCTCCACTTCAATCAGACTAATGTGTTTATATAGGTCTTTATATTTGTATGTGTTTTTGAGACCTGTCTAAAATGTCATTAACTCTTTCAGAACTTATATGTTACTTTTTTTCTCTTACTGTACTTTCACATGGTATCACTGAGATGTAACTATTCTTGAGTATATATTTTAGTGCTGTACAGTATTAACAGCCACCATAAATATACTAACATATTGGGAGGTATGGGATTGTGAAAGGTAGGTCCTGATGGGAGGAAGCACGTCATTCAGAACATGTTCTCAGACTACATCTTATCTGATCCCTCTTATCTGCTCCTTCTTTTGTTCTCCCCATCATATGAGCTGTTATGGCAGACTTCTCTATCATAATGGATTGAAACCCTTAGCAAAATTAACTGTTCTTCTTTTAAAATATTTCTGTTAGTCTTCCTGACAAATGAAAAAAAGAATAGATATGGTGTACAGATCTGCTATTTATTTGTGTAAAACTTCCAGCAATTTATTCACAGAAAAAAAAGTATTATCTTACCATAAAAAGTCTTGCTCTCTACACATGATTTTTATGACATAACAATCTCTTATAAATATTTTCTATTTGTGCTATTCCTTCTTGGGCTAATGATTTTGAATACTTTAATATTTCAAAAAAATAAAGCATAACCAAATCAACCATTGATTAATCCAGGATGTATATTTAGCTACATATCTAGGACATGTGTATACATATGTACATATTTGTATATTCAATGTACACACATACATATGCATACATGTACAAATATAATGATTCCATACAGCTAAATAAAATAAATCTAAAAAAGTAAGAGTATAGTTAAACCACAATAAAACAAAGAATGTTACAGACATGCTCAGTTTCTGTCTTTGTCTCATAAATATTACATATTCTGAGGATTATATTCCTTTATAGGTTCAGTTTTGTTTGGTTTTGTGCTGGTATATAGCTTTGAACCCAGAGATTGGAAGATTTCCCTAAGCTTTTGTATTTAAGGCTGGTATTTTACCACTAGAGCCACAGTTATATTTCCATATTTTGGGTGGTTGATTGGAGATAAGTCTCACAGCCATTCTGGCCTGGTCTGGCCTCAAGTTTGCCTCAGATCTCATTCTCTTGATTAACAAAGATTACAACATGAGCCATCAGCTCCTGGCCTTGGGCTGCATTTTTACAAAAATAAAGTTGGTAGAAATGGGTTCATGGGACTCTTGTGAGACTATGAAGACAAAAGGCTATAAATATGAAAGTATTTTGGAAATATTGTAGTGTTACATTTGTAAATATAAAAGGAATGCTTTTTCCTTTTTATCCTCACAGTACTTTTCCCAGTGCATATCAGGTTTATATATTTTAACTTTTTTGTGATACTCAATATTAGACAATTGGCATTTTTATATAATTGTCTTCTGAAAACTATCATATGGACATAGAATAATGACAAATGTACTCAGTGTCTTGACGGAAAAAAAAACCCACTCCATCTTAATTCCTGATACAGGAAAGACAATTGTACTCTAAATTAGATTGCTACAGGACTTCTGGGAAGATGGTGGAGGAGAAGCTGGAGTCTAAAGAAGCTCTCGCATAGAAAACAGTTTTAGCATTCCAGTGAACAGTCCTAAGCCAGAGAATCACACCAAGTGTGCCATCACAGGACAGAGAGTCAGGCCAGAGAGGGAAAATCCAGGCAAGGAGACAGATTTGAGTTCTTGCCAGCAGCCGCGGCCGGGGCGGCGGTGGTGGTGGCAGTGGCCATGGCCATACCTGAGCCACAGAGAGTCCACGATGAAGAAGCCAGACGCAGTGGGAGAGCGGATTCTACTCAACACCAGCAAGAACCGACAAGGAGCAGACATCTTCATCCTGCAGTTTGCAGACCAGAGAAGACCTAGGAATCAAGACTCATAGAAGCATGACGTGCTCACTCCTTCTCAGGGAGCAGAGGAGGGAAGGCCATGCCTCCCCCCCCAGTACCAGAGATCTCCATCTTAGAAACTAACAAAGCTCAGCGGAGCTGCTAGCTCCAACTCAAGCCTTGGAATAAAATGAGTCATTTAGCAAGTCACAAGAACTTAATGGAGGCTTGACCTGCCAGACTCAGTTCCACCCAGGGAAAAGTCACCCAGCTTGGGCACCGGCCCTAGGAGTGGCTTTCTTCACTGGGTAATCAGAGCCAGAGGCTGCCCCTCCCTCTAGCAGCTTGACAATCAATTGAAATTCAGTAAACAGAAACCCTGAGATTGGCTCCAGGGTGGGCTCTGTGAGTTTTTCACAAACTAGCACCCGGGAAAAGCTACTATTTGTTGAAAGGCCTCAACTCTACCCAGAACATAGCCTCAACACTGCATCCCCCTATTTTGTGATACTCAAAGCAGATCTGCCTCCCATTGAACTAGCCTGCCAGGAAGATCGCAAAATCCTGGGGAAAGCAGAGCATTTTTCTGCCTGTTTGAACAAACTGACTCAAAAAACCAACCAAGCAAGAGGACCACAAGCAGACCAGAGACTCCAACAAGAGGCTGGTTACAGACCCAAGGGAGATACAGGATTTTTCCAACCCCTCCCAAAAAAAAAATCTAAGAATTTTTTTTTCTTCTTCTTTTTTTTTTTTGGGGAACCTAAAAAAATTTTTTTTCTTTTCTAAAACATTTTTTAATCTTTAATTTTTGCCTTTTTTAAAAAAAAATTGTTTTCCAGTAACTTTTTTTCCTCTTATAATTTTCTATTAGGGACACATGAGTGTGCGTTTTTCTTTCTTTTTTTGTTTGTTTTCTTTCACTTTTTTTTCTTTTTTAATTCTCTTTTTGTTTTTTGTTTAGCTCTACTGAACTTCTCATCTTTTTTTCTTCCTTTCTTATCCTTTTCACCTTTTCTTCTCTTTCGTTCTTCTTTATGTGACTTAATTCTTGTCCAGCACATCCTCAGATAAACTCGTAGTTGACTATTAGACTATACCCCATTGTGTACACACTTAATCCACAAATTTATTACTCAATTCAAAACCTCTGAGACTTAAATTCCTTAATAGCAGTGCTACCTCTTTATACCTATATAATATTTTAAGCATTTTTATTTTTAACTTTTTCACATCTCCTTTATATCCCTCCCCTTCTCTCAATATATTCATGGTCTTCTCTAAATAGATTCTTTT
>NW_012267300.1:1327828-1358403 GCF_000151885.1 Dipodomys ordii
AGGGGGGGTCGCTGGGAAGGGATGTGAAGGGTAAACAAAGGAGGAGGCTGAATGCTTGATAAGAAATGTATGCATTATCCTGCCCATGTCATTGTAACCCCTCTGTACAGCATGTTCAAAATAAAATATAATAAAATAAAATATAATAAAAAATTAGATTGCTACAAATAATAATAATTAAATATTAGGAATGCACAAGACAATGAAAGAGGGAGAACTTTACTTATTAAGACATTTTTCTAGGAATAAAATCTACCAAGCAAATGGCCCACACAAACAGGCTGAAATAGCAATCCTAATATCAGATAAACTAGACTTCAAATTAAAACTAGTGAGAAGAGATATAGTAGGACAGTACATACTAATAAAAGGATCTCGCCTACAGGAGAATATAACAATTCTAAATGTCTATTCACCAAATACCTGATCATCCAAATTTATCCAAGAAACACTACTGTCCCTAAAAATCACACATAGATCCAAAGACATTGATTGTTATTGACTTTCACACAACACTTTCCCCACTTGATAGATCAACTTCGCAAAAACATAGCAGAAAAACAGCAGCTTTTAACAACTGCATAGACCAACTAGACTTAACAGACATCTATCACATAATTCACTCATCAGCAATAGAATACACATTCTTCTCAGCAGCATATAGAACATTCTTCAAAATAGACCACATTTGAGGCCACAAAGCAAATCTGTCCAAAAACAGAAACATTGAAATTACTCCCTTCATTCTCTCAGACCAAAAGGGAATAAAATTAGAATTCAACATCAAAGGTCACCAAAGAAAATCCTGTAACAAATGGAGGTTGAATAACAACCTGTTGAATGATGAGTGGGTCATGGAGGAGATTAGAAAGGAAATTCAAATGTTCATGATATATAACAAAAATGGACATACAAAATACTAGCTCCTCTGGGACACAGCAAAGGAAGTACTCAGAGGAAAACTCATTGCTCTGAGTTCTTTCATCAACAAATTGGAGAGAACTCAAACCAACAATTTAATGATTCACCTGAAGGTCCTTGAAAAAGAGCAACAAGTCAAACCCAATCCAATAGATGGAAAAAATAATTAAAATCAAATTAGAACTAAATGAATTAGAGTCCAAAAAAAACACATAGAAAGAATTAATAAAATAAAGAGTTGGTTCTTCGAAAAAATTGACAAACCCTTACCAAATCTTACCAGAAAAAGAAGAGAACACGCCCAAATAAAGGAACTCCGAGATGAGAACAGAAACAATACCACAGAAACAACCAGGATTCAGAACATTGAAAGGGAATACTTTTCAAACCTTGAGGCTAAAATGGAAGAACTGGAAGAATTTCTATCAAATACTGATATGCCCAAACTAAACCAAGATGATTTAAACCAACTTAAGAAGCCCATATCAAGCATCAAACTAGAAACAGCAACATGAGACCTCCCATCCAAGAGAATCCCACGACCAGATTGATTTACAGTGGGATTCTACAAGGCCTTCAAAGCACAACTCACATTAATACTTCTCCAACTCTTCAATAAAACTGAAAGGGAAAGTTCACTACAAAACTCTTTGTACAGGAAGTAAAGAAGTTCATACAAGATCAAAAACAAAGCTCCAACAAAGAATTTGAAGCTATCAAAGCCGACCAATTGAAGGAAAGGAAATTAAAAACAAAGTACAAAGTCTTAGCAGTAGTTTAGACCATGCAGAAGATAGAATCTCAGGGACTGAAGACACCCTAGATATTATAGAGAAAGAACATACAACTATTCAAGACAAATCCAAGAAATATGATACATCTATTCAACATTTGGAAGACATCATCAGAAAGCTTAATTTGAGGATAATGGGTGTAGAGAAGTATATAGAGACAGAAGTGAATGGCCTAGGAAATTTATTTATCAGGATCCTAGCTGAGAACTTCGCAAACATGCAAAAATATAGGCTTATTAAGAAACAAGAAGATTTTAGAACCCCAAATAGACCAGACCAGAACAGGACATCTCACAATCACATTATAATCCATACAGGATCAATTTAGACCAAGGAAAGGTTCCTCAAAGCTGTCAAAGAGAAAAGTTCAATCTCCTATAAAGGGAAACCAATTAGAATCACATCAGATTTCTCAGCAGAGAAAATTAAAGCAAGAAGAGCCTGGAATGATGTATGCCACTCCATAAAGACAAACAAATATCACACAAGCTAAACTCTCCATAAGAGAAGGTCAAATAAAAACTTTCCAAGCCAAGGAAAAACTGAAACAATAGAACTCCACCAAACCAGCCATGCAAAAGATACTTAAAGATGTCCTACACAGCTGGGCACCAGTGGCTCATGCCTGTAATCCTAGCTACTGAGAAGGCTGAGATCTGAGGATTGTGGTTCAAAGCCAGCCTGGGCAGGAAAGTTCTTGACAGTCTTCAATAAACCACTAGAAAACCGGAAGTGGCACTGTGGCTCAAGTGGCAGAGCACTCACCTTGAGCTGAAGGGTGCAGGGGCAGCGCCCAAGCCCAGAGTTCAAACCTCATGACTGACCAAAAGAAAAAAAGAAAAAGAAAGAAAAAGAAAAAGTTGTCCTAAACATAGAAAACCAACAAGACCACAATAAAGGCCAAGAAACCACATCCAAACTGAGAATCCAAGAACCATAGGAAGAACACATTGGCCCCAGCTCCAAAGAGAGTGGATAACATGGCAGGAACTACCAAACGTATCTCAGTCCTAACTCTCAACTTTAATGGACTAAACACTTCAATTAAGCGACATAGACTGTCTAGTCGGATTAAAAAGCAAGATCCTTCTATCTGCAGCTTTCAAGAGTCATACTTTGCCCACAAAAATAAACATATTCTGGAAGTGAAAGGCTGGAATAAAATCTACCAAGCAAATGGCCCCCATAAACAGGTGGGAGCTGCAATGCTAATATCAGATAAAATAGACTTCAAATTAAAATTACTGAGAAGAGATAAAGAAAGTCATTACATACTAATTAAAGGATCGCTTCTTCAGGAGGATATTACAATTCTAAATATCTATTTGCCAAACAAAAGAGCACCCAAATTCATCCAAGAAACACTACTTTCCCTCAAATCTCACATAGATCCAAACACATTAATTTTTGAGGACTTTAACACACTACTATCCCCAATAGATAAAGCAATTCAGCAAAAATTCAACAGAGAAACCATGGATCTAAACAACTGCATAAATCAACTAGATTTAACAAACATTACTGAATATTTCACCAAGCAGCATCAGAATACAAGTTTTTTCTCAGAAGCACACGGAACATTTTCCCAAATAGACCACATTTTAGGTCACAAAGCAAACTTGTCCAAATTCAGAAAAAAATGAAATTATGCCATTCTCTCAGTCCACAAGGGAAAAAAATTAGAACTCAACACCAAAAGCCACCAAAGAAAGCACTTTAACACTTGGAGACTGAACAACACACTGCTGACTCACCAGTGGTTCATGGAAGAGATTAGAAAGGAAATTCAAATGTTCATGCTATTCAACAAAAATGACCACACAAATTACCAGCTCCTCTGGGACACAACAAAGGCAGTACTCAGAGGCAAGTTTATAGCTCTGAGTTCCTACATCAATAAATTGGGAGAAATCTGAAGCCAACAATTTAATGAGACATCTGAACCTCCTTGAAAAAGAGCAACAAGCTAAACCCCAATCCAGTAGATGGAAAGAAATAATTAAAATAAAATCAGAATTAAACAAATTAGAATCTCAAAAAAATGCAGAAGGAATCAACAAAACAAAAAGTTGGTTCTTTGAAAAAATTAACAAATTTGACAGACCCTTAGCAAATTTTATCAGAAAAAGAAGAGAACACACCCAAATAAACAAACTCAGAGATGAGAATGGAAACCTCTCCACAGAAACAGCCTAGATCCAGAACATTATAAGGGAATACATCTCAAACCTTTATGCTAATAAATTTGAGAACCTAAAAGAAGTGGACAATTTCTATCAAATATTGACTTGCCAAAACTAAACTAAGATAAGTTAAACCAACTTAAGAGGCCCATATCAAGCATTACAATCTATTTTTAAACAGAAAAAAAAAAAGACCTCCATCTAAGAAAAGCCCAGGCCCAGATCAATTTACAACACAATTGTACAAAGCCTTCAAAATAGAACTCAAACCAATACTCCTCAATACCCTTCAATGAAATTGAAAGAGAAAGTTCACTACCAAACTCTTTCTATGAAACAATAATAACCCTCATCCCCAAACCAGGCAGGGACTCATCAAAGAAAGAGGACTGTAGACCCATTTCTTTGGTGAGCATCGATGCAAATCTTCTCAACAAAATTTTGGCCAACCGACTTCAACAATTCATCAAAAAAATCATACACTAAGATTAAACAGGATTCACTTGAGTCAGGGATGAAAAGCTTGTTTAATATATGCAAATCAAATAATATAATTCATCACACCAACAAGAGCAAGGATAAGAACCACATGATTATCCCAATATCAATAGATGCAGAAAAAGCATTTGACAAGATCCAACACCCCTTTATGATGAAGATTCTGGAAAAATTAGGATTCCATAGAACATTCCTCAATATAATACAAGCTATATATGACAAACCTACAGCCAGCATTATACTTAATGGTTAAAAATTAAAACCATTTCCTCTAAAATGAGGAAGGAGACATGGATGTCCACTCTCTCCACTTCTCTTCAATTTAGTAGTGGAATGCCTAGCCTCAGCAATAAGACAAGATACTAACATAAAGGGGCTCAAATAGAGAAAGATAAAATAAACCTCTCCCTCTTTGCAGATGACATGATCTTGTATTTACAGAATCCCATGGACTCCACTCCCAAATTACTCAAGCTGATGGGAATCTTTGGCAAAGTAGCAGGATATAAAATTAGCCCTCAAAAATCAATGGTTTTTGGCTGGGAAGGTGGCTCAGTGGTAAAGCGTTTGCCTTGCATGCCTGAGGCCCTGAGTTTGATTCCTCAGCACCACATTAGCATAAAGAAAAAAGCTGGAAGTGGCGCTGTGCCTCAAGTAGTAGAGTGCTAGCCTTGAGCTGAAGAGCTGAGGGCCAGCGCCCAGGCCCAGAGTTCAAGCCCCACAACCAGATTCCCCCCCCCCGCCAAAAAAAAATCAATGGTTTTTCTGTATGCCTACAATGAGAGAAGCTCAGCTGAAATCAGGAAAGCAACTCCATTCATAATAGCCCCACAAAAAAAGAAAAACCATATCTAGGAATTAACCAAAGAAGTGAAGGAGCTCTATGATGAAAGCTTTAATAACCTGAAAAAGGAAATCAAATCAGACCTTGGAAAGTGGCAAAAACTCCCATGCTCCTGGATTAGAAAGATCAACATCATGAAAATGGTAATACATCCCAAGGCTATCTACACATTCAGGGTGTTACCTATCAATATTCCAGCCTCGTTCTTCAAGGAAATAGAAGAGGCAATCCAAAAATTCATATGGAAAAAGAAAAGACCCATGAATAGCAAAAACAATCCTTAACAGAAAGATCAGTGCTGGAAGAATATCAATACCAAATTTCAAATTCTACTGCAAAGCTATAGTAATCAAAACAGCTTGGTACTGGCACAAGAATAGACCTCAAGACCAATGGAATAGAATTAAAAATCCAGAAATGAACCCACAGACCTATAACCATCTAATCTTTGATAAGGGAGTTAAAAAAATAGAATGGAAGAAATACAGCCTCTTCAGTAAATGGTGCTGCAATATTGGTTAAACTACTGTAGAAAACTAATGTTAGATCCTTATATATCACCTTAAATCACAATCAACTCCAAATGTATCAAAGACCTTAGAGTTAAAGGATACACCCTGAAAACATTACAGGAGGGAATAGAATAAACCCTAAGTCTCCTTGGTACAGGCTGAAATTTTAATAGAGACCCAGAAATACAACAAATCAAAGAATGGTTGAACAAATGGGATTGCATGAAGCTGCAGAGCTTCTGCATGGTGAAGGACATAGCTAGCAAGATCAATAGAAAACCCACGGATTGGGAGAAGATCTTCACTAGCTATACAATGGACAAGGGTCTCATGTGTAAAATATACTTAGAACTCAAAAAATTAAATCCCCCCAACAACAAATTCTCAAAGTAACAACTGCCCAATAAATGAGTAGACTAATGACTTAAAGAGAAAATTCTCTGAAGAGAAAAGAAGAATGGCCAATAGACACATGAAGAAATGCTCAACCTCCCTAACCATAAAAGAAATGCAAATTAAAACAACATTGAGATTCCACCTTACCCCAGTTAGAATGGCTATAATCAAGAACTCTAATAACAATAGATGCTGGAGGGGGTGTGATCAGAAAGGAAGCCTACTCGGAGTGTAATCTTGTTCAACCACTTTGGAAAGCAGTACAGAGTTTTGTCAAAAGACTACATATAGAGCTCCCCTATTATCCAGCAATCCCACTTTTGGGCATATACCCAAATGAAGACAAACATGGCCATATTAAAGCTAACTGCACAACTATATTTATTGCAGCATTATTCACCATAGCTAAGATATGGAACCAACTTTGATGCCCCTCAGTAGATGAGTGGATTAAGGAAATGTGATATAGATATAGATATAGATATAGAAATATATGTGAATTCTATGTTTCTGTAAGAAAAAAATAACACCTCTCCATTTGTTAGGAAATGGAAAGACTTGGAAAAACCTCATATTAAGTGAAGTAAGCTAATTCCAAAGAAATTTAGGCTCCATGGTTTCCTTTATTTGCAATAATTAGTATATGTATAGGGTAATCTTGTGAGAAGAGCTGAAAAGTTCAAAAGCCATGTACAAATGACCATATAAGATGATGCTAAGAGAAATGAATCCCAAAATATGGATACAAGAGGTCTGCCTTTATTGTTGTTGTTTTAAATGTACTAGGTGATTTTTGTTTGCTTCCTTTGTATGTTCTTCCCCCTATGTTATATCCCCTGTTGTCACTGTACTTGATTTTGGTACCTTGCATCTTGTGTATACATTTGACTAATCTGGGGAGGGGAAGGGGAATAACAAAACAGTGAAACAAGGACACAGGATGACCCATGAAACTATGATACCCATGAGGAGAGTACATTTGAAATGAACTTTACAACTTGGGTTGCGGGAGGAATCTGAGGGGAGGAAACAACAAGGGAAGTTAGTGGAACAACAAGGGAAGGGGTAACAATGATCAACAAGTAATGTACTTATTGTCTTACTTATGTAACTTTAACACCTCTGTACAGCATCTTTATAATAATTTTTAAAGACAGTTTTCTCTCTATTCAAACATATTAGTTGCTCCCATTCAGAAGTAAATCATTATTCAGATAGAAACGAAAATAATATTTGTAATACAAAATACAATAAATTCTCACTACATGTGAATGTGTATTTTTCATTCTATTTGAACTTAAAAGGACTGTATGTCAGATATCTACTTTCTCCCTAGTAAGTACAGCAATTGCACACTAAACATTTATGAAGTTAATGAGTAAGAATTTCTCTTGCCCTTGACCTCCCTGTAACATGGGAAAAAACTTATAAATTGCCACTGGCTAGAAATTTTCATACTTCGTAGAACTGAAAATTATGATTGAATGGTAGTCTTGGAAAAGAAGACAGCGAGAACAAAGTTGGAAGATTACCGTACTCCATGTTCAAATCTTTTTTAAATTTGACACTTGCCTATTAAAATATCTTAAACTTGGCACTGATCTTGATCACAGGCTCACTCCTGTAATCCAGCTACTCAAGAGGCTCTGAACTGATGCTTCAGTACTGGCACACACACTCACCAACACACACACACACACACACACACACACGTATATATGTATGTGTACTTGTACTTTTATGTTTATACATGTCTGTATATGCTGATGTTTAACTTCATGTACATTTCTCATTATTTATTTATTTATTTTTTTTGGTTAGTTGTGGGGTTTGAACTCTGGACTTGGGTGCTATCCCTCAGCTTTTCAGCTCAAGGTGAGCACTCTACCACTTGAGCCACAGTGCTACTTCTGGTTGTCTAGTGGTTTATTGGAGATAGGAGTCTCATGGACTTTCCTGCCCTGGCTGGCTTTGAATCGTGATCCTCAGATCTCAACCTCCTGAGTAACTAGCATTACAGGCATGAGTCATCGGTGCCCACCTAATTTTTATTTTTATTGACAATATTATTTTAAGCTACCCAGAAAAATGACTAATTGATTTTTCTGTTTTATTTTTGTTCTCTAAATTTCAAGTAAAAATAGAGGAAACAAGTAAGGAAGGAACACACAGACAAAAAGGAAATTTTACTCCAGTCACATACACATTTAAAGTCTCAGATTTATGTGAAATCTTATGTTTGGTAGAGGATATAGACTTAAGAATGAGATATTGAATTTCTGACAACATGTGCTCAGTGCTTCGTCTACCAATGCAGTGAGCATATATTTATTTTTTCCCTGAGCTTCTTGCATTGAAACAAGTATATTATGAGCTTACCATACAAATGATTCAGAAAACACTTGCCATTTATTTTCTAATAGTTCTTTTTTCCCTTGAGATTACTGTCCTACCCTGAGCCATTTTAACTTTCTCATGTCTTTGACATTGGGAACATCTTGACACAATTCTAATTCTAATTCCAATGTGTGAGAAGAATAAAAACACATTTCCTTAAAAATTCTTAGGCATATTAATGACACCCTAGAAAGACATCTCACCTGTGATAAGACCATTAATTTTACTTTTGTTAATGTGTTTCGGCATGACTATGGGATGAAGTTTTCCCTCTGCAAACTGACTCTGTTGTCAACCACATTTGCCCAGAAAAATAGCAATATGGTCTCAAATCTACAGCAAATGGTGAGGCTGCCATTGATCATTCAGCTTTGATATCTTATTTTTCTGTGTTTTTCTTTTCATTGCTATACACAAGACAAAATACCAGTATCACTGTCATCATCTTTAGATGAAAGCATAGGAAAAGAAGGAAAACTTGGCCTAACATTGACTTTTCTAGATGTTTTTCTGAGAATGAGTAGCAAAAGAGGGTTTTAACTTGCCTAGTCATTGGACATTGGTGCTCTGCATCTTCAGGTCTCTATGTTCTAGGTTGATTAATACCAGTGACCATTGACAGCAAGATATCTAGAATGAAAGTACTTATACAGATCATGAACACGAATGACTCTGCTTTTCTATTTTAGCAATCTAGTATCTGCCCAAATACCTTCCAGGCCATAGATGAAATAAATAATAGAAAAAAAATCGCCCTAATAGGTACTATCAGACCTGGTGGTTGTTCTGATAGTTATAGACCTATCTGTCTTTGGATACCAATGCAGTTCTCCTCATAAATAGAAGAATATTTTAAACTACAAATCTGAAAGTCTCAGTGGATGTGTCATGGGCCAAAGATTTTATTTTCTTTAGACACTGTTGGTTTTCAGTTTGCTCTAGACTTGTAACACAAACAAACCAGCAGTAGTCAAGTATAATTTGCTTTTACTTTTTTCTCTCAGTATTGGAATTTGCTTACTTCAGTGTGTGATATAAAGGCTGTGACACGTGAAACCCTCGGTGGAAAACTACAGAAGAAGGGGAATTCACGAGTGAGAGGGCTTACTGGGCTTAGTGGCCTGCCTGCCCTCCATTGTAAATACTACACATGGAATCAGTAGCATCAGATCCACTGACAGAACAATTGTAAGAGGTTAAAACAAGGTGCACCTGCAGGATTATCTGGAGACTGAAACTTTAACATTAAGATGAACTATTAGCTCTATATTGGCCACAATTGGAATGCTGTTGTCCACTTATTTCTCTTTTTGCTTTTTTTGACAAATGCCCTTCTTTATTGCATATATATATATATATATATACATAGATGGTGCTTTTGTGTGTGAATAAATACATATCCATAGATATGTATATACACATGAGTATGTACAAATATATATGTATATGTGAATATATATGGATATAAATATATGTTGTTTGTATATACATGTATGTGTATATACATATGTGTGCATAATTACATATTGATATATGTGTGTACATACATATGTGTGTGTGTGCATGTGCCTCAATACTGCAGCTTCATCTCAGAGTCTCTCCACTTATGAATTTTTGTTAGTTAATTTGAGACAAAAGTCAAAGAGTCTCAAAGACTTGTCTGCTTGGCTTGTTGTTGAACCACAATCTTCAGGTATCAGGCACCTGAGTAGCTTAGATTACAGTAGTGAGCCTGTAATCCAGATCAGTGACCAGTTTAAGATATTTTAGTAGGCAAGTATCAATGAATTTAAAAACCTGCTTGAATGTATAGTATGGTAGTCTTCCAACTTTGTTCCCTCTGCCTCCTTTTACAAGGCTATCTACCACCAGTCCTAGGAAGTGTAAAATTTCTAGTCAGTGGCATTTCATGTTATTTTTGTCCAGGCTACAGAAAAGTTGAGGGTCAGAGAAATTCTCACTCACCAACTCATAAATATTTAGTGTGTAACTACTATATTTCCTGGGGAAAAAGTAGATAACTACACACAATCCTTCTAAGCTCACTTTGAATGAAAAATACACATTCACATATCGTGAGTATTCACTGCTTTTTTGTACTGCAAACATTATTTTAGTTCATATAGCCATTTTTAACCAAATAAATGATAGAATACACTAGAAAATAATTATTTGGATTTTGGAAGGAAAATCACAATGATGTATTTTCATATTTTCTCAATAATGCATTAAAATAATTTCCACATGTTTTATTATGTCTGGATCAATTTTAGTTTTCAGAAAAAATAATTTATTTATACTCTAACCACTAAATGCTTTTTTACAGACTTTGTAGTTTAATTTATGACAAAAAATGTTTCTCAAAATATTTTCTAATTGCACAGCTAATTATAAGCAAAACTACATTGTCATTTGTAATTATTATAATATACAGTCTTCTATAATATTATATGATATTATAATACCTACTTATTCTCATAAATTTCAAGATGTAGAGGCTCACTCCTATAGTCCTAACTCTTCAGGAGACTGAGATCTAATAAACGAAGTTCAATGCCAATCCTAGCAGAAAAGGATGAGATTTTTTTCATCCCCAATTGACCTACAAAAAGCAGGAAGTGAAATGGTGGCTCAGTTCATAGAGCACCAGGCATGAGCCAAAAATCCCAAGTCAGAGGGCCACGTTCTGGATTTAAGTTTCAGTGTTAACATATAAAAAATAAATATACAACCACACTGATGGTTCATGTCTCTAATCCTAGCTACTTAGAGGCTGAGAACTAAAGATCAAGGTTCAATAACAGCCTGGGCAGGAAAGTCTGTGAGACCCTAATCTCCAATTAATCACAAAAAAGTTCAGAAATAGTGCTGTAGCTCAAGTGATATAGTTCTAGCCTTGAACAAAGTGAACTCAGGGACAGTGCCTAGGTCAGGTTCAAGCTCCAGGACCAGGAAAAAAAATAAATACAAGGATTGGTAAGGGGAGGGAAAGTAGAGAAAAATGAGGGAAGGAGATAACAAGTTTGACAAGAATGTTAGTTCTTTAAAAAGTGATACTTTTACATAATTCAGCATCAGAAACTGTCATTATTCTATTCATGATCCTCATCTGTCCATTCCCTACCACGTATTTTATCTGTCCTTGCTCTCTTCAAAACTACATATTTCTCAAAATAATATATTGATTCCCTTTATTTTTAGAGCACAAACATATCCTTCCTGTGCCTTGCTTTATTCACTACTTATATTTTAAAGAGCTTTTCATGTTAACACATGCAGAAAATTCTCATTACTTTTTACAGCTGCAGAATAGGTCATCAAAGGATGGAACATCATTTATTCAAATAATACTGCATCAAAGGTTTTGATATTCCTAGAATTTTGTTAATATTTCTGCAATGAATATCGTCGTATATATGTGAATCATTTTGTATGCTAGTAATTATTTGTATGACTTATCTGGAAGGTACTTGATTAGAAATATTCATCCACATTTTTTTATTGTGAAAATACCATACAGGGATGTTACATTACATGGGCAAGCATTGTTTCCTCCTCCTTTGTTTATCCCCTACCATCACTCCCTTCCACACCTCCCCAACTCCTCTCTCCACCCTACAAGTTGTAAAGTTAGTTTTCAACATAGTGTCTTGTATTTCTCATTGTTATAATGGGTCAACCTTTATCCTTGTTTCAGCATTTTGTTATTTCCCTTCCCATCCCCAAATTAGAAAAATGTATATACAAGATACATGGCACTGACATCAAATACAGTATAAAGAGGGATTATACCATGGGGGAAGAATATACAAAAGAAACAAAAAAAATCACATAGTATACTTTAAATACATTAAACACAATAGCAACAAAGAAAAAAAACAGTTGTGTTCCTATCTTTGGGTTCATTTCACTTAGCATAATCTTATATAATCATATGTACATAGCTTTTGACCTTTTCTTCTTGGCCTAGACTCATATTTTAATCTTATAGTTTTTGAATTTCTGTTATAGTCAGGTAGATCTTAACTATTTAAATATCACAAAGGAAATATCCCATGATTTGTTCTAGAAAAGTATTTTGACCATATTCATCCTCTTTCACCCTCTCAATTTACTCCCTGCCCTGCTCCTACTGGTACTGTGGTTTTGTGAACAAATTCAAGTTTTCCACATTTGAGTATGAACTACAGATAAGATCAGGAAGAAATACAGTATGTAAAGTTTCATCCAAAATGACTAAAATGATCATAAGATGAAATCATCTTTAGTCTTGAAGAATTTTGGTTGAACAGATAAAGAAATTCAGTTCTCTGAAAAGTTCAAAGATCTTTTACAATTATCTCCTGGTCCTACTTAAAACAACAACAACAACATTTTATTGCTATGGTCTTTGATCACTTTTTTTTTTACAGCTTGACTCATTACTCACTGTAATTTAATGATTTTACCAATAATTTTACCTCTCCAAAAAAGAAATCATATGGCAAGAACCCAAGGGGCAGGACCAGCCGTTCAGAGACCTTAAGAAATTTTGTTCTTTCTGCCTCTGCAGTCTCTATACACCCTCTCACTTCAATCAACACTGAGCTCTCCTTACAATGTCCAATGTTTGCCAAGAATAATGGGTCCTACAGGATATTGTATACATATCCAATGACTATGTGGTTGTGAACACTTGTAATCCCAGCTATTAGCATTCTTCTAGCAGAAGCAGTTCAGGAGGTAAATATAGGAAGTTCATGAATTTGAGGCTATACTTAGAAAATTTAGTCTTTATTTCAAAAATACATTACAAATAAAAGCACTGGGAACATGGGTAGCATGCATTAAAAAAGACAGAAGGAAGAAAGGAAAGAGGGGAAAGAAGGAAGGATGGAAGAAAGGAAGGAAGGAAGGAAGGAAGGAAGGAAAGAAGGAAGGAAGGAAGGAAGAAAGAAAATAAGGAAGAAAGGAAAGAAAAGGGAGGGATGAAGGAAGAAAAAGGAAGTAAGGGAGGAAGGGAGAGATGGAGGGAGGGAAGGAGAATGAAAGGAGGAAAAGAGAAGAGAAAAAAAGAAATAGAAAGCAAGAAAGAAAGAGGGAGAGATGAAGGAATGGGAAGGGAAATGAGAATAGGAAATGGAAGGAAGTAAAGAAAATTGGAAAATGGCGAAAGGAAGGGAAACAACCATGAGTGCTGAGGGAAAAAATACTAGTATTTTCTTACTTTAAAAATAATCATCAGCCTTTCTTAAGTCAGAAATATATATAGGGTAACACAGGTATCTGAATGGAAAGAGTTCTTACTAAGAAAACAAAATGGATGTGTATTCTTCATTTTTTTCCTGAGAATCATATGGGCTTCTATTGAGGGCTCTCCTTCACATTTGAAGATCATTTATTTTTGTTCCTGGAAATGGAGTCTTGTTTAAGTTCATCTTCTGCCTCTAATTTTTGTGTTTCTTTCAAAATACCAGCGTTTGTTAACTTTCTCTAACTTAAGACAATTAATTACCAGTGAGATACCTCTTCTAATTACAGAAATGTCTTTGCAATCTCGTAAACTGACATGCTCTCAAAGTGAAATTGATTAAATATTAATCTTCATTTTATGTGATAGTCTGATAACATATTTCCATAGTTATTGCTTAATCCAAGGCTATCAGAGCAATATGTTCCTAATACAGAAGAATTACTCTTAGAATTACACTTGTTCCTGGAGGAAGAAAGTTTTCATTAGTTCTAAAGTGAAATTTACACTGTAACTCCAGCATTACAAAAAATTAAGTGTTTTACCATCTCCTCAGGATCCCTCAAGAATCCCTTTCATCTTTAAGATAGCCTTTATAAGCATAAATTTTATCTGTTATTCTACATCATCACTTCTAAGATGTTCTTCTAACAAGCTTTAGAGGCATTTTGATTGATTTTTGATTTTTAAGAAATGAAATTGAAATGTAAGCCAAAACTCTTAAAAGGGCAATTTTGAAAATGATGAAAAGAAGATTCATTATATACAATATGCCTTTATATTAAAGATATTAGTAAATAAAGCTGTCCTGCTTTTGTTGTTATGGATTTGATTACATTACCTCATAATCCATAGATTGAAGCCTCAGTGCCCAATGTGATTCCATTTAGAAATCGGTCCTTTAAAGAGGTCATTGAGTTAAATGAGATCATAATCAAGGGACTCAAACCTTATAAAACAGATGTCCCAAGTTTGATCAGTGGCTCACACTTGTAATCCTAGCTACTCCGGAGGGTGAAATCTGAGAATAGTGGTTCAAATCAGCCTAGGCAAAGACTATTTCCAATTAACAACCAAAAACTCAGAAGTAGCTCTGAGGCTCAAGAAGTAGAGTGCTAGACTTGAGCAAAACACTAAGTGAACCTGGCCAGACCCTAAGTTCAAGCCCCAGGAAGGGGATTGAAATACACATACAAACAAACAGACACACACACACACACACACACACACACACATACACACACACACACACACCCCAAAATAATATAAAACAAAAACCTCCATTGTAGTGTCTGATAAAAAGGGGCACCAGTGAAATATTTATGCACTGGGGTAAAAAGCCTATGTGAAGATTAAGCTGGAATGTGATGATTTTCAAGTCAAGGAGAGAACTTAAAAACCTTGAAATTAAGCTTCCAGAACTATTCCTCAAAGTGAGGAAATAGCATTCTGTTATGAAGCTTTCGGTTTTGTACTATTTGTATGATACCCTCATCCGATGAAATATATTGTACTATGTGCTAAATGCAGACAGCCCAGCAAACCAGCTAATGGTCAAGCATGTGTAAGTGTCATTAGGCTAGTAGTCCTTATGTTAAACAAAAACAGAATCTACAGATATATAGGGCAGGACATCCTAGAAATATCAGTGATCTTATGTGCCTATTTGAGCACAAAGTAGGAAAGATTTATAACTGATATTTTATCTTATGTGAAACTATGTAATAGAACCTATGTAATAATATAAAGAAAACCCGAACTTTTCCCTTTTTTTCCTGAGCTTTATGTTCTCAAAATATCACAAAACAGTTTGTATGTGTTAAATTTGTGTTATTTCACTGAACATATCACTGTTTCATGTAGTACATATGGATTCCTAGGTCATTAGGCTAAACATGCACTATATTAAATTTATTTTAGAGAACATGTACCCTCAGTTACCATCAGTTAACACTAATAATAATACACAGAACAGTTACTTTTCTTTTTAAGTAACATATTAACCACTTTATTCTTTTTTGTATTTTTTTATTGTAAACATGCTGTACAGAATGCTTACAGTTACATGAGCAAGGTAATGAGTACACTTCCTATTGAGCATTGTTGCCTCTTCCTTTGTTTCCTCCTACCATGCCTTCCTTTCCTCCCCCTCCCAGCCAATGTTGTAAAGTTCCTTTTCAACATAGTGTTTTGTATATCTCATTGTTGCAATGGGTCAACCTGTATCCTTAGTTAAGCATTTTGTTTTTTTTTCCCTTCCCCTCCCTGAATTAGAGAAGTGTACATACAAGATGTAGAACACCAACATCAAATACAGTGAAAATAGGGGTTATAATGTGGGAGAGGAACATATAAAGCAACAACAACAAAAAAACACATGGTACATTATAAATACATTAGGAACAATAGCAAGAAAGAAAAAAGATATTTGTGTCCCATTCACTTAACATCATCTTATATGGTCATATGTACATAGCTTTTGACCTTTTCTGCTTATCCTACACATGTAAATAGTTATTGCAAATAAGAGAAATCATGGGACCTATGTTTCTTTGCACCTGGCTTATTTCACTTAATATAATTTTCCAAGTCTTTCCATTTCCTAACAAATGGGGCAATGTCATTCTTTCTGATGGAGGCATAGAATTTTCAAGTCTCATTGGCACAGGCTGAAAATTTCTTAATAGAGACCCAGAAATACAACAAATCAAATAAAGGTTGGACACATGTGATTGCATGAAGCTAAAGAGCTTCTGCATGGCAAAGGACATAGCTAGCAAGATCAATAGAAAGTCTACAGATTGGGAGAAGATCTTCACTAGCCATACAACAGACAATCGTCTCATATCTAAAATATACCTGGAACTCAAAAAGTTTAAATCCCCCAACAACAAATCCTCAAAGAAACAATTACCTAATAAATAAGTGGGCTAAAGACTTGAGAAACTTCTCTGAAGAGAAAATAAAAATGGCCAATAGATACATAAAGAAATCCTCAACCTCTCTAGCCATAAAAGAAATGCAAATCAAAACAACATTGAGATTCCACCTCATCCCAGTTAGAATGGCTATAATCAGGAATTCTAATAACAACATGTTGAAGGGGATATGGACAGAAGGGAACCCTACTGCATTGTTGGTGGGAGTGTAAACTTGTTCAATCAAATTGGAAAGCAGTATGGAGGTTCCTCAAAAGACTCCACATAGAGCTCCCCTATGACTCAGCAATCCCACGTTTGGGCATTTACCCTAATGATCACAAACAAGACCATACTAAAGCTCCCAGCACAACTATGTTTATTGCAGCATTATTTACCATAGCTAAGATATGGAACAAACCCAGATGCCCTTCAGTAGATGAATGGATCAAGAAAATGATATATACATATACATATATATGAAGATATATATGAATTCTATGCCTCCATCAGAAAGAATAACAGTTACTTTTCTAAACTTTTAAGACATTGTAAGGGGTTAGACAGTCATTATAGTCTATTAATGAACATCAACATCACTGTTAGTAGTGTCCACTGAAGTGGAAATACATTAATTTTTATATTGCTAAACTACCAATAAAGATTATAATATAATCAATTGAGGAAACTACTTTCAGTTTTACTCTTCAAATGATTTTGGTGTTGGAGGGTAGCTTGTGAGATCATATTTACATGATCTTCTATTTCAACAGCTTCTGATTACACATATTAAAATGTATTACTTAGAATTACGTATGTAATATTCAATGAATCCCATAGGAACATTTCACAGAGCCTAACAACCCAAACAATTAAAACAACTCATATAATCTCAGTGTAAGCCCTTTTAAAATATTCCCTATTGTCTTCAGTGTACAGAAAGAATTACTGCTCACCATTCGATATCCCTTATTAACTTAAGAAATTCTTTTCCTGCCAGGAAATTTCACATCTATCTATCTATCTATCTATCTATCTATCTATCTATCTATCTATCTATCTATCTATCTATCTCTGTCTATCTATTTTTCTATCTATCTATCTGTCATTTAGCTAGTTAGCTAATATCTACAGAAGATTGGTTCCATACCCTCTATACTGAAATCTGGGGATGCTGAAGCATCCTAAATAAATTTGCTGACATTTGCATATACCTTACTGTGTTCTTTGAATTATCTCAATATTATTTATAGAAATATAATAAAAATGCAAACGCTATATTACTAGCTAGGATTGCATTATTTGTAGACCAATGTCAAGGGAAATAAGATGGTGCATGTTCAATATGAATACAATTTTTTTGAGAATTTAGAAACTGTAATGGGTTGATGAAGAAGAAGGAACAAATATACTTTCAATGATAAATAAAAAAATATTTCATAATGGAAATATTCCATCTTTATTTCTGTGAATACTTAGATGATGCTTCAAAATTACTAGTTGCTACATGCACACATTACTTGCCTTTAAAGTTATAGTGACATTTACAGGCTTTTTGATGAAACTGTAAGGAAATGCATGAAGTGAGTATATGTAAAAGGAGTCAGCAGCAACAAAACAGTGAGTTAATATTTGGGCATATGGTTAAGAATATTGCATATGTGTCTGTCCTAACCACTGCAGATGCCTATGAAGGTGTAGTAGTCTTAAAAGCTCTCCCAAGTAAGCAGTTCCCCAACTTTCCCTAAAGTTACAGAAATGTAGTTTACTCATAAGTCATTCAGAAAATATCTTCCTATCTAAATTAAATATGTAGCAATCACTCAAGACAGTTGTTTCCAGTTCAACTAGATCTCTTTCCTACAATTGTCTACATACATTTTATTTCATTGTTTAAGAAAAAAATGCTCCATGGAAGTTCAGTGAAAAAATTCCAGTGAAAAAGAAGATTGGAGACATTTTAATGTGAGTCAAACCACATAACAATCATTTTATTCTTACATAATGTGTTTACAATGAATTTGGACTGGGAATATCTTTTACTCATCTGTTTATTCTTTCTTCTCATATGTTTCATGCTATATTTTTCTTTTATTCCTAAAGCATTTTTGAGTAATTATTATGTGTTTGTCAGTTTTAGAATATTAAAGAATATAATTCTTTCTATAAAAATTAACTAAACTATTTACTCTTCTTAAAATAATTTGTATAAGAAAATATGTGAATTCTCTATCCCTTTCTGTTGGACACAAGTAAGCTTGTGTGTATAAATATATATGTGTGTATATATATAATTTTATATACACTATTGTATTTCAAAGACACATTCTGCTCTAAAATATCAACATGTGTGATTTTCTTATCAAATATATTCTGTACCTTAACTAATTTGCCTGGAACTGGCAGCATTGGAGAATTTTTAAAAATGTATTGCAAAGAGAGAACAGGCATTTGATATTTTAACTAAATTAAGGAAATCTTAGCCACTGGTAGTATCTATACACTGGTATTATCTAATGTCTATTTTTAAAACGAAGGCATTAGATTTTACCTGCCTCTTTTATAAGAACTAAATTTTTGGTTAGAGTATATCCTTCTGCAGTGTAAAGCATGAGCAGCAGGTGAAAATTATAATGTTTGAAGACAACACTATCGTATGTATAAGTGTAAATACACATTTGTTCGTTTGTTGGGTGGTCCAATATGTAATTGTCATAATATATGGGATAGTCATTTTTTGTTATTGTTCTTATAGTAGAAGTAATATCTGTTTTCCCACACAGATAATTATCAGCTATTTTTTCAAGAAAAAATCTATTGCATATGAATCAATGTTATTTCTTGCTTTGGAAGACACAAGTCCTATCACAGCTTCTTACCTCAAGAATCCTGGAATGAAGTACATGAAATAACTATAGATATTATTATATATATATATATGAAATAACATATATATGATATACATGTGAGATATATATTATATATGTGGGTATATATATATGTGTATATATGACCCTGATATTTTTGTTGGCATCTGGAAGAGGTTACAAAGAGTCCAAGGACATGCTAGAAAGTGAATGAAAATCAGTGCACGGATGTTGATGTATGAGCATACAGCAAGTTAGGAGGAAACCATGGAAAATGTAAACCTGGATCCTTGGAGCTTTCACGTCATGAAAACATTGCATTTGATCTCTTTCCTGGGGATGTGTGGTTAACCTCTCCATTAAACAGTCATCAGGAAACCTTGGTGCTTTGTTTTGTGTTTTTTTTTCAATCAAAGCAGACAATAGAAAATCTTGCAAATATGTTATTTGGAAAGACATTCTCTGAGATGTTAGAAACAATGCTTCTTCTTTTACTTTCTTTTCTCTTATCCCATGAAATTTTCCTGTTCTCCTTTAAAATTGTGAGAAATTTTCAGGGAAATAATATGATAAAATCCGACACAATCCTCAAATGCCATATATGCTTAATGATAAATTCCTTTTCTTTACCTTTAAGGAGATTTAGACAGTTCCGTTTGTCCTGTAGCCTTGGGGTAGTGAGGAAAGTTAGGCACAGTGTTTTAATGCTTATTCCTTCCTTTCCACTGTGAGCAATCATTAATCCCTAATGCCTGGAACTGCATAAATTTCATCTACAAAGGAAGCCCACAGGTCGTTTTTATTTGGAGCACTTTTTTTTTTATATGCGCCACAATATATTCCGTTATGTATTACCTCGTCTGAATGCAAAACTGTTTTATATGCAGATTTAAGGTAATGAGCACTCAAGTTTAAAAAATGGCTCTGGTATCCTGTAGCTTCTCAGTAATAATATACTCTTACATTCCAACAGCGAAGGATGGATTATGGGTTTTTCAATTTGCATCAGGCATATTAATTGCAGAGTAGGGTTTCCACATAAAATATCAATGTACTGGAACAAACTGTTAATGTACCAGAATATGAACACTTGCATTCATTTCTGAAGCTCTAAAAAGATTCATCTCTTTCTTTTTCTTTCCTTCTATACTTCAGGAGATGGTATAGTTTTGTAGCCAGTTAATGAGAACTACTACATAACCAGACTTTTTCCAAAAATTCCTAATTAGATTAAGTGCAATAGGGCTTTTTGAAAGTCATTTCTGTTAAGAAACAATACAATGAGCCATTAGGGAAAGAGAATAATTCAGCAGGTTTGTAAAAAACTTATTTTAGAGTTGCTTTAAAGGACTATGACATGGAAGATGAACTTTATGTTGTAGTTGGAGGCCAAGAAGCACACTTGAATTTTATTTGCATTATCCCTCTCAACTGTGAAGAGAATACCTAAACTACTAAAACTGTGATTGGAAATTTTATAACTAATATACAGCTAAGGTTTGGCAATTCAGGTTTAATTATAGAAAATGATGTGTTTCTGGTATTTTATTTCATGGAAGTACTAGAGCTACATATCATCTTGTAAGCTTAAAACTGTGAAAGTCCATTTTCCAAATAGGATTGCAATAAAAATGTAAATACATGAACCATCACATTTTAATTTGTCTTACTGTCTTGATGACTAATGTAAATTAATAGAATATACGTATAAAATGTGTTCTATATATTCTTTATAGGTTTACATGTTCTATATATTTTTAATACAAACATTTCTTATATTGAAAAAAGCTGCAGAAAAGATGTGATTTGAACAGCCTGCATTTTTTTCAGATTACATTTTTGTGGGATCCTGTGAATAATATGTGCTATGCTATTGAATTGGATAATAGTTATTGAATATATTATGTCAATCTTAAGAGCTTTTTTAAGCATTTCTCTCTCATTTATATTATTTTTGATACTTAATGAAATGTGTGATTTTATTATTCACAAGTAATAATAAAATGGGCATTCATTTTTCAAAAGTATTCTCAGAAAGACAATATTTGTGTTTACATGCCACAGCTATAAGCAAGGAATTATCTCACTAGGGAGAGGAGAAATACAACCCACATAACCCAACAGGAGACTTGATTCATTTTGTGTCTGGAAGGATCTCTGCAATGTTCCAACCTGAAATGAGTTTCCTTTTCAATCTTCAGGTGAAAAAAGTAGTGGGAATAATTTTATTTTTCTAGCAATGTGTCTTTAGCTAAAACTTATGAAAAAGAAGAAAAGAAAAATGAAAAGATATTACCTGTTTTTGAGTTGTGTATGTTGTTATTCAGAACCTATAGTTTTTATTCTAAATGCTACTTATAACTAAATGTGCTATGGATCAGAAAGGAAGGCAATGCATACTTTTCTCATCATTTAAACATAATCTAATCAATGATAAAATTAATTTTAATATTGTTTGAAAAATAGCCAAAGGCAACATGAATGTTCCTTTGCAATAGTAGCACAAAAGCTGAAATGCAGGCCTGGTATGTGAATGAAAACAGTGAGGTAAATCACTCCAGCTATAAACTCTTTTTGGATCTGCTGGGTGCAAGCATTGTGAGAAGGGGTACAAGTGTGTTATTGGACTTTTGCTTTACATTTAGTGGGCGTGTTTTAAACAAGAGGGATTTGATTTCCAGTAGGAAGGCCAAGCACATTGCTGCAGTTGTTTTATTTATGGACAATTCTTTCAGTTGAATACCTTTTGTACCTTGATGCATTTCTCTCCTTCGAAATTCTGCATAGCACAAGATGCTACCTGCTCTGTATGATTTTTCATATTGCATGCTTAGATAAGAAATAGGTTCAAGTACCACATTCTCATAGAAATGTGATCTTACTTCTATCAGCTGGAAAGGTACTATATTTGCAGAATTTTCCTTTCTTGGGAAACATCACTAACACAAGTTTAATATTCAATAAGAATACCATCAATATGTGCAGTGATTGAGATTTTAAGAACTTTCACTCCTTAATAAAAAGTGCTTATAGGTCATATAGGATAATTAGAGAAAGTGATCATTTCTGCCACTACTCTTAAAATACCTGCCTTCTATTTTCTCAGAAAAAAAATCAAATAAAAATATCAGTTCAAAGTAATGGTAAACTGCATCCAGGAATCTTATGATGCCAGAATCTTACCATTACATCTTCTGAATCATCACTTGACACAACCACAGTATCAGCACAGCTTTTTGATTTGAGGTTACAAGTTTTATTTTTATTTTTTTATACTTTAACATTCTTGTGAAGAGAGAGATTTAATCTCTCAAAGTTTGTTGGTAAATTACATTGATGAATGCATTCTGACAGGAAGCTTTACTGAAATGAAAAGGACTCATGTGTCAGGGTGGGAATAACTATTCTAAGAGCTTTTTCCTGCTCTGGTTGCCAGGGAAACCACGGCTTTGTCTGTACGTGTTTAGAATGGCTTCCTCATTAGAGCTCAGACTCCCAGACAGGCACTTTGTGGTGCTGATGAAATGGAAGGGATGAACCTATTTTAAGTGATTAACTTCAAATTGAGAGAAATACTATATTTTTTAAAGACAGATTTTTTAAAAGGTAAACATCTAGAATTATGGGGAATCTGTGGCATTAATATTGATTAGGCTCTCATTTGTATGACTGAAAGATTATTCTTATTTTTTTCATATTTTGTTTGTCCATTTACATATTTATGGAGGAATAAGTAGATAGAATCTTACCTATTACTGCTATGAAATAAGCCTTGATGTGAAAGATTCTGATATTTGTACAAATATGCAGATATTTTTCTTATTAGCAATCTTGTTTTTTCTATTGAACTGACTAAAACACAATGTATGTTAGAGCTACAGTATTATGAAAGCAGACTAATTTTTGACCCAGAGACATAAAAAAGATAATAATAATCTTTGACACTCAGGTAGTTTTATTATTCTCGAAACAAAGGAAGCATCACCCTAGAAATCATTTGCAACAGAAATCATATGAACCAACATTTACAACAAAGAATTCAACATACCATTGTTATTGCTCTAAATTTAAAATATTTCTTAAGAGTAGTGCAAGGAAGCATTAAAATATCTCAAGTTCAAGGAATCTCTGACCCATTCCCAATACAATAGTCCTTCTTTTTTTTATTTGTAGCCCAATTTCCTTTAAAATTCAGAGGCATTAAAAATTCTGTTCTTGACTCATGATGCAACATAAAATAGTTTTATAAACACTTTTCTTCCAATAACAAAAATTGTATAAAGCCTACACAAAGTATAAACATCTAAACTATTATGTAATGATTTATCCTGGTAGTAAAAAGATAGATACGGTTCAAAAAACAATCACAAGATCATTTTTTAAAACTTATATTATTCAAATATGTTAGGCTCAATCAACTTGGAAATATTGATTTTTGTCTGTCGTGTAGTCCAGAAGAGAAATGTCAAAATGATATTCTAAACTGTGCCAGCCTAGCTGAAGTTAGAAATACAGTTTCATTTGATTTTTTTGTACATGTTCTGCTTAAAATTCTATTAGGATGTACAAGAGATGTTATTTAGGAATATGTTACAAAGAGTGTAGAGGACTTTAGCTTTTAATTGCTTGTGAAGTGAGAAGGAATTAAGAATGAAGTGAGAGTTGCACCTGATCTACTGACTTACAGGAGCAATTTTCTGGAAAAATAAAGAGTATATTGACTGAGATTACATATACTGAAAACTGTGTGTTGTGGCACCCCTAGCTAATAGTAGCAAGATCATAGTTCAAAGCCAACTGGGACAGATAGAGTTATGTGATTCCACCCACGGCTTGGTGCTATACACATGTCTGTCATTCTAAGCTATAATTTAGGTTGGAATTGGTACGACTGAGAGGTTCCAGGCCAACCAAGGCAGAAAATTGTAAGACATTATTATATCAGAGGGTAGCCAGAAATGGTGGAGTGTACTGTCATTGCTGGAAAGCCTAAATATAGATCAATCCTGGTCTACACATGCTCGTTTGGCAAAAAAGACAACACCATCTCAAAAGAAAAGAAACAAAGAAAAGAAAAAAAAGAATTCCTAGATATGGAAACAAGAGTTTCTTCTTTGATGCTGTTGTTTTTAATGTACTATGTGAAGTTATTTCTTATTTCTTTCATTTTTTTCCCTTTGGTTTATCCTCTGTTGTCACAGAATTTGATTTTGGTACAATGTGTCTTGTATATATGTTTATCTGAATTGGGGAAGTAAAGGGGAACAACAAAAAGGTGAGACAAAGGATAAGAGGAAACCAATGCAACTGCGATATGCACAAGGTAATATGTTGGAAATGAACTTTACAACTTGGGAAGGGGGGATTGGAGGGAGGGGAAGTGGGAGAAAAATAAGGGAGGGGATAACAATGTTCAACAAGAAATTTTCTCATTACCTTATTTATGCAGCTGTAACCCATCTGTAGACCACCTTGACAATAAAATTACATTAATAAAAAAGAAAAAGAAAGAACAAACCCTAAGTTCAAATCTTGGTATTGAAAACAACAACAAGATATCCCCACCAATTATATAAACAAAATAGCCCCAAAGCACATCATCACTGCAGCATTTTTTTCCTGTATTTTCTAGGCAAGCATTCTAGCACTCAAAGAAAATCCCAGCTCTTTTTGCTTTAGTAACAGTGGCCAACAAAGGTGGCTCGTGCCTGTAATCCTATCTACTTGGGAAGTAGTGATAAGAAGATCACAGTTCAGTGCCAGCCAGACAAAAGTTAGCTCTATCTCAATGACCAAGCTGGACATTTATGTGCACATCTCTAACCCCAGCTAAAAATGAAGGAAAAACTAGGGGAATCCCAGAAGTACAAGACCCTATTTATAAAATAAGTGAAAAGGCCTGGAATTTTTTTTAAGTGCTAGAGGGCTTAGAACAAGAAATACTGAAGCTATCATTTCAATCCTTCCTATGCATAAGCATCATTTGAGAACCTTAAAAACTACTAATTTGTGAGGTCTGAGGTCAGAAATTCTTATTCTATTGAAATGGGCTTGCATTTATGGTGGTATTTAAACGTTGTTCCCTTGGTGGTTGTAATGTGAAACCACACTTCATGGCCTTGATACTAGAACTCACTCTGGTGTTTTGTTAATTTGAGCAGAACATTGGAAGCATCTGCGATCCTGTTTTTAAATTATCCATCTTTGCTGGATGTGCAGGCATACACGTGTCATTCCAGCAACTTATAAGGTAGACGTGGAGAGAACTGCAGTTTCAAAGAAGAGTTTTACAAGAGTGGGAGAGAAACGTTGTTGGCAACATCATAGATTTAAAGCCTAGTTGCATAGTAAAGGTCAAAGGGGTTTAAACATATCAATGATTGTGCTTGACACTAGAAAACTTGAATGAGTTTCTTGAGAGGGAACTGGAGATCAGTATGTTCAATGTGTCCTTTCCCATCTGCCACCCCCCATACCCTCCCCCCGCTTGATTCTCATGTATAACCTGGTTCAAAACAATGTGTTCAAACCTTTGTTTGGAAGTGAAAGGACACAGAACAGGCAATCTTATTTATAGGAGACTGAGCTCCACAAGAATCAACAAAAGGAATCAGAGTAAGGGAACAGAGAGTAAGAATCAAGACAGATATAGCAGTGTCAACAGGAGGTGATAACTCTTGAGATTAAATCCAGCTAATGGAGTAAATGGAAGAATATAGAGTAAAAACCCAGTGAAGGGATTCTCCTAACATGGGGATGTCAAGAGCTCATCTTTGCTTGGTTTTAAAAAAATGTGAAAGTGAGCTGCTTCTCTTTGTTTCTAAAGAGGTGACATGAAGTGTGGGGGTACTCCTAATGATATTGACTTGTTGAAGTGTCTGTGGTGGCTATGTGATAGAGTTGGTGAGAGGGCCAGAGGGTTGGAATACCTTCTGTGAGGAACAGACAGGATCAAGATAATGTTCAAGTAGCTCAAAGACGAACCAGAGGTTGGTTTGTACTGGCACAGCTTACCCTGATGTTTGGTTTTCTCTGATGCTATTCTGTTGGCTAAGATACAACAGAGTCAAGAGAATGATTGATGTTAGAGACCTTCTCACTACAGCACACTGCATATGGTAAGTACCAGGACTAGTGGCTTTGTATTACATTGGCAGAAGCAGACATACAAATCTCAAAGTTGGATGACCTGTCCTTGTTGGTTTTATAACTGAACATTAGTGACAGTGGAAGAACATTGAAAAGCCATGCATAAGTGGAACATATGCCATTAAGTGATGAAGCAGCTGAGCTCTGACATCAGATCCAATTGCATTTACATTCTAGCCTTAAGACTTAAATGTTGGTCATTCCTTTTAAATGATCAGCTTCACTGTAGTCTGTTATGAATTAGGGATAATAATGTCTTCCTCATAGAAATGTCAGTGTGTGTGTGTGTGTGTGTGTGTGTGTGTGTGTGCGCGCACGCGCAATGCAGTGAGGGACAAAAAGATATTACTCAAAAAATTTTACTTCACTTTAACTTATGAAACCTTATTACAAGTTAAGTCTAAGCTGTCACGAGAAATTCGGGAGAATATTTCAGTGATTTAGAAATAACAGGAGATAAATTCTTAACTATGGTTGGTAAAAAATCACTATGAAAATATTATTTTTCCCTTTTAAATTTTTATTATTTTAAGTAACTACACAAATGAGTTTCCATTAAACAAAGCAGTTCATGAATTCAATGCAATTTGATCAGTGTCATCCCTTTCAACATTCTCATCCATCCCTCCCGTACTCACCCTTTCATTCCCTCTTCTTAATTTGCAGGATATACACTTGACTGCATTCCACCCCCTTCCCTAAATCATTCCTCCACTCCCTGACCCCCACTTGATAAGCATCAAGAACACATTTCCTGGTATTTATTTTGTTGAACTAGGACTTTGTCTTTCTAAAGAATTACATTTTTTGAGTTTTCCTTTGAAAGTTAATTTTGGTTAATACTCTTGTATGCACTTGCATATTACTCCAACATGCTTACTTATATGTTCATAAACTAATTCTAGCTTGCATGTATGAGGGAAAACATGGAACCTTTGCCTCTCTAGACCTGAGTTACTTCACTTAACATAAAAGAAAAATTATTCTTTGAAAAGCAGTGATTAAAATCAATGTATTGCAATGTTGAAGTCCTAATGTTACAAATCTGGTTTCTTCTGATTAAAGCCAAAATTTCCTGTGCATGTACCTGTCTTGCTAATGTGCCTTTAAAAGGTAGCAAAAGCTTTCCATATATATGGAATATATATAAACATACATACATATATACATATATGTATATGAAAATATATACATATATTCACATATACATTCATGTGCATATATATACATTAACTTCTTTATTAAAAATTCAAATTTGGATAGGAACTGTGAAACGCATTCACTATAAAACATGCCAAGCCACAGTACCAGGTATTTTACCTCAAGAGTATGCTTCTGTCTACACAGATCATGTCCCCAACTGCTTTTGACTTTTATGTCAACCTCTTATGTTTTTGTAGGCATTTGCAAACTTATCTGAGCAAGCTTACTATGTTCTTCATAAAAATGGAATGTGTTTTTTTTCGTCCTTTGAGACACTTTTTTTTTGAGTCCCTTTCTTTTCTCTTCTTCTTACCCTTCCTCCTTTTTCTTTATTTTCGTTTATGTACATTTGGAGATCCTTCTTCTAATCTTTCTCCTCCTCAATTTGCTGTTCCCCAACTTATTCCCCCATATATCTTGCCTCTTTTTCTTCTTTGCTTAATATTTAAGTTTATGATATGCCAAATTCTACATACCCATCCTTTACTAGAAGACACTTTAGTGATTTAAAACTTTTGATAAACTTCTATAAAATACATTAACTCTTCTAATTATTTATAAGTTTTCATATTTTACCTAGAACGTTCTATTAAAGTTACAGTTCCTCCTAGATGTACTATAAACTTGAAGCAAAACATTTTAGAACTATCAGGACATTGAAAATTTGTATTTAAACTCTTGGATAATGATTCAAAAAGGGAAAGATTTTTGAAGTTATTACATCCCTAAACTTCAAAATCTGAATTGCAATAAAGAAGTTGCATCAGATCTATTAAGAATATTAAAATATTCCTAAAAAGGGGCTGTGGTATGAAAAACTGATATACATAAATCCTTAGACTGACTAAATAACATTTGTTGTCTTTGATATAGCAAAGCTTTCTGATAGACCACTGCCATGTGTGTATATAGAAAGGGCTTCTTTGACTTAAAAGAATGCAAAGGTGCAGCTCCTGTACTAAAGCAGAGAGAGACCAGTTTGTTTTCTAAGTTTTAAAAGAAATTACACCTTATAATGTGAGTCTTCATGGTATTGCTTTGTTTTAGTCTTTTAAGATCCCCAAAATAAGAGAAATAAGCTGACTTCTGAGATTTTAGGCTCAGAGTCATAGAATCAGTATAAATGATATGAATTTATAAAAATTTTTGATATACTTTCCCAAGTAAGATAAAATCAGTTAATTGTAGTCTTGCCTCTATTGTTTTCCAGAAACTGATTATCATTAGAATTATTATTATAATATCCTGGGTGGTTAGTACAAACAAATTAAGCACAAAGAAATTAAAGAGAAAGAAATTCTGCCTGAGAAGAATTTCATTTGCTTAAGTTTTTAACAACAAGTCAAAAAAAGCTTGGATAAGTGGCATTGTCTTGAACTGAAGAGTTTTTGCATGGCAAAGGATATAGCTGGCCAAGATAAATAGAGAGCCTACAGAATGGGAGAAGATATTTAATAGCCATGCATCAGACAAGGGCCTCCTATCTAAAATATACATAGAGCTCAAAAAATTATCCTCTCCAAAAATAAACCCTCAAAAAAACCCGATAATAAATAGGCTCAGACCTTAGAGACTTCTCAGAAGGAGTAAGAATAGACATGACCAATAGACAAACCAATCTCTGGCCATATGGGAAATGCAAATCCAAACATCATTTAGATTCCACCACAACCCAGTTACAATGACCATTATCAAGAAAACTAACAATAACAGGTCTTTGTGAGGAATGTGGCCAGAAGGGAAATCTACTTCTTTGCTGGTAGAAATGTAAACTTGTTCAACAACTTTGACAAGCAGCATAGAAGTTCTTCAAAAGACTAAATATAGATCTTCCCTATGACCCAGCAACCCCACTCTGGACATTTATCCCATATACCACAAACCAGGACTTACTAAAGCCATCAGCATAACAATGTTCATTGCAGCACTATTTACCAGAGCCAAGACATGGAATCAACACAGATGCCCATCAGTGGATGAATGGATCAAGAAAATGCTGTATATATACACAACAGAATTCTATACTTCAATCAGAAAAAAATAATATTGCTCCATTTAAAATGGAAAGACTTGGAAAAAATTACACTAAACATATTTGGACGATACAGGACTCGACAGTCAAACAGTGAGCTCAAAGGAGGATATTTTTAGGAGAGGATCACAAAGGCTCAATAGCTATCTGCATGTGATCATATAAAATGATGTTTAGTGAAATGAATTCCAAGAAATGGAAACAAACTTTTTTGTTATTTTCTTTTTCTCCTTTGTTGTTCCTTTTGTTTTCATTTCCTTTTGTCTTGTAAGTTTATCGGTTTGGGTGAGTGTAAAGGGAGCACAGAAATGGTGGGACAAAGAGTGAACAAATTCAGCAGTGATATTCACTAGACTTTATGTTGAAAATGAACTATTCAACCTGTGTGAGGGGGAAGTAAGAGGGAAAATAACTGAAAAAGCAAGGGAAGAGGTGACAGTGTTAAAAAAGAAATGTACTCATTACCTTACTTCCATAACTGCATATTGTCTTTACAATAACAACATAAAAATTCATTTGCTCAAAACGCTCCTCAACGGAAAGAACACTGCTGGAGGAATATCAATACCAAATTTCAAACTCTACTATAAAGCCATAGTAATCAAAACAGCTTGGTACTGGCATAAGAACA
>NW_012267300.1:1359898-1375982 GCF_000151885.1 Dipodomys ordii
GGTAAGAAATGTACGCATTATCCTGCCCATGTAATTGTAACCCCTCTGTACAGTATCTTCACAAATAAAATAAAAAAAAAGAAATAAAAAAATTCATTTGCTCAAGTACAAAGTTCTTTGAAGTTCTTATTAAGCCCAAATGTCTTTCTGTTTCTATTTGTAGAATTACATCATTTTGAAGTGGATATTTCTGAAGTCTTATTTCTGAAATTCCTATCTCAGGTAGTAAAATCCCTGAGATTCAAATTCTGAATATTCACAAGGTAAAAATTGTATTGCCCAAAATTCCACTGGAAATTCTCTGAATTTTATTTAGATGATTGAAAACAAAATTTTCAAATAATTAAGAAATAAAACTACATCTTCTGTGCAATCAAATATATTAGAAATGTTTAAATGTTTAGTTTATTGAGCTAGCTGTTTATTTCAGCTTTCATTACAGAATAAAAATAAAATGTACTTTGGAATGAAAATAATTTGAATATTGACTAGATTGTTAGTATTTGAATTTTATATCCTTTATGTTATGGTAAATATTTCACTGTGGGTTTTTTTTGTTTGTGACATCAAATAAATTCATATAGACATCTGTAATTATACTTAATTGTAATATGGATATTTGAATTAAGCCAAATGCCTACTGTAAAGAAATGGTGACATAGCCATGCTATGAAGGACCATGAAAAACATAGAAATATTAATAAGCTTTTATATACTTAAATGGAAGTGATACCTATAACTAGGTATTATTTCATCGGGTAAACATCCTATTTATGTGCTTTCAAGGCTTTGACATATATATCTCCAATAATTCAGTAATGCTATTATTATGTATTTTAGATACCTATGTATGCATATGTACAGTGATATAAATGAGTTGCAGTTTTAGATAGAGAACTGTGAGAATATCCCCTGCAAATTATCAAAAATAAAAACATTTAGTTAAGGTAGAAAGTGTAGAGGTAAACTGAATATTGCTTTTCATTTTGCAGTGACTGCATTTTTAATCGTATCTTCATTAATTCCACTGTATTTTTCTTATTAATAGCTCTAATGGGAATTTTTATTATATATTGTACATATATTTTACTCTTATAATTTTCTTCTTAATTATGTTTTTTCCCTGACTTCAAAAAAACCAAGCATGTCAACAATTAAAGAAACAAAAAAATGTGAAACAAGAAAACTGTAGATATGAACTAACAAAAACAAGGGATTTTTTTTTTTGTGATATAACTTTTCACCCACCCCTTCAATGAGATGATTTGAACTGTTTTTTATTCTTCTTCTCTGGATGAGATATGATTGACCCATTAAAGAACTTCCACAGCTGTCAGTCTACAAAGATATGCTTTACTTTGCCTTCTGTCTAAAATATAGACTGGATTGAGGTGTGTGTTAGATGAAAGATAGTGTTTTGCCTTGTTTTCTGGGCTCTAATTTCTTAATTTTTGTAGCCACCTTGCATATTTTATTTTCCTGCCACCTACACAAAATCACCATACTTAAGATATTTGTGGATTCTATCATTCACAAGATGAATTTCTAATTTGTAGGCATAACACATAACCTCTAGGTGTTTTAATCATCATTGTAAATATCACTCTTTCAATGAAAACTTCCATAAAGGTAATGTGTCAATTCATTCCTCTAACACTTTACATAATTGTTTTTGTTAACATTTCTTATTTTCATTCTTTGAGGTCTGCAAGTTCCATTCATTTTAGGAAACTTTTAAATTTATTTATTTTAACATGGCATAGGAAAAACAAGTTCTCCTCTCACATCTATAATATAGATCTCATTTCATCTATATTTACCTTAACATAGATCTCATTTCATCTATATTTACTTAACTGATTTGTAATTCACATTGCATTAAATATTTCTGGATACTCAATGTTCCTAATAACATAAATTAAATATCCCGCTTTTTTTCAAAATATATAGAATTTCTTTATCACATACTTAAGAATAATTACCAATGATAGTTGCCCAATGTGGCAATGACTCTTGCAAATGTCTAAAGAAGCTGCAGTCTTACCTATTTTTATTAATTGTGCTGGCAACATTTTTTTACAACGCTGTAAATTCACATTTTTGTCTTTTATTTTTATTTTTTTTGGTCAGTGTTGGGCTTGAAATCTGGGCTTGAGTGCTTTCCTTGCACTTTGCAGCTCAAGGCTAGCACTCTACCACTTGACCCACAGCACCGTTTCCGGTTTTCAGTGGTTTATTGGGGATAAGATTCTCACGGACTTTCCTGTCCAGGCCTGCTTTGAACTGTGATGCTCAGATCTCAGCATCCTGAGTAGCTAGGATTACAGGCATGAGCCACTGGCACCTGGCTTACATTTTTGTCTTTTTAATGAGCTAGAGCTACCCTGTTAATATGGTAGCTAACTGATATATATGAATATTTAATCAAAGTTAAATTTAATGAAAGTTAAATTAAAATTTCATTTTCTTGGTTATTTAACAGCTTTTCAAGAACTTGATATACTGTGAAACAGAAGACTACAGAAATACAAGAGACCCCATCATTATAGGGTCTTTTTTTTTTTTTTTTGGTCAATTGTTGGGCTTGAACTCTGGGCCTGGGTGATGTCCCTCAGCTCTTCAGTGCAAGGCTAGTGTTCTACCACTTGAGCCACAGTGCCACTTCTGTCTTTTTCCTGCTTATATAGTGCTAAAGAATCAAACCCAGGGTCTCATGCATGCAAGACAAGCACTCTAGCACTGAGCCACCTTCCCAGCCCCTATTATAGGGTCTTTTATTTTATAATGCTGCTTTAAAGTTTAAATTCATAATATAAATGACTTCTATGGTAAATTGTTGATATCCTGATATAACAATGTAATACTGTAAAACTGAATTTTAGCCCATTTTCATTTAAATCATATTAATCTGTACTACCAGCTCACTAAGAAACTGATGAAGGAACTGGTATTATTTCTTCACTTCAAAATTTACTCTCAGGAAAATAGTTCTTATATTTTTCCTTCTTACTTATCTCCATCAACGTAGATACTTATTTTAACATCTTCTACTTTGGAAAGAGAGTGTGATATATTGATTAATTGATAGTTTTAGAACATATAGTATTTGCTACACTAGATCTGACCGATCTGAGCATCCTGTGGCTTAATTTGGGGATATCAAGAATCAAGAGAGAGATTCCATAGATCTCTGAATAAAAATATTAATTTGTCCTGATCCTAGGTGTGGACTTATTTGATGGAATATGTTTATCCTGTCCTTACAGCAGTTTTGATAGATCTGCTGGGTGCTGGGGCTCATGCCTATAATACTTGTTATTCAAGAGATTAACATCTGAGGATTGCTGTTCAAGGCCAGCCAGGGCAGGAAAGTCATTGAAACCCTTATCTCCAATTAACTACCCAAAAACCAGAAGTGGAGGTGTGGCTCAAGGTGGTACAGCACTATCCTTGAGCAAAGGACAGTGCCAAGAACCTGAGTTCAAGCCCCATGACTGACAAAAGAAGCACACACACACACACACACACACACACACACACTCCCTCTTGGCTGACCTAAAAATTTTAGACTTAAAAAGTAAGTAGCTGTCCTTTGGCTTAACGAAATGAGCTATGTATTTCAATGTGAAAAGCCATGTCTGTAGTTTCCTGATGGTTAGATAGTATTTCATAATTTTCTTCTTTCTCTGTTACAAAGGTATTATAGTTTTGATATAGAATTTTCAGCAGAAAATCATTTAACAATAGAGTGAAGTGAAACCTAAAAGCAATCAAATTATAATTAATGGGAGTATGACACCCTCTACCATTTCTCAATGAGAAATGGATTTTGAGGTTAATACTTTCCTGGTAGAGAACTCCTTATACATAAAATAAATGAAGCCAGTGTACAGCTTTATATTTAATATGAAAATTAAAGGTAAATTATCAAGGAAAGCTATAGAATTAAAGATTCTTTTATTCTGAAATAGTACTATTTGGAGCTCTCAGAAGTAGATGTAATTATAATACAAATATTTAGGGGAAATGCCTTTAAACATATATTCTAAACACATAAAAAGATTTCCAAAAGAACATTTAGAAATATTTATTCTTTAAAAATTAATATTTGTTCATATTTACCAACTTTTTATTAGTGCAATTTTTAACATGACAATAATTCCTATAGTGCATTACACACAATGCCAGAGAACTGCGAGTATCAATGCTGTATAAATATGAGTACAAGTAACATGTAAATTGATCATTTTAAGTTAAATTAACAATAGCTCACCTATTCAGTGTACAATATAAACACTAATGATGGCCAAACATCTAAACAAGTTAAGACATATTGTATTTTTCTCTGCTTCCTTAGATGTATGAATCTCATGTTATATTTGAAATTTTTTCCTATTAATTTGAATATATTTGCATCTTACAGAGTTACGAAACTCAATCAGAACTGCAATGAACCAATATTGTCTTCATTTAAAACCTTTTTAATTTTTTTCTATTTTTTTTCCAGAATTCATCATTTTGTAAGGCTTACCATAATGTGAAACCTCACTGGGAAATGTGTGAAGATCATTAAGTTAGTATTGCTATTGCTAAACAAATGTATTCAAATGTGTTCTCATGATTGAATTTTTATTAAGCAAGTTCAGTGTTTTCTTTTGCCTTGCTTATATGAAAATTGTCCCCGGGTTTTTTTTAATCCTGAAAATAGCATCATCCAGATTAAAATGTTCAAAATATCCCTAAACACATACCGCTTGTAATGAGCAAGGGAAGGATGCGTGCCAGCTAATCTACTTTACTGTTCTCATAAAGGGCAAGCATGGCACTTTAGAGTCAGCAATCTATTCATTGTAATAAAACTATTCCTGAAAGTGACTTTGTCCAGAGTCAATAGCTTTGTGTTATAACACCAAGTATTTCAGAGGCAGGTTGTTGAAGATCACTAACAAATGCAACCATCCTACATCTTTATAAAAGCTCACAGTTCACTCACCTCTTTTTCCAAATGCAGACAGTTTACTCCTCTCTGACTAAAACTTAGTCCTTGTTTTAATTCAAGCCAGTGAAGCTACTGTCAAATCTAACCAACTGGAAGGGATGCAGAGGAATTATGTAGATATTTCTTGGATTTCATAGAAAACAGAGGATGTTTGCATTAAAACAGCAAAGAAAACTGACATGCTATAAAAGAGAATATTCTGATGTGAAGATTGGTTAAAATTGAAAGTCAGGAAAACAGAGGCTGGGAAGGTGGCTCAGTGGTAGAGTGCTTGCCTTGCATGCCTGAGGCCCTGGGTTCGATTCCTCAGCACCACATAAGCAAAAAGAAAAAAGCCTGAAGTGGCTCTGTGGCTCAAGTGGTAGAATGCTAGCCTTGAGCAGAAGAGCTGAGGGACAGTGCCCAGGCCCAGAGTTCAGGCCTCACGACCAGACCCCCCCCCAAAAAAAAAAGAAAGTCAGGAAAACAATAGTTGTGTGTATTTGGAGTGTATATGTCTTGGTCCTTTTAGGGGACAAATGTACTTTAAAAGTATATTTACATATAATTTAGGAATATATTTCTTCTGTTAATGACATAACACTCATTAAGATGATTCACTCAAACACAAATATTGGGGACTTCTGGTATTTTTCTATAAAGTTAAATTTCTCTTGTGGATCACAAATATGACCTAACCTGAGGTTTAACATAAAGGTTACAGGAATTTCATTTTTGATTATAATTTTATAGGAGATCTGCTCAATAAATTTTGCTTTCTGTATATTTGATCATATCTGGTATCCTGACCCATCTTCTAAAAGTGAATGAGATATAGTAAACCCATATAAAGAAAAGACCAGATGTGGTAAACACTGAGGGGAAAAGGATCTTCTTAGTTGTTCTATTTAGTTTTAATTATTTTGTTCCTACTGATTTAAAAGGAGAACCTCTACATTGCAGTCTAAATCAACTGTGACTATGGTTGTCTAGGATTAATAAGAATAGACAAGTAACATTAAAACAGTTCTTACAGCAAGGATCCAAGAAAGGCTCAGGACACAGGTGTTAGAGGATTTCAGAATCTTTTGTATTTGATCTGTACTCCTTTCACCAGCCACGTGGGACAGACTGTGGCAAACGGGTGAGTTGAAATTTCCAATCCACTAGTTATGTTTTGGTCTCCAATGTGGAAATTTGACTTAACTCAGTCCAAGTGTAATTGCTGTGCCCTAAGAATAAAAATACTTCAGATCTTCATATTGTAAATACTCTTTTAATGTCTAACTTTTTTTCTCATTAACTTCTTTTCTTTGAGGTAGGTAGGGAATGGTGCTTGATATTGAAGTCATGACCTGATACTTACTTGAGACGTGCTCGACCAGGTTAGCAACTCCTCCAACCCCTTTTGTTTGATTATATTCAGGATATCATTTCCCTTTAGGCCTGGGCCATCCTGTTCTACCTTGTGTTTGTCCTACTTGGGTGTCTCCCAGTCCCTGAAGATGACAGGATTGCACCACTATACCCAGCCATTGTGCTGAGCCTGTAGCTAGGAGAACAAACACAAGTAACTGTGGGCAGCCTTTGAGTGAGATGAAGTCTCTCAAACTTTTATGCCTACACCAGTTTGGAAACATGATTCCTGATCTCCACCTCTCAAGAAGCCCAGATTACAGGCTTGAAATTCTCCACTCGTCTTTCTCAGACACTTTCCAGCCATTTCACATTTATTACAACACAACCAGACAAAACAAGTTACTCTATTCAGACTCAGTGATAAAGCTATAAAAGAAACAATTTACTTCCTCTTAAGGTAGAGAAAACAAATTAATAAATTCGTGTTTTGAGATATCATATGCAAATTATCTGAATGGGAAACTACTAGACAATATACTAAACTAATTTTAATAAGGAAGAAGAAAAACAGGAATAATAAAATGTCAGTATTGAATTATTTTAAATGTTATTAGAAGCAGGAGTAGTTATATTTTAAAAAATCATAACTTTTAATTTCTACCTCAGTATTCCACATAGGAACACCAAACAAAATCTGCGTACTAAATCTTTTCAACTGCTGGCTCTCTTATTTGTCTTTTTTAGTTGTGTCACAGACTATTACATTTTCTTGTGCTCAGTTTTATTTGTTAAAGTTTCATCATATTTGATCTTTTCTCACCCCCATAGACCTTTGTTTTGTGTGAAACCAAACAATTTTCTACAACGCATGGTTAGAATACCTGGATGTATTCTGCCTGCCTTGCCTCTCTCCCCAAGTCCTGATTGAATTTCTTTCATTGCTGTCCTCAGATTTGCTTCAGGAGCACTAGACTGTGTCATTAGATATGACTCATCAGTTGTGGCATAATCCTATCAATTTCAGCCCAATGTCTTCTGTCCTCATTTAAATAGAAATTTTTCTTTATTGCTAGGCTATCAAATATGTTTTATTCACAGAGTCTTGCAATAAAAGATGAAACTGCATAGTCTGCTTTCGACAGTATGATGCTTTCAGAAATGGCTGTAGCTTGTAGGAAATCAGTGCACACAGTTTTCTAAGGATGGTTCTTTGTTTCTGAGAAATTTGACAATTACAACATCATAAATGCAGGTCTGCTTGTGACAGTAATCTGAATGTTTTTGGAAAATCTGGACAATAATTATCATACTGAATTGTTTAGTTATTTATGTCCTTAAAAAATTCCCAAGCCTACTTGGAATTGATCCAGAGAGCAAAGTTCATGATGCATTTTCAAACACATTCTCTGAACACCAATCTTCAATATTGTAATTGGAGTGTCTTCATTTTAAATGAAATATGATGTAAGGGTGACCAAACTATTTCTCACATTTTGTTAGTAATCCTCTTCTAGTTTTACTTATTTAAGTATTCCTATTAAGTTTGCTGTATTTCCTGTCCATTTTCATTTTTTTTCCAGTTGTGGGGCTTGAACTCTGGGCCTGGACGCTGTCCCCCAGCTCATCAGCTCAAGGCTAGAGCTCTACCATTTGAGTCACAGAGCCACTTCCAGTTTTCTGAGTGATTTATTGGAGAGAGTTTCACGGACTTTATTGCTTGGGGTGGCTTTGAACTGCGATCCTCAGATTTTAGCCTCCTGAGTAGCTAGGATTTCGGGCATGAGCCACAAGCACCCGGCTTCAATTATTATTGTTTTTCTATCTGTACCATTTCCTTCTATGGTCATGGTAGCCCTAACTTACAGCTTACTAGGAATCTGATACACACTACCCATCCTTGTTACTCAAATCTGAAAAAAAAACAGAGAAAAAAATGTGAACCCCAAAATCGTTCCAAGAATTGTGGCACATCTTACTTTAAAAACCCACTTATGTAGTTTCCACTTTATTGCCCCAACTACAATTCATCCTTAAACTACTGTAAAAGAAAAAAGTATAACTAAATGTTTGGTTGTAATTCCACATTAATTTTACTTCTCAATATTCATAGTATCTTAGACAAATTGAAGATTATTTCACATATAAAAATAGAAAAAATAGGAAGTTAAAATTTTGTGTTTGATGGGTCTTTAAAAATATACACAGAAATCTTGTGTCACTGTTTCATGCCTATAATCTTAGTTACTGAGATCTGAGGATTATATTTAGAAGCCAGCCCAGGCAGGAAAGTCCTTGAGACAATTATCTCTAATTAATCTTTGTGTATTTCTCTGATTCTCTGATTCTCTCTGTCTCTTGGTCATTCGGTCTCTCTGTCTCTTTCTTCCTCTCTTTCTGTCTCTCTCTGTCTCTCTGTCTCTGTCTCTGTCTCTCTGTCTCTGTCTCTCTCTCTCTCTCTCTCTCCACAAACACACACACACACACACACATATACAACACAGTAGTGAAACTGTGGCTCAAGTGGTAGAACACCAGCTTTGACCTAAAACCTCAGAGACAACATCCATGCCCTGATTCAAGCCCCAGGATTGGTACACATTTACATATGCACATATGCACACACACACACACACACACACACACACACAGAGCTCAAGAAGACACAGATTTTCAATCTATTGAAAAATGTATATATGACATATAACAATTGGTGTTTAACAGTTTAAAATTTTACATTAATATCTCAGAAATTAAAATATTAATTTGCTTTAAGTAACATAATACTGAAGGAAAATTTCACTTACACGTTACTCAGGCAGAAAACGTTGAGGAAAGGGTCATTTTTGGTTGCATTTTTTCTCCAGCTTAGCTTTTACCTTCCTTTTTTCCCTGAACTATTAGAGGATTGCTTGTGCTAACCACTCTTGGGATTGAAGTTTAGAAGTGTGATGAATGAAAAAGGAATTTTTCCTTCTTCATTAACAGTGAGTGATGTAATTTTGTTTCAATTCTTATCTGTCTTGCAGTGATTTATTTATTTACTTACTAAGTTTTGAATTCAAGGGTCTTGTCTTTCTAGATCACAGTCACTTCTTTGCAGTAGATATTTTTCATACAGGATCTTAAATTTTGGATTAGTTTTAGACTAGAATCTTCTCACTTATGCTTCCTAAATATTTGTAATGACAGGAGCATACTATCATATTCAGATTATTGGTTGAGATTAGAACTGGATAATTTTCATCCTGTCTTGCCTGAAACTGTGTTTTCCTTATCTCTACCTCTTAAAGAGCTGGGATAGCTAAAGCTAACAGCAAAACTATGTTTATTGCACCAGTGTTGACCATAGCTAAGATATGGAACCAACCCAGATGCCCCTCAGTAGCTGAATGGATCAAGAAAATGTGATATATATATACAACGGAATTCTATGCTTCCATCAGAAAGAATGGCATCACCTCATTTGTTAGGAAATGTAAAGACTTGGAAAAAAATTATATTAAGTGAAATAAACCAGGCCCAAAGAAACATAGGTACTATGGTTTCCCTTATTTGCAATAACTAGGATATGTTTGGGACAAGTAGAAAAGGTCAAGAAGTATGTCCATATGACCAGATAAGAGGATTTTAAGCGAAATGAATCTGAGATAGGGACACAAGTGTTTTTTCTTTCTTGCTATTGTTTTTGATGTATTATGTGAGTTTTTTGTTTCTTTGTATGTGCCTTCCCCACAGTATAAACACTGTTTTCACTGTATTTGATGTCGGTGCCCTGTATCTTGTATATACCCTTCTCTAATTTGGGGAGGGAAAGGGAAAAAACAAAACGCTTAAATAGGGATACAAGTTGATCCATTGTAACAATGAGATGTACAAGACACTATGTTGAAAAGTGAACTTTACAATTCAGATGCATGGCCGGGATATGGGGGGGAAAGGGGGGGAGTGTAGTTGAGGTGGAAGTAAAGGGATAGTAGGGGAAAAACAAAGGAGGAGGTTCCAATGTTAGATAGGAAATGTACTCATTACCTTACTCATGTAACTGTAACCCCTCTGTACAGCATTTTTACAATAAAAAACATATTTTAAAAGGGGTAAAACAGCTGCAATAACAAGAGTTAATCATAATGCCTGGCCCACTCTAGAAACCTCTTCTGTTTAACTTCTCATCCTCCAAATGTTTCTTTCAGACCTTTCTTTTTATTTTTTTTCTTTATTGTGAAAATACCATACAGAGGGGTTACAATTACATAGGCAAGGTAATGAGTACATTTCTTATCAAGCATTGTTGCCTCCTCCTTTGTTTCCCCTTCCCATCCTTTCCCATACCGCTCCCCACCGCTCCCCCAAGCCAATCCGCCCCCCCAACCAAAGTTGTAAAGTTTGTTTTTTGACATAACAAGTGGTACATCTCATTGTTGAAAGGGGTCCACCTTTACTCATATTTAAATGATTTGTTTTTTCTCTTCCCCTCCACAAATTATACCAACATCAAATACAGTGAAAGCAGGGGTTATGGACATACAAAGCAACAAAGAAATCATCATATAAATATGTTAGAAACAATTGCAAGAAAGAAAAAAAATTTGAATACTTATTTTGGGGCTCATTTCCTAACATCTACTTATCTGGCCTTTTCTCCTTGACTCAGACATACACTGGTTATTGCAAATAAGGGAAACCATGGGACCTATGTTGCTTCGGGCCTGGCTTACTTCACTTAATAGACTTTTTTCCAAGTCTTTTTATTTCTTAACAAATGGGGCAATGTCATTCTATCTGATGGAGGCACAAAATTCCATTGTGTATATATACCACATTTTCTTGACCCATTCATCTACTGAGGGGCATCTGGGTTGGTTCAATATCTTAGCTATGGTAAATAATGCTGCAATAAACATAGATGTGCTGGTAGCTTTAGTGTGGTCTTGTTTGTAAACATTTGGGTAGATGTTCAAAAGTGGGATTGCTGGGTCATAGGGGAGCTCTATGTGGAATCTTTTGAGGAACCTCCATACTGCTTTCCAAAGTGGTTGAACAAGTTTACACTACCACCAACAATATAGTAAGGTTCCCTTCTGTCCACATCCCCTCCAGCATCTGTTGTTAGTAGAGTTCTTGATTATAACCATTCTAACTGGGGTGAGGTAGTATCTCAATATTGTTTTGATTTGCATTTATTTTATGGCTAGAGAGGTTGAGCATTTCTTCATGTGTCTATTGGCCATCCTTCTTTCCTCTTTAGAGAAGTTTCTCTTAAAATCTTTAGCCCATTTGTTTACTGAGCAGTTGTTTCTTACCTTTAGTTTTCTATCTATGTCAACAGCGGATAATCCCTCTCATAATTCCCTCATTCCTTCAACCTCATTTTTGAGAAATCTGTTGTCTGATTAGATACAGAATATTATTTCATACATGCATTTTGAGTTAGTCCAACTCTCCTATCTATATGGAAAATTTACATTTTCAATGAAAATTGATATACATTAACATACAAATTTTATTTTCTTTTCCTAAAATTTCATTTAATTTTTAAGATATAGTTATATTATCTTTAAAAAGTTGTGCAAAGAAGTTGCTAATCAACAAACCAATTCATTCATACAATGCCTTTATTGATATCACTCCTTTTATCATTCTCCACCATAACTCTAAATGTTAATCTTTCCCAAAATTTTTTTAAATTTGTAAGATATTCATTAAATTTTATGTTTGCACATTCCCCATACTCTCCTCTTTTTTTGTCTACTCTCTCCCTTTTACCCCATTTCCTACATTTTGCATATCCATTTCCTAGTATTTGTTTTGTTAGACTGTGAGTTAGCCTTCCTAAGTGGATTTTTATCATTTTATTATACTAGCACTAATCCTTCATGCTCTGGTTATTGCATCAGGGATAAAGTTAATCAATCCTTTTTTTGGATATCAGTGTGAAAAACTTAAATATTTCTCAAAATATAATATACACGGAGTTGGTTTTTATCAACTTTAATAGTTTAATCTGCACATACTTTAATTTGTTACATTTGTGTCCATGACTTTAATTCCCAGAAATCTAACTGCTTTGGATTTATAATCAGCCTTGCCCACATCTCTCACAATACATATCCAATTAATACCTGCAGAAAAGCTCTCCTAAAAGTTTCAATTTTATCCTCTAACATGAGGTCTTTTTAATAATTCCATAAAAGATTACTTTCTCAACATAAAGAGGACAGATATGTGTACAGAGTTTATTCTAACTCTTCTTTAAGCAGATAAGCAGTTGGAGTAAGTTTTGGTCCCTACCATGTGACATATACTCATTGCATTCCAGTATTTTTTAAATAAGTTTTTATTTCTTGTGAAAATACTGTACAGAGGGGTTACAGTTACATGAGCAAGGTAATGAGTACATTTCTTACCCAGCATTGTTGCCCCCTCCTTTGTTTTCCCCCTACCATCCCGTCCTTCCCAACTCCTCAACTACACGCCCTTCCCCACTGCCTAAATTGTAAAGTTCGTTTATTTTTATTTATTTTTATTGTGAAAATACTGTAAAGAGGGGTTAAAATTACATGGGCAAGATAATGAGTACATTTCTTATCATGCATTGTTGCCTCCTCCTTTGTTTCCCCTCCCCATCCCTTCCTATCCTTCCCCCGCCCCCCTACCCAATCTTCCCTGCTACCCCCGACCAAAGTTGTAAAGTTCGTTTTCGACATAACGACTTGTACATCTCATTGTTGCAATGGGTCCACCTGTATCCCTATTTAAGCGATTTGTTTTTCGCCTTCCCCTCCACAAATTATACCAACACCAAATACAGTGAAAGCAGGGGTTATATCTTGGGGGAGGGACATACAAAAGAACAAAGAGATAATCTTATAAATGTGTTAGAAACAATCGCATGAAAGAAAAAAAACCATTTGAATACATATCTTAGGGTTCATTTCCCTAACATCACCTTATCTGACCTTTTGTGCTTGACTCAGACATATACTAGATATTGCAAATAAGGGAAACCATGGGACCTATGTTGCTTCCGGCCTGGCTTACTTCACTTAATATAATTTTTCCAAGTTTTTCCATTTCCTAACAAATGGGGCAATGTCATTCTTTCTGATGGAGGCATAGAATTCCATTGTGTATATATACCACATTTTCTTGATCCATTCATCTATTGAGGGGCATCTGGGTTGGTTCCATATCTTAGCTATGGTAAATAATGCTGCAATAAACATAGTTGTGCTGGTAGCTTTAGTGTGGTCTTGTTTGTGATCATTCGGGTAAATGCCCAAAAGTGGGCTTGCTGCATCATAGTAGAGCTCTATGTGAAGTCTTTTGAAGAACCTCCATACTACTTTGCAAAGTGATTAAACAAGTTTACACTCCCACCAACAATGCAGTAGGATTCCTTTGTGGCTACATCCCAACCAGCATCTCATTTTTTAAAAAAAATTTATTGTAGAGGTGATGTATAGCTACATAATTCAGGTACTGAAAACATTTCTTTTGAAACAATGTCAACTGTTCCCTCATTTTCTCCCAGTTATTTTTCTTTCTTTTTCCCCCACTCCCATGTTATATAGTTCATTTTCCACATAATTTCTAATAAGTTGCACTCTTGACTTAATTCATCTTTCATTCCACCATTTCTGTGCTTCTCCTTATGCTCTCCAAAGCAGATAAACTTACATACAAGACAAAAGGTACAGAAATCAACAACAGTGACAAAAGGGATACAACAGAAAAAAAACACTAAATAGTTAAATAAAAATACTTCGTTTTCATTTCTTTGTGTTTTTTAGATAAATGTCATTTAATAGGATCATATGAACATAGCTATTGAGCCCTTGTGATCTTCTCCTAAGAATATCCTCCTTTAGTCTCATTGTGTGAATGTGTAGAATCCTGTTTAATTTACCATGTTCCAGTGTAATTTTTTGTCTTTTACTATAGGCATATTCTTAATTATTACAAATTAGGGAAATGATGAAGTGCATGTTTCTTTTGTGTGGCTTACTTTGTTTAATATAATTTCTTCCAAGTCTATTTCCTTATATATGGGGAAATGTCATTCTTTCTGACATATATACATATGTGTATATGTATGTATATATATATATATATATATATATCACATTTTCTTGTTCAATTCATCCACTGAGGGGCGTCTAGGTTTATTCAATATCATAGCTATGGAATAGAGTGCTTCAGTGAGCATGGTTGTGCAGGTGGCTTTAGTGTCGCCTGGTTTGACTTAAAGATGTGAAGGACCTCTATGATGAAAACTTTAAAAACATGAAAAAGGAAATTAAAGTAAACTTGAAGTAAAAAAAAACACTTCATGCTCCTAGATTGGAAGGATTAATATTGTAAAAATGGAAGTACTGCAAAAGGTTATCTACAAATTCAATGCAAAACCTATAAAAAATCCCAAACATTTTTTAATTAAATAGAAGAAGAAATTTAAAAAATCCTATGGAATAATAGAAGACTCAGAAACAAACAAACAAAAAAAACCAAAAGAACAATCCTTAGCAGTAAGAACAGTGTTGGAGGAATACCAATACAAAACTTCAAACTCTTTTTAAAAACAACTTGGTATTGGCACAAGAATAGACCTGAGGACTAATGGCATAGAATTGAAAACTCAGAACTAAACCCACAGACCAAAGCCACTTAAGAGTTAACCACGATGGAAGAAAGACAGCCTCTTCAACAAATGAGGCTGGCAGAATTGGCTATACATTTGCATAAAACTGAAGTTAGACCCTTATATATCACCCTGAATCAGAATCAACTCCAAATGTATCAAACATCTCAATGTAATACCAGGAACCCTACAGGAAAGGATAGGGGAACCCTACAGAAATACTACAAGAAAGGATAGGGGAAACACCAGAGCTCTTTGGCATGCTTCAAAACTTTGGAGTATAAATCTAGAATCATAATAATTTTTTAAAAAGACTGGGTAAATGGTAGTGTATCAAGCTGAAGAGTTTCTATATGGCAAAGGTAATAGACAGCAAAATAAATAGAAAGCCCTCAGAATAAGAGATTTTTACTAGCTGTACATCAGACAGGGACGTCAAACCTAACATATACTTTGAGCTAAAAAAATTAACCCCCCATAAACAAATCCTCAAAGAATCAAGAACACAATGAATAAATGAGATAAAGACTTAAAGAGAGACTTCTCAGAAGAAGAAATAAGCATAGCCAATAGGTACACAAAGAGATATTCAACATCTCTGTCTGTGAAAGAAATGCAAATCCAAACAACACTGAGATTCCACCTCACTCTGGTTAGAATGGCCAGTATCAAGAAGACTTAACAACACATTCTGTGGGGATGTGGCCAAGAGGCAATGGTGCAGTCACATCTATGGAAAAAAATGGCTTAGCTGTGGTCTCTAGGGATCTGCTGTGTTGTGCCAAACCTTTCTTGTGTCACCCATTTTTAGAATCAGATTTTTGTATTGTAGCTTTTGTAGGAAGAAATTATTGAAAAGCATTATGATATGTTGCTAACATATTTGAGAAATTACCAATGGCCTATCTGATCCCAGTACTTTCTGGTTTAGCAAGCTATTAAGTATTGTTTTGATTTTTTAAAAATGAAAGCCCATTTGATTTCAAACTCTACTACAAAGCCATAGTAATCAAAACAGCTTGGTACTGGCATAAGAACAGACCTCAGGACCAAGGCAATAGAATTGAAAACCCAGAAATGAACCTACAGACCTATAGCCATCTAATCTT
>NW_012267300.1:1377582-1403018 GCF_000151885.1 Dipodomys ordii
AAAAAAAAATAAAAGCCCATTTGAATAATGCATTTCTCCTTTTGCAAGTTTTGGTGCATTGTGTTATTGGAAGAATTAGTCTAAAATAGGGAACAAGAACGCATTTCCCAAATATAGAACACTTGCCCTCATGCACAAGGCCTTGGGTTCAATTCTGATCATTAAGAAAAAGCAAACCAACAATAATATCAGAAAAAAATAGACTTGATCTAATTCCTCCAATTCACTAAATTAGCAGACACAGTTCTGTTGATGACACTCCTTGGCTGTATATATACACATATATACAGAGCACATGGGCAGCAAAGATGGCACTGAGAGGGGGTTGAGTGGGCAGAGCTCAATTTACTGTAGAGCACATGGGCAGCAAAGATGGCGCTTGGAGAGAGTAGAGTGGGCAGAGCCCAATTCGCCTTAGTTGTAGGGCGTAACCAGCCCTTGAAAGTTTAGGTGCATGATAGGGTGTGATCTTCACAGTGATTGGTTCCTCTTCCTCCCTTGCCATGCCACCAGCCCTTTTGGCTTTAAAAAGGGCTGCTCTCTGTTAATACAGGAGTTTTCTACCTGCCTGAATTGGCTCCCTGCTCTGATTGTCTCCCAGGCTGAGGGAGGCTGGGGAACTGGCGAGCGCTGCACTTACCTTACCTTTCCTCGGGCCCCGTCCATCTTTTGTGGGATGGAAGAAGACCCAACATATCTACATATATGTGTGTGTGTGTGTGTTTACATATATATATATATACATATGGAATTTTACTTTTGATAACTATAATTTATATCTTCAAATTTATCTTGGTTAATTTGAATTTTCGGAATTTATTTTTTGATTTAGTTCCATCAGTTTCTATCTAGGTTTCTGAGGTGTATAAAATAAATAAAAAATACAGTAGGAAATTATATCACTATATATATTTTAACACTTTTGAATTGTTAATGAATTATAAAGCAGGCAAGGTTAAGTTTATACATATATATATGTATATATATATATGGTTTGTGTTAAACTGTTATTTTTTTTTTAAATATGTATGTGGCTATGAGGTGATCTGTGGCAAAGCCTCATATCGTTGAGTCTAAAGTTAATTTTGTTGTTGTTCATGTTTACACCTTGTGTTGCAAAGATTTATTCTTGAAAGTAAAATTAAAGTTGCTGTAATTGAAAGCGTAAATAGACATTTCTCCAAAATTTCTACAGTTTTAAAGATTTTTCTATAAACTTCTAGAGAAATCTTTTCTTCTAAGATCCAAGATGGATATTGCCAATATTTTACATATAGGATGAATATCACCAAATCTCTTTATGATTTTGGATTTCTCATTATGATTTAGAAAGATGTAAACAATGCAGATATATATTAATAACAGAAATGTGTGGGTCATTGAAAATAGCATAGTTTGTCCTCAGCCATGAGATAGTTGAGATGTTAAAGAAACCTAGTGACATAATTTCCAATATTTCAATGAGGAGAAAGAACTCAAAAATCAGGTGATCTTTGGTAAATCCAAGGATGAAGAAGCAACCACCATACAAACAGATGAGATTTTTATAAAACTCAATTTTTGACATATTCTAAACATAAAATATGTCCATTTAGAATAGCAGGATTCTAGTTCTACAAAAATTTGGGCAAATGGGAATATATATGAATATATAGAGAGGGAGAAAGATACAGATATAAAGATATATACACACATATATATATCTTCATAAACACTGTCTATAAAATAATGGTTTGTTTAAAAACTGGAGAAAATAATTTTTAAAATATAATGGAGAATTTATCAAATAATTAAAAATTTTATACAAAAATAAATGAAAGGCTACATGAAAATTTGAAAAAAATATTCATCATGCCAAAATAACTAAAGAAAGCTCACATAGCAGCACTAAGTAAAGATGAAATCAATTTTGTTTAAAAAGATAAAGGAAGAAGTGATAAAGGATTATTTTCTTGTTTTTGTTTTTGGGTCCTGTCATGGGGCCTGAACTCTGGGCCTGGGCGCTGTCCCTCAGCTCTTCAGCTCAAGGCTAGCGCTCTACCACTGGAGCCACAGTGTCACTTCTGGCTTTTTTCTTTTTGCTTATGTGGTGCTGAGGAATCGAACCCAGGGCCTCATCCATGCAAGACAAGCGCCCTACCACTGAGCCACCTTCCCAGCCCAGGAGTATTTTCTATATGCTGAGAAAGACAATATGCCATGAAGATGTGACAAGTTTGTATTGTATTCAAGGTAGAAATATAAAAATCTATGCTGAAAAGGGATTTTTTTTATCCATTTTCTCATAGCATGGAAGAAACAGGAAAAATACCAGTACGAATTAAGAACCTTTAACAATTCCTTGTAAAATATTCAACATTTCTGTTATATGGACAACTAGAGTTTTGCACTTAATAACTACAAAATGCATTATTTTGACAGGCACATTTAACATTTATCCAAATGTGCCATATGTTTTCCTACAAGTGTGGACAAATTTTAAAGTATTGAAATAGCAAATTTTCTGATACCAATTTAACTGAACTTGAATCAATCAGAAAATGACAATTTAAGATTGTCATTAATTTTCTCAAATTACACACAATATCTAAATAATTGGTGACTGGCCAAATCTCAATGAAAATTAGAAAATCTTTTCAATTATGGGAAAATACAGATAATTTCCTTAAGCTCAAGAAAATTTACAGCCTTATAGTTGTTTGATATAAAGGGATAAATAGCCACATATGATGGTACATGCCTTCAGTTCTAGCTATACAGTAGACAGAGGTAGGAGGAATTATTATCTGAAACCAACCTGGGCCATAAGATGCACACATTCTGAAACTGAAAAGCAAACAGTAAGCTACATAAAATCATAAGAAGTCATAAAAATATATTAGCAAAAGCTGACAGACTGAAAAAACACTCATAGAGTTAAGGGAATAAAAACAAACTTCAAAAGTTGTTCTTTTAGAAAAAGAGAAGTTAAAAGTGCTGAACTGAAAAGGTCAAACAGAAAGACGTAATGGGAAAAAGTAAGTGACCACAGTAATAGAAAAATACCACAAGTGATACAAAAATACTGCAAGTGACTCACACCTGTCATCCTACCTATTCAGGAAGTTGAGAGCTACAGGACCATGGCTCAAAGCCAGCTGGTACAGAAAAGTGTATGTCACTGCATCTTTGATTAACCAGTAAAATGTCAGGCATGGCTTAAGTGGTTGAACACCAGCAGTGAGGAAGCAAATTTAAGATCACATGGCCTACAAGGTCAAGCACAAGTATCAGCATAACTTAAAAAAAATGAAGGAAGAAATGAAGAAAGAAAACACAAATTCTGTAGGATTAGGAAACTCATAATCTCTTTCTTTTTACATTTTTATTGTAAAAATAATGTACAGAGAGGTTACAATTACATGAGTAAGGTAATGATACATTTCTTATGGAGCATTGCTACCTCCTCTTTTGTTTTTCCCTTACCATTTTTCTTCCTCCCCTCCCCAAGTTGTAAAATTCGTTTTCAGCATATCTATGAGATACTTTACATAAGTAGATTTGACTTAATTGAAATGGAAAAAAAATGAAAATGTGTCTGGTAAATATCACCAAAACTGATAAAAAGGAAAAGAAATTTGGAATATTCACACAATTACTTTAACCACCTTTTAAAATTATACTATTTTTTTCTCATTTACAGACAGAGTTTTGAGATCTAGACATTTTTCTGAAATATCCTTCAAAACATTCAAGGAATAAGAGTTAAATTTAATGGATGTACACACACACACACATACTGTCCAGATATATAAAGAAAATATTTACTAGCTATTTTATAAAGCTACTATACTTAAACATTAAAATATGTAGAGACATTACAAACAAAACAATCAGAAGCCAAAGTCTCTTTGAACACAGCAGGTAAATTATTATTTAATATTATGTATAAAATTTAATACCACAAATATTAGGTTTGTTGCATTAGGGATGTAGTTTTATAGCAATATTTAATTTATTGCAGCTATTCTCAGGTTTAAACTTACAGACACTATCAAGAAGCTCTATCAAGATATGTCCTATATGCTTATAGGATAAAATATGAATTTTGCTTTTCAGAATTTTCAAAAATGATTTTGTGTGAACGTTGTATCTATAAGTATTATGAGAAGCATTGATTGTTCTTAAATTATTGTATACCACAGAATCTCAGAAGATTTAACTAGAAAAAATTATGACAAATTATTGATAGTCAGAATCTCCTTTTTTAAAAAGTTTGTTATAGCCATTGAAATGTTTATTGTTATATCCATCAATACATATGCATTATTTTTGTACAATTTTTGTGCATGTAAATAATGAAAAAAATATGTTCTTAAAACAATCAATAGATAACAATAAATTTTGCCAAAATATTTTATTTGCCAAAATATTTCATGATTGACCACTTGTACATAATTTCCTTATTGATACTTTGTCTACAAATATTTTATATAGCAAATAACTCAATATAGAGTATAGATGGGGATGTTAATAATGTTTTGGGGTTTTAGAAGAATATTTCTGGGATAAAAAATTTTACATCAAAGTTACTTTCTTTCAATATCTTAATAATATCTCATTTTCTTCTTGTAACAAGATTATGGCAAAGGATGATATGGAGTTTTAGACTTCTGTAGATATTCATCTATGATTCTCTTAAATTTATTTAGAATTTTTTCCTGATCTTACAAAATTGACATATAACCAAAAACAAAAAGAGAAAGCAGCAAACAAACAAAAGTTCTCTTCTTAGGAAGAACATATGACATATTTTACAAAGCGGAATGTGCATATGCTAAACTCATAAAAACTCTTAATGAATTTAGAGGTATTTATCATTCAGTTTATGGCTTTTGTCCAGAATATTTTGGAAAATTAACTAATTTGAGGTCTGCTTCAAAGGTTTAACTAAAGATGTATAATTTATGCTATTTTTAATAAATGTAAGCTAGTATTAAATTGGTTTAGTTCTTCCTTTCTGTCTTCCTTGCTCAATGACCACTACTAATTTGATTTGGTTTGTTTTGATTAGTCTTTGTTTGGAGGAAGAACATTCAAATTACAGCAGGGTACATTTCACATTTGGATATAAAATAATCAGAAGCATGATAGAAATATAAAATGAACAATGCCTTCAAGAAATACCTATTTACTCACATAGTCACGTATTCACTCACTCTGCATATATTGAGGATCTTTTACGAATCCACAGGAAAGAACTCCCTAAACATTGTCTTAGGGCTTGTGAATTATGGTATTGTTCTGTCACCATAAGAAACAACTGAGAATGTCTAGAGATGAGGAGGAAAGATTTATTTGGAGTCACAGCTTCCAAGATGCTATGGCCCTGTCATTTGGGAATATGGTGGCACAATGCATCACAACCAGTAGCATGTAGTTGTGGCAGTCTGATTAATTCTCTGAGGCTAGGAAGCAAGAAAGAGAAACAAGAATGTGTACATTTTCCAACATTCCTTTACAGGCCACACCCCCATGAACATTACTTTTTTTTTTTTTGTCAGTCTTGGAGCTTGAACTCTTGGCTGTACACTGTCCCTGCACTCTTCAGCTCAAGGCAGGCCTCTACTACTTGAGCCACAGCATGACTTCCGGTTTTCTGGTGTTTTATTGGAAATAAGAGTATTATGGGCTTTCCTGCCTGGGTAGGCTTTGAACAGACATTGTCAGATCTCAGCCTCCTGAGTAGCTAGGATTACTGGTGTGAGCCACCTGCACCAGATACATTAACCTTAATTTATGTAGTCCTTGTCCCTAGTAATATTACACACTTGTGAATAATACACAAACAGGTGGAACTTCAGGAACACTCCTGACTCAAGCTACAACAAGCATCAAAAGGGAAGTAGTGGAAAGTTACGGAATGCTAAAAAGAAAGATATTTTAATTCCTTACTCAATGAATTTGTACTAATCTTTAACCAAGTGAAGCCAGTGACCTCAGTTTCAAGACCTGTTGAAGTAGGCTGGAAACTCCAAGTAGACTAAACAGATTGAGCCAATAAGCAATATTGAACTCAAGCTAATTTACTACAGATGTTAAGACAAGGAACATCTACATTAGTTCAGGTAATATTTATGCCAAGGGACAATGCAGGGAAATAGGACAATAAAATAATGTACATCATAGGCTTTATTAATTTGACTCCAACAGAACCAATCCAGGGAGCAATGGGCCATCAGGACTCAGGAGCGTTTCAGAGTAGATGATCTTAGAGAAATCATTTTCTACATAACTCAGATTCTTCCACTGTCTCATTAGAATCCTCCTAAATTCTCTTCTATTCCTCCAAGATGGTAGACCAGAAATTGCTGATATCTATAGAGCTGCCAGTGAATTCACACACACACACACACACACACACACACACACACACACAGACCCTATTGTACTGAGTTTTATGTTTTCCATTCTGTCATGTGCTCTCTACAGAGTTCTAGCAAGAACAAACTGTCATGCAGGTACAGGACTCAATCATGTTCTCAGATGAGAATTAGTTTGAAGGCTATATTAAAAAGTTTATCATAGGACAGGATAAGTAAAAGAAGTCCTCTTTAGAATTTCTTTATATCAGGAACAGGTAGAGAAAGGGAAACCAGCTGAACCATCTAGTAGGTGAGCAGTAACAGAAGGAAAGGGAAAACTAATTTATTGGAAACCTGCGCATAACACTATTTACTGGCTGGATTGCTCACCCATATTGGACAAAACAGTAAGACTGCTCTAACAGTAGGCTCCCTTTGTTGAAACCATATTGCTTCCACAAAGAACACAGTGACTCTGAACTTCTGAGTAATTAGTTGTTATTACAGCTCTAGCATAGATATGTGTTTGCCTATCATGTCAGTATTCTCTGTGAAATCTAGGTTCAGAGGGAATGGAGGTTCAGAACATAAAGAAAGTTTTAAATATTCAGACTGTCATTGCTTAGGATCATCATGAAGTTTGAGAAGCAAGTGTTGTTCAGATAGAAAACTTTGCCTTTTATTTTTCATATTGCCAGAGGCAACCACAAGTTATTGACTTCCTTTATTTCTTTTCCACAGTTCTTTTTCCCAGCAGGTCAGAATCTCTCAGTGAAAGATTCGTAGAGGCCTGAGGTAACCAAAGAAAATATAAATGTTTCTTTACAGTCCCAATTTTTTATTAGATATGCCATTTTAACTATTGTCTTAGAGAATAAACAGGGATATCACTCTGTCTAGAAGAATGATTTCAGTGCAAGCAAGAGAGTAATGGAAATTATACCAAAAGACAGAGGTATTTTGAGTAGAATCTGGTCCTGTTAATAAGTTAATTGCTAAAAGGCCAATTCCTATCAGGTCTATGGCTCGTTACTTGACCATATGTTTCTGAAGTGAGAGAAATTTGCACATATAGCCCTTCCAAATATGGGCACTCCTGGAGTATAGCTCCATTTCCAGGATTTTTGGTGGTTAATTGGAGATTACAGTCTCACAGACTTTCCTGACCAGGCTGGCTTTGAACCACAATTCTCAGATCTCAGTGTGCTCAGCTACCCTGAGTAGCTAGGATTGCAGGCATATTTTATAGTCGATATGATTTTTAAAACAGTGTTTACTTATACAGAAATTTATACAGATATAGTGATCTTACTCTTACTTACAAGAATGGCATAAACTGATTCATTGGAAGAAGGGAAATTGTTTGCATTTTTCAAGTCATTCTTTCTATCAAATCTAATTTATCTTTTACAAGTACACTTTGCTTTTAGAATCAAAATAGAACTACACTTCATTTTTGAAGCACAAATGCATTAAAATGCTTATACATAAGGGTTTTGCATGTGTGTGAGTGTGTGTCTGTGTATGTACCCATGCATGCGCACACACATGCACATGCACAAATAAGCATATGCCTATCCTTGCAATTGAATTCAGGGTGTGGATGCTGTGGCTGACCCTTTGTGCTCAAGACTAGAGCTCTACCACTTGGGCTAGACATCTACTCTGACTTTTGGGTGATTAACTGGACATAAGAGTCTTATGGACTTCTCTGACTGGACTGGACTTACTGACAAGTGATTCTCAGATCTCAACCTCTTGAATAGCTAGTATATGTTCTCATAAAAAAGAAGCACACCTCCCCCTTTGTAAAGATATAGAAAGACTTGAAAAAATTAAATTTCTGGTTTGAGGCTTGAACTCAAAGCCTGGGCTCTGCACTCTCCTTGAGCTTCTTCATCCACAGCACCACTTTTGGGGGTTTTGTTCTGTTTTATTTTATTTTTTTCTGAGTAGTTTATTGGGGATAAGAGTCACATGGATTTTCCTGCTTGGGCTGGCTTCAAACTGTGCTCATCAGATCTCAGCCTTCTGAGTAGGTAGGATTGCAAACATGAGCCACTGGCACCTGGTGGAAAATATGATGTTAATGATATGTCTCCTTTCATATCTAAGCACAATCTCAGCAAAAATGTGAAAAGTAACTGTAATATTTCTTAGGGACTTTCCTCTAGCCTTGTTAATCCAAGTACAAGTTGAGTGAACTAGATAGAATCATCTTTTTCTTTGTCCCTAGATATGAATTTTTTTCAGATAAGAACTCCTTATGTAGTCCAGGTTGGCTTTGAATACATGATAGCATCCTTTAAAATCTTGAGTTTAGACTACATACACACACACACAAACACACACATATATATTTATATATACCACTGTACTACTATGTTTGCATAATTAGCCTTGGGATATAGTATACTTTCATCAAACATATTGTTAGATTTAGTAAATAAAAATATGCATGATAATAAATATTTAAATGATACAATTTTCTATTGCCTATTATCTTCTTGTTGTGGATAATATATTTATTTTAAGTAATTTGGCCTAAGGTAAAGAAGAATGAATTCGCACCCAGTTTTGATGTGGATTTACTGTTTAACAGTCAAATTATATAACTGAATATTTATGAAGTGTGAAACTTATGTGACCGTAATGATTCATAGGCAATGATTTTAGATCACTTGGAGATTAATACAAACATTGTGAAAAGAACAAGTCATATGAATGGTAGGTTATTTAGTGGTTCTGTAACAAAACATCTTTTTTTTCTTCAGAAATATGTTTCCAAAGGCAAGACAGTGGATAGTTTTGTGCATAGAAGGATGGTCTTTCTAAAACAATTGTTCCATATTACATATTTGTCACTATGGTCAAATAGTTACCAGATACAATTTAAGGAAGAATGGACTTATTTTGTCTACCTTTTCAGTTGTTTCTATCCATAGTCTTGGTTCTATTGATTCGGGGCTCTGGTGAGAGGGAACATGCTAATAATAGGATTACCTTTCAAGGGCCATTTACCTAATGACAGGAAGCAAAGAGAGCTAGACAGTAACAGAGAGAGACGGAGACAGAAAGACAGAGACCAAGAGTCAGAGAGAGAGGAAGGGAGAGAGGGAATGTGTACAAGGAAGAAAGGAAAGAAGAAACATAGAGGAAGACAGGAAAGACAAGAATAAGATACCTCAAAGAAATACCCTCATCAGAGACCTTCTTCTAATGTTGCCGATCTTCTCACTCACCAACCAGCTAACTCTCAAATCTCATATTCTAAATTTTCTAGAACCTCTCCACATAGTTTCACCTGCTAGAGAACAAGCCACTGACACATAATACATGCTATTTTTTTTGAGGGAGAGTTTATTTACAAACCATTAAATATATCTAATAGTTCCTTTTCTTCATAGAATTACCAGAAATAGGAGATATTCAGGACCTGAATCGCATCCTGTACTCCATCATCTGACAGGATGGGGTCCTTTTTTAAAAAAATTGCCATCTTTTTAGTGGCACTGAGTAGAGTATATGTAATTTCTGGCCATTTTATCACACTGCATGTTTATTACTAAGGGCCCCTCTCCTTATTTCCTTCAATTGTTTTAATCTATATGTTCTTATCTTAACAAAATGCCTTAGACTAGGTAATTTCAAAGAGCAGAATTTTATTTTTCACAGTTCTGGAGGATTGGAAGTTCAAGAACAGGACAAAGATTTTCTGTCTGTGAAGGGCCTATTATTCCTATGGTGCTTCTTTGCTCAGTTCTCACATCACATGGAGGAGAAGGGATGACTATAGGATTCTGTGTTGAGGTTGAAGGGCTAGACAATTATCTGAATCCTCTTCTATCAACCATTATTCTCTTTCATGGGGGTCAAGCCTGCATAACTTAAATATTCCGCAAAAGGCTTCCATGCAATGCTATCATTTTGAAGTGCAAGTATTTACATTTGGTCTTTGAGTGGCACATACATGTATTACATAGGCTCAATAATCATTCTGTCCAAAAGACACTAAAGTAAAATTTATACAACAGTGTGACTTGGACATGCTAATGTGCCAGGAGATTCATGTGTCAGTATAGCTGCCATTTTGTAATTAAAGAAAATAAAATTTTCATTCTTTATTATGTCTTCTCATTACACCAAAACATTCTATTATTCTACATTATTGTTACTGTTTAAAAGTCTACTTCATCTAACTAATTCACTTTTTGAGGTCAGAATTCAAGTAAGATTTGAGTTTGAACTAATCCTTTCTAGATGTTCACTCTAGATCTCTTTGAAAAACTATCCTTAGCCTATTTTCTTTTATCTGATTCCTCTGTTTTTATTTTATATGGTATCAATTATGAATGTTAGATGCTGAATATCAAATTTTGTTTTTGTAATTTTTTGGGGGGGTCTGGTCGTGGGGCCTGAACTCTGGGCCTGGGTGCTGTCCCTCAGCTCTTCAGCTCAAGGCTAGTGCTCTACCACTTGAGCCACAGTGCCACTTATGGCTTTTTTCTTTTTTCTTATGTGGTGCTGAGGAATCGAACCCAAGGTCTCAGGCATGCAAGGCAAGCACTCTACCACTGAGCCACCTTCCCAGCCCTGTTTTTGTAATTTTAGAGCTAAATATATAAGTTGTAAGGTAAAAATTTGCATTTTCCTCAATGCCTTAAATATTGTGGATTCTTGGGAAGAAAGGGAGACTCCCTTATATCTCCTTTGTAAACAGGTAAGTCTCCAGTTATTTCAGACATACAGGATGTTGAACAAAAGAGATCAGTTGCATATCATCCTGGCATATTTACCTTAATTATAATTGAGCTATATAAGAAAATATATAACAACTGTACTTTGCCTTGCAGGTACATGATTTTCATTCTCAATACTAGGCAGATTGAGACAGGAATATTGCAAGACTGTGGTCGGCTGGACCCACATTAAAGAGAACCTGTCCATAAAAGCTGGGGGGGGGCTGTTAGTGTATGTTCAATCTATTAACAAAATTAAAAACCTGTGAAGTGTATGTTGGGCCTAATGTTTATGTTTATTATGACAATAGCAGTCAAATTAATCATAACAACTTAAAGAGTTATATATACAACAAATGTGCTCATTGTATTCACTAGAGTGATGTCCATCATGCTTGAAATTACATTCTACTCATCTAAGTAGACATGTATACCACATGCACACAACTGAGTAGACCATATACAACAACATTTGCACACACTTTCTCTGTCTTCTTTGTCTTTGATTGATACTTTACCTAATGGTATTATAGCCCCTCTGTTAACATGGCAACTATAAATTTTAAAGTAAGTCATTTCCTTAGGTTATATGCTTTTAGCTAACACTAACTCACCTTCTCATAACACAAATAGCACTTTATTTTCAGTGTGAGTACCTCTTAAAACATTGCTGTAGATTTCAGAATATCTTTCCAGAATATATTTATCCCCAACTAATCTCCACTGGAATGTTTGAAGGTACAACCTTTGGAAATGATTAAGTCATAATGACAAGGTCTGGATCGATGAGATTAATGTCATTATAAAACAGACAGTCATAATATTTAATGAATATTTTATGAAATTAAGAAAATTAAAAGAAGCATTAGGTTGAGAAGGATAAAGGAGAATGATGGAGAGACATAAAGCAAGATGCATCATACTTATAAACTGATTTGTTGAATAATAATTACTTCATGCAAATACTTAAAGATTTTTTTTTTTGGGTCCGGTCTTGGGGCCTGAACTCTGGGACTGGGCGCTGTCCCCCAGCTCTTCAGCTCAAGGCTAGTGCTCTACCACTTGAGCTACAGCGCCACTTCCGCCTTTTTTCTTTTTGCTTATGTGGTACTGAGGAATCGAACCCAGGGCCTCAGGCATGCAAGGCAAGCGCTCTACCACTGAGCCACCTTCCCAGCCCTACTTAAAGATTTTAAAATATAATTTAAAAAGTAAAATGGACATCATTGAGTAATTGGTTAGCTCTTTGTCATGTTAAGGCTGTTTCCAGAACAATGAGAGATAAAATTTTGAAATTTTGTGGTCTTTAATGACCAGTATTAGCTATTTTTGTTATAAAGATGGAAGGAACTAACACATAGGTGCTCTCAATTCCTTCAGTTTTTAAGATATTGCTGCCTTTCTTTCATTGATGATATGCTGTGTTCAATGTTTCCATTCATTTCCATGCTGTGTTTACAGGTAACTTGTTATTACATTACTTTAAACAAAGTGTTAGCTTTTAGAGCAATTAAGAATAAGGAAGTAAGATACCTTAAATTATTTAATTTACATCTAATGACTGACTTACAACATTTTCCTTTATTTGGTAGATACTTTAGAAATGTGTGTACATTTAAGTATACTAAATGTCCTATTCTCCTACTTACAAAGAAGTCTATTGCAGTTCTTATCTATATGATATTTCTTTGTCTATGGGGTGTTTGGATACGTTAAACCTAAGTGTACACTTTTACTTTTATATTTCTCTATTTTCATATCCACTAAGCTTCTTGGATTTGCATTTGGCATCTACCAAACTGGTATTACTTCAAAATACTTCTTTGTTTTTTTATCTCCTGTTGTTCCAATTGTCAGCCTAATATGCTACAAAAATCTAAACATAATGTAAAAGTAAGGCAAATAAGATAAAATAAAGAACAACTTTGAAAGGGTTGACTATGATTTGATCAATTAAAGAAAATAATCCATCTGGATACTTAATCATATGGTATGCAGTTAGCATGCGATTTATAATTCTTAAAATGAAATCAAAGAGTTTCTATTTTTCAACTGTGGTTTTGAAATAAATGTAAAATATGTCTGAGTAGTTTCTCAAAACACTAAAAAGGACTAATTAGCACTGGTTCATTAACTTCCCACCTTCTCTTACTTACCTCAAGTAACAGGTGGTTGGTGAAGAAATTAGCACCATTTAATAAAGGATTTTTGTGCATAAAAACAATAGACGCCTCTAGACTATCTCAGATCTCAGGAATTAGCTGGACTCTTCCATCAGAGTCTCAAAGGTTTTGTAAAAGTCTGAAATCATTTCAAAGATTTTTTTCTGTGAGAAGCAAAGTTTCAAGGGAGGAGGCTTCTAAGTGGGAGGCAGCCATTTAAACTATATGCACATTTATGGTATTATGGAAGAATAGATCAATAAAGAAAAAGATGTGAAGATTTAGCAGCCACACATTGTGATAATTTATTATTCAAGGTTTCCTTCATTATTCATAAGTCAATAAATGCCATTGCAAAATAATACTAGTTTGATTCAAGTTATTATACTAGATCCCTTAGAATCCCTCACTAAACCAACTAGTTGGGTTAGCAAAAAGACAGCTGTAATATTTTTAGGAAAATGGACAAACTAAAGGCAGTTTTACTGCTTGTAAAGCTTAAGAGGAACTGTAGTATTCATTATCTAAACTAATTTTGGAGGAACAAAATACCTTTCATTCTCAACCAAACAGTCCGTGGTCAAAGGAGAACAAAGAGATGTACAAGTCGTTATGTCAAAACGAACTTTAAAACTTTGGTGAGGGAGGGGGAGGATTGCGTGGAGGCGGGGGGAGGATGGGAAGGGATTGGAAGGGAAAACAAAGGAGGAGGCTACAATGCTTGATAAGAAATGTACTCATTATCTTGTCCATGTAATTGTAACCCATCTGTACAGTATTTTCACAATAAAAAATAAAAAAGATAATAATAATATATTCATTATAAATTCAAAAGTAAGAAAACTACACTATGTAAAAGAACAATGTGACCACTGAAAGATTATTTATCTAGAACACAGATGGAGACATTCTCATGAAGTATGAAGGAAGTTTTGGATTTCATTGCTATATGTAACAGAAAAGTAAAAAAAAAAAAGATAATTGTAGCAAAACAGAATGAGATTAAAGGAAAGCTATGGGAATCAAAACATAGGGAAAATAAAACTTCTTCAAGAGTGCTTATTGTGGACATGAATACCATGGAATTTAACACCATATTTTGAGCCATCCATTTCTCCCTCCCAGAAATGTCAATTGGGATTTTTCTTCCTTGTTTTTGTTCCATGATCACCAAACATTTCATCACTATGAGTAAGAGCAAGAATTATTTTTTCTCTATTTTAATTCCTTTATCTCTAAAAGAATAGTACCTACTTTATATGGTATTGTGATGATTAAATAGTTTTTGGATTCAGAGATCTCTAGCTTATTTAAAATATATTCATGGCTCATGATTTTATCTGGATATCTGAACACTGACAGAAAAATATTATTAACATAATACTATTTTGTGGTACAATTGACATCTATTTTCTGCTGATTCTCACTTCACTTCTATAGTAGATTATGAAATACTCTGCATGCCAATTCTGCCTATCAAAGACTTTCATAATACTACAGGCTAAGTGATACCTGGAAATATAACAGATCAATTCCTATGATTGTCTTTTTTTTGCTACTACAATCTCTATACCTAGCTATATTGGCTGATAGAATATGCTCATGTGAAAAGGTCCTTCTGCCCTCAGAGCCTTCGGTTCCATTTCCTCACTGCATGAAACTCTACTTTTTAACTAATTATATTAAATGATATTCAAATTTCTATGTCTGAAATGTACAAAGTTCTTTTTCAGGAATGTTTTCAAAGTCTATGTGCTTTTCTTCAGCTTGTAAGTAAATATGTGATGGTATTGCTATTTGAATAATATCAAATCTCTGTTACATCAGATACATTAAAATGGGGTTTATGCACTAAAATAAGAATGTCGAGAAAAGTAAAGAAAATCTAAATGAGTTTACAATAGAATTGGTGAGATAGTAAGTTGGAAGAGAGACAGTTAAAATTCATTGCAAAATAATTAGAATCACAGAAAGAAATAGAGAAAAATGGTAAAAAGCTTCAAGAAAACTTTTCTGAGATAAGAAAATACCTCATGTTTTAGATTTAAAAATATTCTACATATAAGAATCAAATGACAGCTAGTAAATAACAGCTACTCAGGAGGCTGATACTTGAGAAGCAAGGACTCGAGTGCAGTTCCTGTAGGAAAAACCACCAAAATGCCAAAAGTGGAGCTGTGACTCAAATGATAGAGTGATAGCCTCCAGCAAAAAGCTCAAGGACAGAGCCCATGCACTGAATTGAAACCCCAAGACTTGAAAAAGAAAAATAGCAGCAAGACAGAATAATAATTGAAGCGCATTCTAAGAAATGTACTGACCTGGGACAAGCAGAAAAGGTCAAAAGTTATGTACATATAACCAGATGATGTTAAGTGAAATGAACCCCAAGATAGGGACACAAGTGTTTTTTTGTTTGTTTTTGTTCTTGCTATTGTTTCTAACGTAATTACAATGTACCATGTGATGTTTTTTCTTTGTATGTTCCTCCCCCAGAGTATGACCCCTGTTTTCACTGTATTTGAAATGGGTGCCCTGCATCTTATATATACACTAACTTGGGGAGGGGAAGGGGAAAAAAATGTTCAAGTTGGAATAAAGGTTGACCCATTGTAACAATGAGATGTACAAGACACTATGCTGAAAAATGTACTTTACAGTTTAAGTGGGCAGGAGGGGAGAAAGGAGGGGGAGTGTAGTTGTGGAGGTGGGAGGGAAGGGATGGTAGGGGAAAAACAAAGGAGAAAGTAACAAAGCTTGATAGGAAATGTACTCATTACCTTGCTCATGAAACTGTAACCCCTCTGTATAGTACTTTTACAATAAAAAAATATAAAAAAAGAAATGTACTGACCTGCATAGATTTTAAAGGGAAATATAGGGAGTCATGTTATTTTGAAGAAAAATAAAAAAGAGAAATAAATGATGTCTATCTTAGGTAAGTAGTTGTAATTATTTGTATGAATAACATACAAGATTTATATTATCAAAAAACCAAGAATTATGAAAAATAATATATATATTTGCTAATTAAAATTCACAAATTACAATAATGACACCTAAACTTTAGTCGACTCCCTACAAAAATGTCCAACTCTCTTAATGATATTTGAACTTCTTTCATTATCTGTGATCAGGCTGTTTTGTCTATAGAGGAATTTTCATAATACAATCTATTTTATGCTGTTAATCCACATAAAATTGTCATTTTTTTAGGTCAAGTGGTTTAGTGCACATAATTTCATGAGATTGAATATCAGGGTAAGAAACCATTTTTAGTTTCAATTATGTTGAAATAATTTTAGGCATCTCTGTCTTCCTTGATCATTAGAACATTAGGTCATGTTTTTAAAGCATATTGTGAAGTCTATTATTAAGCTACTGTGTTTCCATGAAATCTATGTATTTTTTCATAATTAGATTTCCTAGCAAGCTCCTTTATTTTTCAGGTCCCAAAATAAATAAATAAACTTGCCAGAGCAGAATAATTAGGTTAACCTTTCCTTGCTCAAAAGTTCACTTGTAAAAGTCATTGTGATTTATAATAACACCAGTGTACTACCTCAGCATTTAACAATTAAATCTATTTTTATTTTTCTGATCTTTACTTTAGATAAAATATCATCCTTTTCATTATTTAAAGGAAAGGAAGCTTTTGTGAGACACGAATTATTTCCCTGTATGATATTTCAATCACTTGAAACAAAAAACATTCTCAATATAACATGTTTATAACTTTGTTTTTTGTGCAAATCTTCAAGAGGAAAGAAAGTCAGAGCTTGTTTAACTCCATCATCCTGCTATTAACCACCATTTTTTGCCCTGTGGAATTCTGGGAACATGACAGTATAAGTCTATCTTCTTTAACCTCCAATTCTATCTACAATCAATTTGTTGGTACAGTCAGGAATTCCCAACACTGAAAAAGAGCTTGACATGATATTGATATTACTCAATTTTCAGAGGGCTCAGTCCTCAGTAGTCTTACAAGAAGAATTGGTAGAAAATAATGACCAACTGAGAGTCGTAGAACATAGAAGGAACTTAGCAGTCAAAAGTCCAAATATGGACTGGAAGGTGGCTCAGTGGTAGAATTCTTGCCTTGCATTTATGAGGCCCTAGTTCAATTCCTCAGTGCCACATAAGCAGGAAAAGCTAGAAATGGTAGTATTGCTCAAGTTGTAGAGAGATAGCCTTGAGCTGAAGGGTTGAGGGACAGTGCCCAGGCCCATAGTTCAGGCAAGATGAGAAAGAACGAAAGAAAGAATGAAAGAAAGAACGAAAGAAATAAAGTAAGGAAGGAAAGAAGGAAGGTAGGAAGGAAGGAAGGAAGGGAGAAAGGAAGGAAGTAAGGAAGGGAGAAAGAAAGACCAAATACTTAATTCCAAAGAGAACTTTAGTTGAATACATGTATTTAGAATGACAAGAATCAGGACAGATCTGAATGGATGGATTTTGCTAGCTATATGAATTAGATAATGAGATACAATATGCTTAATATAGGATTTAATTTACCAAGTTACTACAGGAGATATACTACAGGAGATGTACTCTTAACCCACAAAGACTCAGATCAGATTGTTTTCTTTTTTGCTATTTTTGCTTTTATCCAAATCAAATGAAAGATTCCAAGCTCATTGATATTTAAGACCAGCCTGAAATTGAATGAGCCATAAAAAGAATTTAAAAATTACTGCAAAAATGTAGTTGAAAAATAATAACTGATCATCTCTGGCAAATGAAAGAAAAATACTTTTCCCAGGAACATCCTACCTGTCATGGGAGAATAAAAGATGCATATGAGTCTATATGCAGACCTGAGAAACATTATTATTCATGTATTTTGTTACAGACTTCACCTAAAGTAAAGAAGAAATTGAGAGTCTTTGCTATAAAGCAAGATAAATGTCAGGGAAAGCTGGTATCTATACACTCTAATATCAACTATATAGTATATAGTATATAGAATATGCAATATGAATATTAAAGTAGAGTTTCTGTATCTGAAAGGTCAGAAGAAAGTTTTTAATATAAAATACTAATGGTCAGGAAAGAAAAAAAGTTAGAAAATGAAGGTGAAGATGGAAGAAGTTAATTTAATCTATTCTAATCATGTTATGGAAAAGGTTGAAAACATAGCTGGTTCCACAGAAAACATTTTGTCTTCTGGAAGTAGAAGATCCATGGCTCGGGAAAAATCCATCACAATGACAAATTCCTAGCTATTTCATAATAAAATATGTTCTCCATTCATATCTGATTTGGGGAACAGATAAAATAGAAGTTATTTGAGATTTTGAATAATGAATTAGATATGAGCAAGTGGAAAATACAAAACCAAAAAAGGTATCTTCCTCTAATTATATTAAAAATAAAGAAAAAGGAAAAATGATGCAATGCAATTAGCTTATATAGAGTAAAAAAGAGATAATGAAATATTACAATTACACATAAAAATGATTAAAGTTTTGCAAGATGCTGAGAATAACAAAAAACGCACCCTTAAGTCTTAAAAATGCAGTAATGAAATCTTCATGGTGTACCTAGGAAAAGAAATTTCCAGGAATTTCATTGTACTATTAATTATATTTAATCAAATGGAATTTAAGGTAAGCAAAATGAATCTGGATAAATCACAGCAATATGTAATGACATTAACCAAAATTGAAGAAAAATACAATAATTTAAAATTTCTAAATATTATGCACACTAACAAAATAAAGGCAAACTATTATAAAATTTAGGAAAATATATTACAAGACATAATATTTACAACTATTTTATTGGATACAAACTAAAATAATGGCATTGTTTTATTTGATTGATAAACATTGCATAATATTACATAAAAGCTAAGTTGATAAATATTAATTGATAAACACTACATAAAAGCTAAAAAAAGCTTTATGTATATCTCAAATAAAGTATTATTTTTATCTAACCTCCAAAACATTAGAAATTAATCATGTGTTTAGCCATATCACATTAACCTTGACAATTGAAAAGAAATTGAAACTGACTCAAAATATTAACTATCCATTTGATATTTATTTTTATAGCGAAAAATTAATAAGAAAATAGTTACTTGTGTTTATAACTTTCCCAGTTCCTAGAGCTGACCTAAAGTTTCAGGTCTTTTCAGAACTTTGAGTTCTGTATTTGGAGTATGGTTTTTATATAAGATGAGAGTTAAAGATTCAGTTTCAGACTCTTGAAAGTGGGTATTCAGTTTTCCTAGCATTTGTTAAAGACTCCATCTTTGTCCAATATTTGTTTAATGTCTCCTTTGTCAAAAAATAGTTCGCAGCTGAGGAAGACAGAGGAGGTACAGCTGGGATTTAACTGAGCTCTCGCCAAGAAACCTGTTTTATCATCCTAGCAAAAAAAAATCCACGGCCAGAGAATCACACGTAGTGAGCCACTATAGTGCAGAGATTTGGAGCAGAGAGTAACATTTCCACCAGCCTGCTTAAAAAGACAGATTGAACACAGATTGAAGACAGATTGTGGTGGCCACCACAGCAGTGGTCAGACAGAGCCACAACAAAGGCACCAGAGTCAGAGTGTGTGGGGATTTCCACTCACCTCCAGTGACAACTAGGAGCGAAAATCCACATCTTGCTGTCCACAGACTGACACATACTGTGGATGGCCCATAAAACCGAGGGAAAGCATGAATACCTCACACATAAACAAATAAAACAAATGATAAACCCCACACATCCTCGCTCCTTCACTCTTTCTCATAGAACAGCTTCAGGAAGAACCCTCACCCCCACCCAGAAGAATGCCACCTTTGATCCTGGCATAGAGCTTGCCAGAGAAGCTAGCAAATAACTTGAGCTGGAGAAGCAGTGACTGTGATGACATTTTTCAACAGGACAAAGGATCCTGACCAGTGAGAGTCAGCTCCACCCAGGGGAAAGCAACATAACACAGAAGAGGGTAACTCCTCCCAGGAAGGTACAACTTTATCAGGTAGATCCAGGAAAGGCGGTCTGGCTCCTCTGCAGTGAACAAAGGTATTCCAGTCATATAGCAGCTAACTCGGCAGCTTAGCCAGCTGCAGGAAGTAAAAAGCAAAAAGTATATCAAATGGAAAAAAGAAAGAATGAAAAAAAAAGAGAAAAGAATAGGCCATAAAAGTGGAGAGCGTATCCAGGAGCTAGCCCCTCTAGGAAAAGCCACTGATACAAGACAGGCCACAAACCCACACAAACTCATTTGTAGATACTCCAGCTCACAGAAACCAGCCACATCCTTCCTGCACTACATGTGAAACATACTCCCTCCCACTAAGTTAGTTTGGAAGTGAGGACCAAAAGAATCCAAGTTTGCAATGCAGAATTTCTTATATGCACGCAAACAATCTGATTAAAAAACCAAGTAAGCCACAAGGAAAACTGACCACCCCAAGGAACTCAAAAGCACCATCAAGAGCCCGGATAGTGGATATAGCATGGGACACAAGATCCACCGGAAAATTTAAGAGTTCTTTCTTTTTTTAAGTTTAATTATTATTTATTCTATTTTTTCTGTTTTTTCCTATTATTTTTCTTCTTCATTGCCGTTCTGTTTATTCTTAGATACACAGCCTATGGTGATTATTAGGCTCCTTCCTTAATTGTATGCCTACTTAATTCAGGCTATATATTGATTACTCAATTTTATATTTGTCAATCTTAGTATTTGTAGTTTTAGTATTACTAGTTATACATATATAATTTTTTATATTTTTATTTATTTGTTTTCTTGCTTTTTTTCTGTCTCTGAATTTAGGTCTTAGATTTTTTTTCCTTCTGTTTCTTTCTTTATCTACATTCCTCTATTCTTATTTTCTCCTCTTTCTATTTTTCATTATATCTCTTAATCTTTCTTGTAATTTCACCTCAACCAGTTGTTCTTTATTTAAACTTTCATTCCTTCTTCATTTTCTTTAGTCCATTGGTCGCTAGTTGTTTGTCATTGAGCTAGACTGTATCTGTATTGATTTTGATTGTGTCAAAGTGCTTCATTGTGTTATCCTTTTTGTTCAGATTGCTTTAAAGCTCATGAGAGATTTGTTCACTGATTACAACTATATATAATCTCTACTCCTGAATCCTTATACCCTTACCATAACAAAGAAAAAGAGAGCTATCCATGATTTTGAACCTCTAAAATCAGTGCAATTACAGGGCTCGGGGTAGTTTTTTTGTCTTAAAACTGTGTTCTGTGGTGGTAATGGAACTGCTTTTGTATCCTAAAATTAGAGATAAAGTGAAACTATCTAGCTATGATTATGAACCTCTAAAGTCTGTGCAGCTATAGGACTCTGGGTTGGTTTTTGCCTTAAAAATGTGTTCTAGTGTGGTTTTGGATTTGTTTTTGTTTCCATATGGGCACAATAATCTATAAAAAGACAAGAAAAATGGCAAGTCAAGGGACCTCAATTCCCACTAAAAATAAACAGGCAACAGAGCAATCAATGAAAAACCAAAGGATAGTTTTCAAAATGCTCTATAAACACTATTGGTAAATGTGCTGAATAAAGAGATTGAAAGAGAATGAAGAAATTGAAAGCCTGCATATGGCTATGTGTGAGTGTAAAAAGGCTAACAAAAGATTAATAGAGGAATTCGTGAAATCCACAAGCAGAAAGCTGAATAAATTCTAACAGAAGGAAAGGGAGTCCAATGAAAGTAGAGCCATGAGCTAAAGGATTTGGGAGGAAACACTGAAAAATCAAGGAAGTAAAGAAGTCCATACAAGATCTACAAACAAAACTTCAACACAGTTATTGATACTTTTCCTCTCTAACTCCCCAACTCTTCCCTCACCCCACCCCTGCAAAGTTGTAAAGTTTGTTTTCAACATAATGTCCTGTACATCTCATTGTTACAATGGGTCAACCTGTATCCTTGTTTCAGCAAATTAGAAATATATATATACAGGATGCAGGACACTGGAATCAAATAAATGATAACAGGGTTGTACTATGGGGGAAGAACATACAAAGAAAAAAATACATAGTACATTATAAGCACATTAAAAAGAAGAACAAGAAAAATAAACTATCTTTTGTCCTATTGTGGGGTTCATTTCACTTAGCAATAGGAAATTGACTCCCTTATCTTGCTCATGTAACTGTAACCCCTCTGCTCAGTATCTTTACAATAAAAATATTAAAATAACAAAATTATTGAAGCCATCAAAAATGACCAATTAGAAGGAAGGGAAAGAGAAAACGAAGTAGAAAGTTTTGATAGTAGCTTAAATGATGCAGATGGACTCTCTGGAATTGAAGATAATCTAAACTTTATAGAGAAAGAACTAATAAACATTCAAAACAAGTTCAAGAAACAAGATAAATGCCTGCAAGACATATAAGAAACAATCCGAATGCCTAAATTAAGAGTAATAAATGTTGAGGTGGGACTAGAGAAGGAAGCTAAAGGAATAGGAAACATATTTAACAGAATCTCAGCATAGAACTTCCCAACATCCAAAAGGAGAGGCCATTCAAATAGAAACTGGAATAGACCAGAGCAGAACAGGACATATCACTATCACATTGTGATCCTCACAAGATTAATAGAGACCAAGGAGAGGGGGAAAAAAGATCAATCATTTATAAAGGAAAACCAATCATAATAACTACAGATTTTCCCACAGAAATAATAAAAACAAAAAGAGCCTGTAATGAACTATGCCATGTCCCAAAGACAAATTACTATCATCCAAAAATAGTGTATCTAACTCATCACTCCTTCTTACCCAAAATACAAATAAAAACCTTCCAGAGCAAACAAAAATAGAAACAATGTATCTCCACCAAACCAACATTACAAGACATGCTTGAAGACATGTTACACATAGAAAACCAACAAGAACACCATATAAGCAGTGAAATTGCCCTAAACAGAGAATCACATAATTGTAGTAAGAATTGAAGAGGCACAGCCCCTAAGAAGGTAGATAACAGGACAGGAACTACTAAGTACCTCCTAATCCTAACTCTACAATTTAATGATATGGATCAACTAGTTGGATCAAAAAGCAAGATTTATCTACCTGCTGTCTTCAAGAGACACACCTTGCCCACAAAAATGAATATTTTCTGAAAGTAAAAGGCTGAAATGAAATTTATCAAGCAAATGGCCCCCATAAACAGGCCATAGTTGCTATCCTAATATCAGATAAAATAGAGTGTAAATTAAAATTACTGAAACGAGACAAAAAAGGTCATTGTATACTAATAAAGGATGTCTCCTTCAGGAGGATATTACAATTCTAAATATCTATTTGCCAAACAATGGAGCACACAAATTTATCAAATACTACTTACCCTAAAATCACACATAAATCCAAACACAATGATTTTGGTGATTTTAGCACATCACTATTGCCTCTGGATATATCAACCTGGCAAAACCTCAAAAGAGAAACCTCAGAATTTAACAATTACATAGACCTACTAGACTTACCAGACATCTGCAAAATATTTCACCCTGCAACCTCAGAATATATGTTTTTCTTGACACCACATGAAACATTCTCCAAAATAGGTCATAAAGTCTGTACAACTTCAAAAATATTGAAATTATTCCCTATATCCTGTCAGACTGCAATGGAATAAAATTAGAGCACAACATGAAAACCACCATAGACAATTGTCTAATTCATAAATAGAAAGCCCACAGACTGGGAGATCTTCACTAGCTATAAAACAGACTAGAGCTTCATATTAAACATATATATATATATATATACCTAGTTCTCAAAAAATTAAAGCCCCAATAACAAATCCTCAAAGAAATAAACACCCCATTAATAAGTAGGCTAAATAATTAAATAGAAACTCCTCTGGAGAGAACCTTAGAATAGCCATTAGACACATGGAGAAATGCTCAATATCTCTGGCCATAAAAAATGCAAATCAAAACAAATTTGAGATTCCACCTCATCCCATATATATACTGAAAACAAATAATAACAGATGCCAGTGAGGGTGTGGCCAAAAGGGAACTCTATTACACTGTTGGTGGGAATGTAAACAGGTTAAATCACTCTGAAAGTCAGTAGGGAGGCTCCTCAAAAGACTAAATAAACATAGAGCTCCCCTATAACCCAGCAATCCCACTCCTGGGCATTTGCCCAAATGACCACAAACAAGGCCAAACTATAACTACCAGCACAACTATACTCATTGTGGCATTATTTACCATATGTAAAATATGGATGCAACCCAGATGACCCTCAGTAGAGGGATGGATCGAGAAAATGTGATTATATATATATATATGTATGTATATATATATATGTGTGTGTGTGTGTGTGTGTGTGTGTGTGTGTGGGTGTGTGTGAATTATATGCTTCCATTAGAAAGAATAGCATTGCTCTATTTATAAGGAAATGGAAAGACTTAGAAAGCTAGACTCAAAGAAACATAGGCTCCATAATTTCCCTCATTTATGATAATTTGTATATGTCTAGGATAGTCCTAGCAGAGGACCACAATAGCTCAATAGCTATGTACATAAGACCATATAAAATGATGCTAATTGTAATGAACTCCAAGATATGGAAATGTGGTTTGGTTTTTTTTTTTTTTGTACTCTGTTATTTTTTTTCTTTTCATTTGGTTTATCTCCTGTTGTCACTGCTTTTGATTTTGGTACCCTGTGTCTTCTATATAAGTTTATCTGATTTGGGGAAGGGAAGGAGAATAAAAAATGCTGAGACCAAGGACAAACTGTGAATCAATATACAGTGATACTTACAAGACACTATGTTGGAAATGAGCTTTAAACTTGGGGAAGAGTCTGGTTCTGGGGTTTGGAAAGTGGCAGAAAACAAAGGAGGAGGTAATATGTATGACAAGAAATGTACTCATTTCTTTTTTTTAATTTAATTTAATTTTATTTGTGAACATAGTGTACAGAGGGGTTACAATTACATAGGCAGGATAATGCATACATTTCTTACCAAGCATTGCAGCCTCCTCCTTTGTTTACCCTTCACATCCCTTCCCAGCCTCCTCCCTCCTCCCCCAATCCCAAATCTTCTCCTTCCCTCCTCTCCCCACCCCCACAACCCCCGCACCGACATTGTAAAGCTCGTTTTGGACATGACAACTTGTACTTCTCATTGTTGCAACAGGTCCACCTGTATTCTTAAACAACTGGTTTTTCCCCATCTCCTCCACAAGT
>NW_012267300.1:1406558-1407824 GCF_000151885.1 Dipodomys ordii
GCTCATTTTTCTTGAATACCATGAACATTTTAATTTCCTTTCTAATCTCTTCCATGACCCACTCATGATTCAGCAGTGTGTTGTTCAGCCTCCATGTGATACCGGACTTTCTTTGGTGGCTTTTGGTGTTGAGTTCTAATTTTATTCCCTTGTAGTCAGTGAGGATGCAAGGTATAACTTCAATGTTTCTGAATTTAGACAAGTTTGCTTTGTGGCCTAAAATGTGGTCTATTTTAGAAAACATTCCATATGCTTCTGAGAAAAACGTGTATTCTGATGCTGCTGGGTGAAATGTTCGGTAGATGTCTGTTAAGTCTAGTTATCTATGCAGCTGTTTAGATCTGCGGTTTCTCTGTTGAGTTTTTGCCGAGTTGATCTATCTAGTGGGGAGAGTGGTGTGTTAAAATCCCCAACAATTAATGTCTTTGGATCTATATGGGATTTGAGGGAAAGTAGTGTCCTATTCTGGTCTGGTCTATTTGGGTTTCTAAAAGCTTCTTGTATATGAATAGGCCTATGTTTTTGTATGTTTGGGAAGTTCTCTGCTAGGATCCTGTTAAACAAATTTCCTAGACCATTAACTTCTGTTTCTAGGTGCTCCTCTACACCCATTATCCTTAGATTAGGCCTTCTGATGGTGTCTTCCAGGTGTTTTATAGATCTATCATATTTCTTGGACTTGTCTTGGATAGTTGTATGTTCTTTCTCTATAATATCTATGCTGTCTTCAATCCCTGAGATTCGATCTTCTGCATGGTCTAAGCTGTTGTCCAGACTCTGTACTTTGTTTTTTATCTCATTTCCTTCTAATTGGTTAGCTTTGATGGCTTCAAATTCTTTGTTGAAGCTCTGTTTTAGGTCAGCTCTTTGTTAATGGATTCCATGAATGCCTTTAGTGATCTTTGTGTATTCTCTACCTGGTTTCTCAATTCATGTATTACTCTTTGTTTAGCTTCCTCCTGTTCGTGGGATTCCTGCAGTTCTCTTTGAGTGTTCTCAGCCTGCTCACGCCATTCCTCCCTTTCTCTTTGAGAATTCTCAAGTTGCTCACGCAAATCCTGTATCAGTTTTTGAGTAACTTCCTCATGCTTATGATATTCCTGTATAAACTTCTGGGATGCCTCCTCTCTCTCCCTATCACGCTCATACAGAGTCCTTTGGAAGTTGTCAAACTTCTCATTTATCATGTTTGCCAGCAGTGTTTGTAGAGCTATTTGGGAACTCTCCTCTGGATTATTCATTATCTGTTCTGACCCCTGATTATCA
>NW_012267300.1:1408924-1441237 GCF_000151885.1 Dipodomys ordii
AAGATAATTAAAAAAGAAAGAAAAAGAGAAAGAAGATAAGAAAAGAAAGGAAAATGCACATTCACATATTCCTAAAATAAAAATTATAAGAGGAAAAAAAAGTTACTGGAAAACAATTTTTTTTTCAAAAAAGGCAAAAATTAAAGATTAATAAAAGTTTTAGAAAAGAAATTTTTTTATATATATAAGGTACCAAAAAAAAAGAAGAAGAAAAAGAAAAAAAAAGAAGAAAAAGAAAAAAAAAGTTCTTTGATTTTTCTAAAATTTTTGTGAGGGGTGGGAAGAATCCTGTATCTCTCCTGTGTCTGTGACCAGCCTCTTGTTGGAGTCTCTGGTCAGCTTGAGGTCCTGTGGTTTGATTGGTTTCTTAAGTCAGTTTGTTCGAACAGGCAGAAAAATGCTCTGCTTTACCCAAGATTTTGAGATCTCCCTCCTAGGTCAGTTTAATGGGAGGGTGATCTGCTTTGAGAATCACAAAAGAGGGGGATGCAGTGATGAGGCTAGGTTCTGGGTAGAGTTGAGGCCTTTCAACAAACAGCAGCTTTTCCCTGGGGCTATTTTTTGAAAACCTCACAGAGCCCAGCCTGGAGCCATTCTCAGGGTTTCTGTTTTTCAATTGATTGCGGAGGCTGCTAGAGGGAGGGGCAGCCTCTGGCACTGGTTTCCCAGTGAGGAAATCCACTCCAATGGCTGGTGCCTGAGCTGCGTGACTTTTTCGTGGATGGAGCTGAGTCTGGCAGGTCAATTCACCGTTAAGTTCTTGTGACCTACTAAATGACTTGTTTTATTCCAAGGCCTGAGTTGGAGCTGGCAGCTCCTCCGAGCTTTGTCGGTATCCAAGATGGAGATCACGAGTGCTGTGGGGGGAGGGGTGGCCTTCCCTCCTGTGCTCCCTGAGAAGGAGTGAGGATGTTGGGCTTCTACTCACGCCAAGTCTTGATTCCTGGGTCGTCTCTGGTCTGCAAACTGCAGGATGAAGATGTCTGCTCCTTGTCGGTTCTTGCTGGTGTTGAGTAGAATCCACTCGCGTGCTGCGTCTGACTCCTTTGTCCAGGGCTCTCTTTGGCTCAGGTATGGATGCGGCCGCCACCGCGACCCTGCTGCTGCCGCGGTGGCTGCTGGCAAGCGCTCAGTTGTGTCTCCTTGCCTTGGCTTCCCCTCTCTTGCCTAACTCTCTGTCCTGTGATGGCACACTTGGTGTGATTCTCTGGCTTAGGACTGTTCACTGGAACTCTAAAACTGCTTTCTATGGGAGAGCTTGTTCAGAATCCAGCTTCTCCTCCGCCATCTTGCCGGAACTCCTTCCTCATTTCTTTATTTATGTAACTATAACCTCTCCTGTACATCACCTTTACAATAAAATAAAACAAAAAAAGAGCTATAGATACAAGTTGGTTTGATTTGAGTCTCCTACATTGTTCCATTTATCCTTAGGTGTATTTTGTTTCAGTACCAAGCTATTTTGTTAAGATTTTAAAAAAAAAATATTTCCCACTATGTCTCTGCAGAATAATTTGATACCAGGTGTTAAATACCTTCAGAATTGTGTTGTGTTACCAAGACTGCTTTTTTAAATTTTTATGCATCCAAGAAATTTGGGGTTGATTTTTCTATCTCTGTGAAGAATATGCATTGAATCTGTAGATTGCTTTTGGCAGTATGGCTGTGGTATTAATTCTGCCAATCCATTAACATGGAAGTTTTTTTCTGTCTTCTGGCATCTTTAATTTTTTAAGATTTCAAAGTTTGATTGTAAAGATATTTCACTTCTTTGCTTAAATACCTAGGTATTTTTAAATGTATTTTTATTGTGAAAATACTGTACAGAGGGGTTACATTTACATGAGCAAGGTAATGAGTACATTTCTTATCAAGCATTGTTGCCTCCTTGTTTTTCCCATACCTTCCCTGTCCTCCCACTTCCACAACAACACTCCCCCCCATCTTAATTGGAAATTTCATTTTTTTCAACATAGTGCCTTGTACATCTCATTGTTACAATGGGTCAATCTGTAACCCTGTTTAACATTTTATTTTTTCCCTTCCCCACCATCCCAAATATACCAACATCAAATACAGTGAAAACAGGGGTTATACCATAGGGGAGGAACATACAAAACAAAAAAAAATCACATGGTACTTTATTAATATGTTAGAAACAATAGCAAGAAAAAAAACACTTGCATCCCTATCTTGGGGTTCATTTTGCTTAACTTCATCTTATCTGGTCATGTGTACATAGCTTTTGACCTTTTCTATTTGTCCCAGATGTATTTTTATTGTTCTGAGTCGATTGCAAATGGGATTTTTCTCCTTGTTTCATTCGCAGCCTGCTCATTAATGATATTCCTTTGGAGTATGGATTTTATATCCTAATATATTTCTGAATGAGCTTATCTGATCAATTTTTCTTAGAGTCTTTATCAACTGTTACATATAGAATCTTATCATCTGTAAATTGTGATCATTTTATTTTTTCTTTACCTACATTTTATTTTATTTTATTTTTACTTTTTCTACCTTATTGTTCTGGTTAGGAATGCTAGTGCCATATTGAATAAGAGTCGAGGGAGTAGGCATTGTATCATTCCTGACTTTAGTGGAAATAATTGTGTTTTTCCCCATTTATTTGATGGTGCATCTAGTTATATCACATAGAGCCCTTATTAAACTTAGGCCTCTTCCTAGAACTAGACTGTTAGGATGCTGAGTACCAGTGGGAGTAAGAAAAGTTAATAGAGGGACTAATGAGAAAATAAATATGTTTGAAGGATTTTATTAGTATGTATGAAAACAGAACCAGAAACCTGTTGAAATATTTTAGAGTGGGGAAGAGTGGTAAGTGAGAGTTTTGGAGAAAGGATTTTGATTTGCATTCATAAATACAATGCATAGTACATAATATGTATGAGAATATAACAATGAATGCTAGTAAAATAAAAAATGAAGAGTAAATTAGAAGACACTGATTATTTTAGAAGGAATAAAAGTAAGATTTTCATGGGCAATGGTGGCTCAATGCCCATAATCCTAGGTACTCAAGAAGATGAGATTTGAGGATCGCCATCAGGAGCCAGCCCAGATAGGAAATTATTTGAGACTCATCTCCAGTAAACCACTCTGAAAAAGCCAGAAATAGCACTTAGATCCTAGGAGTAGAATACAGACTTCAGCAGAAGAAGCTCAAGGACATGGCCCAGGTCCTGAGCTCAAGCCCCAGAGCTAGCAACAACAAAAAAAGAAAAAAAAATAAAAATAAATAAAAAAGAAGGTATTTCCATATTTCTACAGCATGCAAAAACAAGATTCAAAAACACTCAATTCATTTTGAGGAATTTATTTTTTTACTAATTTATATGAGTTAGAGGTAGAATTTATTAAGCTACAGATAAATTGGCTACCCCAGGCTGGTTTGAAAATTAGGCAAACTTGTAAACACACTGCTGCATCTCATCAGAGCATATCTGGAAGTCAGGATATTCATGACTGTGGCTGGTGACATGTGCTTTAATCACTTGGCTCAGGTTATCTGAATGAAACTTCTTCACTGCAAGATTATTGTTTTTTGAAATTTAATTAATAAAGATCTCATTATGAGATACTTTGGAAATAATATAAATAACTGACCCAATATTTTTCCCATTAGACTTACACTTTCAATTTTAATTCCAATTTGCCTGTTACTGAAATAGGTATACATATATATGATTTTATATTTATATGATTACAGATAGTCATATAAATATGATTAAAATAATAAATAGCAAAGACAATATTTACCAAAATCTGAATATTGGATAACTCTGGGAAGAAGGCTGAAAAAACTTTTAATTTATTAGTAAATTCTTGATTCAAGCTACCCAAATGATACTCAAATATTTATTAGTTTTGAAACTGCACATATAGAAATTCTGCATACTAGATAGATATTTAACTATAACAAACAAGCTAAAATATTAAAACATTTTCAAAGATAGTCTTGTAACACTCTTGGTATGATTTTTCTACTTTTAAATTATAAGTAAAATAACAATTTATTTAAAAATATTTTGGAAAACACATAATATAAAAAATCCACCATTTTCTATACTGATATATATGCACACAAATATTCACAGCTTTAGTTTGATGATGATTTTTCAGTTTAACATTTTATAAACTAAGTGAAAATGTTGAAAAAATTAAAATATGCTTGGATGTGTTGTTCTCATTTTAGCAAAAACTAGCGAGGATAAATAGGAAATCACTGAAATAATTTGTTTAAATTACTTTCTTCAGTCAAATTTGCTCTTACAAAAATTCTGTGGCATAATAAAAGAAGTTTTAGAGAAATAAGTTTTTAGTCTGCCAAAGAAAACAATTCACTGATCAATGAAAATTAAGCACAAAAAGGGTAATAAGACAAATCCTTGTAAAGTTATTAAACCTCAAGTCAAAACAAAAGGTAACTTTACAAATTTCTAGGCAGACAAATCATCTACACAAAACCCCAAATAATTAGTATTATTTACAATTTTCAACACCTTCTCAAAAAGTACACACTAAGAGGTAATTTTGAAAGAAAGAATGTAGCTGACAACTGTTTACCTGATGTATTTTATTAGTATGTGTGAAGGACATAGAAAATAATTTAAAATATTTAATGATTCAAAGAGGTACAATAATTTTAAAGACTGAATTTGGCCATGAAATCACTATCAAAGGTGAGCTATATAATTCACATACCGAGAGAACATTTTATGAATTTCTTTATTGTGAGAATACCGTACAGAGGGGTTACAATTACATGAGCAAAGTAATGAGTACATTTCTTATCAAGCATTGTTGCCTCCTCCTTTGTTTCCCTTTATCATCTGTTCCTATCTACCCCTCCTCCCGCCCTGACCCCGCGCCAAAATTGTAAAGTTCATTTTTTGACAAATAGTCTTGTACATCTCATTGTTGCAATGGGTCCACCTGTATCCCTATTTAAACGATTTGTTTTTTCCCTTCTCCTCCCCAAATTATACCAACATCAAATACAGTGAAAACAAGGGTTATACAGTGGGGGGAGGGACATACAAAGCAACAAAGAAATCATCTTTTAAAGATGTTAGAAACAATAGCAATAAAGAAAAACCATTTGAGTCTTTATCTTGGGGTTCATTTTATGAAAAATTTAATATGAGGCATATATAGTTCTTGCCTAACACACAAAAGGCATGGTTTGATCTCTTGCACTTAAAAGCAAACAAACAGATAACAAGAATACTGATATTGATCCCAAAGATTGCCATTTGTATTATATGTAAGTGTCAATATTGTATTTTCATGTAATGGAAAAAAATAATAGAAACAATATGATATAAACCCGACAGTTTCCAATTTGTTTATATAGTGAGGGATTCAGAATTAGATAAACATGCCAATTTAGTTCACTTTCTTATCAATATTTAAAGTCTTGACTAGAATATCTTATTGGCTCTTTCTTTCCCCACTGGTCTATGTCTAACCATTCATTCCCACATGGCTAACCCCAGTTCTCCGATAATATGTTGCAAGTTCATGAGATTTTGATCATGAAAATTGAATATGTAATACAAGAAATAAACAGTAATGTATTAGCTTTTAAGCTTGACTTATATTTCTCAATATGATTTCCTAGACCTAAATATATATTAGATGGAGAACAAATTTACATAATATATAAATATAATACATATTGTTATATATATAATATATGCATTACTATTTACATATTACATAACATATAGATATATAATATTTTACATTTTATTATAATATGAAATAAATACTTTATACTATATACATATTTTGTGTAGGTAGCATAATTGTCTGTGGGATACTTTAGGGGATGATGAAGAGTCATAGAACAAACTAGAATGAAGAACAGTGAATAAAATTGAAATATTTTATGTCTGTATATGAAGATGGCATAAGGAACTTCATTGAAAGCTGTTGTATAATAGGAGAAAGGTAAAATAAGGAAAGAAAAAGCAAGATGACAGATTAATCTTATTAAATTATAATATCTGTACATGTGAAACAACATGATAAAGTCTGTTTTCACAATTAATACATATTTTGAATTGAAAAGGAATAGTAGGAAACAGCCTAGGCTGGGGGTATCAGTGGGTCAGGGAAGGGCTAGCAGACAGGGTGAAGGATGGTGAGCATAGTTAAAGCATGTATGAAAATAGCACAGTGAAACTTGTTGATATTATGTTACTTTAAAACTTTTAATTATCTTTAAATCATTTTACAAAGAGGTTTCAACAAAACATGTCAGTTTATGTGTATGATGAATCTTAATCAGTGTCACTCCTCTCATTATTCTCTCCTTCTCTAGGCCAAGTGTTAGAGGAAAAAGAGAGTATGAAGCAGAAAAGCAGGAGAGATAAGTTTTCTGGAGGATCTTGCATATATGTGTGTACTATTTAGGACATCCAATATATGTTCATAAAAATCTTTGAAAAGGTATCAAAGGACTTCTGCTCACCCAGAGAATGAAAGTTTGATGTTTTACCACAGATTATGAATCCTTATCATTGTGAAACTTTTTTTTTCTTCCCCAGGACCTTAGGCTTGAACTGATGGCTTCATGTCCCCTTGTTTTGTTTGGTCACAACTGGCACTCTACCACTTGAGTTAAACCACTAATTTAACATTGTTTTTCAATTAGAGGCAAAGTCTTGTAGGTGTTTCTGATGTAGGTTAGCTCCAAATTATGATCATCCTCATTTCAGTCAACTGACTACAGATGTGAGACACTAGTAGTTGGCTCAGAGTTCACATTTCTATGACAAAAAATAAAACTCCCACTTCTCTTTCTGTTGTTTCCTATGTGCCCATTGAAATTCATAGTATAAAATTTCAACTTAATTTCTGTCTCTATGTCTATTATCTGGGGGATTTCTTCCATAGGTTAATTGTAATGATTTTTATCATTCTATAATTTTTACCTACTGTGTATTAATGTTTACAACGTATTGCTTTATCATCATAAAATTAAATACCTTGTGTTTTTTATTGTTTAGGCTTCTTGCTTAAATTGTAGATAGTTATAAACATATATAGTTGGCTATGTCACATAGTCAAGTTTAATTTTAACATGTATCATTTCTATCAATATGTAGAATGATTTAGAGACAAATAATATAAAAAGAGACATGTATAAAATAATCAATTGACTCAAGGTGATGAATGTTCTATTAGATGTAAATGGATATCAATATGCAGACATAGAAAGGCTTTTATTTGAACAGCTTATTGCTCTGGACACTAAGAATGCTTTAATTATAGCATCATTTATATATCTATCTTTCCTGCCTCATTGAATATACAGTTTATGCTTAGAAATTTAAAAATGACATTATAAACCACTGAGTAGATTTTATAAGCATTACCTTCCTCACTCATGAGAAAATCTTATGTGTTAACTGCATTTAAATTTAAAGACATATAAGTGATACAGAATACAACCTACATTAATGAAATGGAAAGACTTGGAAAACATTATCTTAAGTGAAGTAAATCAGGCCCAGAAAGACAAAGACTCCATGTTTTCCCTTATATGTAGTAAACAGATGCAGCTTATAAATCCATAAGTAATGTGTGGGATAGTATGCAGGTATATACAACTATATTAACTGAAATACAGTGAATTCAAGGGAGATCTCATATAGTGTAATTCATTAGAAAACCATATCTAAGTTCAGGAAAATAAAACACTAGGAAGCAGGTATTCAAGGGAGTGACATAGATTCCAGGAGAAAAGGTTAAAACAATGAAGAGGAGAAGACAAGAATCCAATGTATATCGTACAAAATTAAGATTTAAGTGAGGGAAGAGTGTAAAGTAAGAATGTTGTAAGAGGTGATATTGATCAATACACATTCTGCTCATAAACTTCTTTGCAAACTGGCAACCCTTTCATAAGTGATGACTTCACGGTATCATTATTTAACATGTTTTCAATGTGCATTGTATATATATTTCAAAAAATTATTTAAATTTGATTTTCAGCAATAATCATTTAATATTTGTCAAGCAACCACTTAAGATTCCTCCTAGTTTCTTGATAAACAAATAGATTAAACAAAGATCTTTTGCATTTGTGGGGTTTACATTTGAGAAAAGTGAGGGATAATGGCTCATACGTGCAGTAAGTACATTATCTATTTGAAGTTTAACATTGCTACAAAGGAACAGGAAAGTCAGTAAGATAAAGAATATCAGCAGGGCCAAATAAGGGGAAGATTGTTTACTGTAATTATGGAGTGTTTCCTGATGATCCCCTGAAAGTGGTATTTGAATTCACCATGGGCCTAGTGTTTGAAAACCTTATGTTAATTCAAAGAAAGAACTTTCCTGCATAGAGGAAACAAATATACATTAGCCCATATGTGGCTACCATATAGAGGAAAGAAGTAAGAGATAGAATGAGCATGAAACAGTGTCATAGAACTTAAAAAGGAAGCTGGGCATCAGTGGCTCATGCTTGTAATCCTAGCTACTCAGGAGGCTGAGATCTGAGTATCATGGTTCAAAACCAGCCTGGGTAGGAAAGTCTGTGAGACTCTTATTTCCAATAAACCACCAGAGAACCAGAAGTGCTGCTATGGCTTGAGTGGTAGAGTGCTAGCCTTGAGCTGAAGAGCTGAGGGACAGCCCAAGGCTCAGAGTTCAAGTCCCATGACTGAAAAAAAAAGAATGTCCATGGTATTTCAAATATTATTTTATGTCTGTCATATTTAGGAGACTACAAATGAGAGTATTATGGTGCAAAGCCAATTCTCAAATAATTCTTCCAGACTTCTCCAAGAAGGACAACTAAATTAGATGGTTCACATGATGATTCCAGAGATTATTAGAAGCTCAAAATTCTGTCTGCGTAGTCCCTATAAAAATATACACATATACATATGCACAGTACATTGTGTAGATAAATTTAGAACACAAGCCAAATTCCCAACTTAAGATCCTCTGTCCTCATGTCTCCATGCCTTATGCTGTAACTGTGAGAACCTATGATAAAATGAAAAATATTTAACATTTAAAGAGATCTGAATTTAAATATTGACTTTATCACTAAGAACAAATACACAAGCATTTCTCCTTTCTCTAACATTGGTTAGATACAAAATTTAGAATATCTTATTACCTACTCTGTGATTTTGTTTTTTGGTGAGGATTCAACTAAATGTTATTTAGCACACAAGACAAGTGTAAGGCATTCCTATCATAGCTAGCCTTTGCATTTTAACTATTGTAATTTTCTTTTTGTTATTGTCATTGTTCCCTGTCACTACAACTCTTTCATTATCTTCAACAACACCCATTCCTTATTTTCTGGCTCCCTGCTACCTGCAAACCTGAATTGATAGAAGTTCTTTACTGCTATTACTTTTCTCATTTGATCTAAATCTGTACTATCTTTATGTTTTACTGCCTCCAGAGGGTCCAGTCATATGACTTTTTTTTTTTGGTATACTTCCTCTCACCTTGAAAATCCTATAGCACTTGATATTTACACCATTAATTTGTTTCTGGTCAATTGCTAACATCTATTGCTAGTGTTATTTTATAGTTTATAGTTTGCTTTCCTCCACTGTCTTTAACCTCTTTAAAGATAGGGAGACTACTTTTAAAGAGTTATTATAAAAACGTCTTATATATTGTAGGCACTCCATCAATTTTGTTGATTTAGTCTTGTAGGAATAGATATTATATCCCTTTTATTACAAAACAGAGTGGAGTTTTCATTTCTGGCCGAGGTCACTTTGTTAATAAAAGAACTACTGGCAGGGTATTTAAATTATGGTTATGTTTCAGATGTACACTGGAAAATGAACTACAGCTTTGTGTATTACTTCTCATAGGCCCTGGAGAGAGAGGTGGTAGTTAAGCTGTTGGGGGTGATATAAAACTTTTAAAAGCCTGCTGGAAAACTGTAGATAACAAAGTGGGAACTAGTACTGTCGTGGCAGGAACATAGGTCCAGTTGCCAGAACTATTGTAAAGTAATAAAAGTCTTTCCATCAACATCATTTAGATCACTAACACCTGCCCCAGCTGCCTAGGAAGCTCTAGGTTGAGTGTTGGCATGCCCAGGACCCAGATGCTGCTGAGATTATATTATTTACTTCTGATTGCTTTACTATAGGTTTGCCAATGCATATTAAATACTCAGGCAGTCTCAATATTAATACTCAAAATTAAATGATTGACTGAAAGGTCAGTTGTTGTCCCTAAAAAGTGTTTAAATATCATCTGGACGCTAAGCAGTAACTTAAATTTTGGTGTAAGGACTAATTATATACTTTGATTAGTTTGGAAAATAGAGGAAATCAGACTTTGATAAAAGCAAAGTTGAAAGTCTGGGGAAAAATGATATTATTAGTAGAATATTCTCAGAAGTTCTTAATTGTAAGTTGCCTTATAAAAATATTTATCATACAATTTTTATTTAAAATCCCTGATGATTACAATTATAGATAATATAAGATGTATTTTTATTTTAAAACTACAAATTTTGCAACCTTTTTGTTTCAAAATAGTATATGATTTAGAAACATATGTGTTAATTAATCATTTAGTGGCTTTTATTTCCTTTACCAAAGTTTAACTGTGGTCCAGTGTTCGCTTGCTTGATTCATTCTACCACTTGAATCATGCCTCCAGATCTACTCTTGCAGAATATTTGAGAGATGGATTCCATAGATGTTTCATCTTAGGCTGGATTACAACCTTAATCTTCTCAATCTCAGCCTCCTGAGTAGCTAAAATTATAGTAATCATCAGTGCCCCATCAAATAGTAGATTTTAAAATAAAAATCAGTATTTGTCAATTTGTCATTATTGTGGGAACAATTAAAGAGAGATAAAAACACTAACTGTGACCATACTTTATAAACTAATGATAGAATAAATGATTTAGAAAACTGACAACTAATTGTACTAGACAAACACATATGAAGCCCTTTATTGGTTTTCTCCCCAAAGAGATTAATAAACAATATTTTGAATGACGCTTCTTGGCTAATTTGTCATGCTTTCTGATATCAATTGCATTTTAAGAAACACCATTGTGACCTGCTGGATGGCTTAGTTGGAAGTACACAGGACCTGGCCTTTCAGTTCCAGACTATTTGTCACTCTCATAAACTATTAAGAGCCAGGACTACTTACTGCCTCAGCAAAACAAGCACAATGATAGTAGTGACTAAATGAGAATGTTGTATGCCATGAGACAATCTATTTAAATTTTATGCTTTACTACTTAATAGATCTCATTATTTACTGTGAAGACTAAGAGAACACATGAATTGTGGCTCCTAGTATATAATTTCATTCATTTCTACATAGGTCTGAAACTTCTCATATTCTTTCCAGATTCTTGGCAATCAAATTAAGATAAAGTGTTCTAAATGACATGGAAAGCTGGCATCAACTTATCATTGAAAAGTCAAAGCAGAAATGTTGAACTTCAGCAGAATGAGAAAGAGACTTAGAGGAATCTGATTCATGTAAATTCCAAGTGAGAATGAATAAACTCAATATTATTCAATAAAATTGTTTTAATTAATATAGTTCTTCAGTAAAATGAGATGGCAGAAATAAATATATAGAATCTCAATAGGCCCTTATCAATGGAAAAGAAGCAAGATTGGTACTAAGTCATTTGACATTGAATATGTATTTCTTTTCAAAATATGTCACAAACTCTGTATTATAAATAGGATGGCATCTCCAAATAGAGGTACAAACATCTAGTTTTCATCTAACATTGATAGCCATTTTTGCATATAAAATTTTGTATGTACTTTAAATTCTCCAAAACATTTATAATTTGAGCATAACAAACAGTAAACATTAAACTAAATAGGATGTCCATATGAAAGGGAAATATAAAATTAAAAATATTTTTCACAGCTAGATATGTTTAAGATAAGTTTAGGATTAAAGAGATATAGTAGGTATTTAGAATTAAGCAGTATGGTTACAGCACAAGAAAGGATGCATTTGGTAGGAGTAAGGCAACAACAATAAACACAATCACAGGCTGAAAGTTATATTTCAAAAGCAAATTCACAATTTGAACTCCCAGGACATATGAAGAGAACAATGCATACAATGTAAAAGGTAATTCCCTGAGCATAATCAGAGTTCTGTGTGCAGACCTGGGCTCACTAAGTTAAAAAGACCTTGGAAAACTTGAAGAAGGTTTAAGGACAAGCAATAAACATGATTAATAGCTTGGAAAATAGAATCTCAGAGGAAAGGTTAAGGGAACTAATATTATTTAAGTTGGAAAATAGGCTGGGGAAACAAGTTGGTTTTCAATTACATGAAGGATTATTACATAGAAGGTGCTGATCGCTTGCTGATGCCACAGAGGGCAGAACAAGAATAAGTGAGCTTGAAATGTTGTATAAAGCGTTTAGGTTGACTAAAAGAAAGAAGTTCCATCCAGGCTGCAAGGCATTAAAATGGAAAGAACTTAATTTCTTCTTGTACAGACCTTTCAAAATGCACTTGAAACTCATTTGTCTAGAAAAGTGTATGTGAGGCCCAGCCTAAAAAGGGAAAAGAAATAGTCAACATTAAGAACTCTATACTCTCTATTTCCTTCACTGTAAATTTTGAATATATATATATATATATATATATATATATATATGTTGTGGTGAATTTCAGGGAATGGGGCTGTCCACAGTTCAAAATGTTTTGAAATATACTATAGTTTGAATGCACATGTTTTAGTTTAATATAGCAACTTTAAGTAACACTGCAAATATGAAACTGCAATGTAGTTGTTTAAGCAATTTTAGCTTGTTTACAAATTCAACTTCATGAGATTACTTGCAACTAATTGCATTTTTGTTTTTTGATTTATCAGCTCCTTCTTTGCAATATACTTTTGTTTATTTTCTGAAAATGAAGCAAACCAATTGAATATTCTTTCATATGGTAATAAAAATAATAGATTTTCTTCCAAAAGATTTTATTTACTTAGAGAAATGGTCTATTCTCTGAACACCTGCACACTTAATTCTCTTAGTGTTAAATTATACAAGAATTCCATGCCACTGATTTCTGAAGCTTGTGCTAACAAAGATAAATGAAAGCAGGGATTTCAATAAAATTTTGCAAACAATTCTGTTAGAGCTTGTCAAACATGTACAAGATATGAGTTCTAACTCCTTTCATTTACCTGTCAATGTTATGAAAATCACTAACTGCAAGTATGGACTATTGAATTCAGTCTGTATTCAGATGGATAAAAAATAAATATTCCAGTGGGAAGCTTTTAACTATTTCTTTGGTGGTGATGATTATGTTTCATTCCCCTTTTAATTTGTAAATAAATGGACATTGTTACCAAATGCAAGTAGACAGCATAAACTGTAATACAAAGCTGATGTTTTATTTTTGAGTATAATGTTTGCTGCAGGAAGTGCTTAGTACCATTAGTGAATGATTCTTTACAACTCTGGCACAGAGAAAACTGAAAGACATTCACCATTTCCTCTTCTGTGATGAATTAGAATTACTAAGTGAACACATGTTAGAGAGAAGACAGAATTGCATTTTTGTGGTCTGATCATGTTTTGTTTTGTTTTTGGTTCAGATTCTATAAGAAGCTCTTGTGCAAGTTTAAAGCTTAAACCAGGAAGTAATATAAAAAAGAGTTGCTCTACCCTACACAGTACTTAAATCAGGCTAAAAGTTTTCATTTGGGGTAGAAGAAGTATTTTCAGAGTGTTGTCTTTTAAATCGAGATCCACCAGCTCTGATAACAAAAACAACTATTATTGTAGATAGAAAGGCAAACATCACTGGGTAGACTAGCAAAGGCATTCAGAAAAACTTGGGAGTGGTGCTGGAAAAATGTGAACAAAAACAGTATTTGAGTGTTTTTAAACCCTCTATCTAGAAATTCATGATTTTAATCATGGCGACATCTATATAATTTATTGGACTTAAACATTTCACATTAGACAAATGCAGTATAATTTAGGTTTATCTATATCCACCATTAATGACCATTTTGCAGATCAACCGTTTCTGTTCAGCATTTATCAAAAGTTAGAAACAAAAGTAAATGATGCAAATCAGAATGGGTGGCTTTCATAAGTGTTTGATGCCTATATACCTCCTTTAGTACCTCCATCAAATCTCTCCACCCTACTTCTTATTCTGTTAATGTGCTCGATGCTCTAGCTTTCTTTGAGAATTCAAGTCCTACCAATGACTTGATGCAAATATATTGTTCTCTTTTTTAAAAATTTTCTCCTTGTTATGTTACTTACCAAAGGTGTATCTGTATTTGAATTTTTTTTAATAATAAGTAAGCCTAGAATTCCAGTGATAGCTTTTTTCTTATTTTTTTGTGTCCCAGTCTCTGGAGCTTAAACTCAGAGCCTGGGTGGTATCCTTGTGCTTTTTTGCCTGTACCACTTGAGCCACAGCTTCCCTTATGGCTTTTTTGGTAATTAAGTGGAGATAAGAGTCTCACAGACTCTTCTGCCTACTACAGCTTTGAACCACAATCCTCAGATCCCAGTCTTCTGAGTAGCTAGAATTACTGTCATGAAACACCAGTACCAAGAATGGGGGTTTAGCCCAGAGGAAGGGCGTCCGCCTGGCACGCACAAGGCCCTAGGTTCCATCCTCAGCCCTGGAAAAAAGAAAAAAAGAAAAGAAAAGAAAGACCAGTACCTAGCTGATTGTATTCTTTCTTCCTCAAACTCAATAATAGTGTTCATCTTAATCTTACTATGACCCACAAAGAAAATAAGCAATTAATATAGTATATTTCCACTTAGATACAAAGTAGAATTTTATAATTTTGCCACATGTTTATCAATAAAACAGTTTTTCTTTCCTTTTATTACTGTGTATTAATTGTACAAAGGAGTTTCCTTGTGATGTTCCCATACATGCATATAATTTATGTTGATCAAATTCACTCCATTTATTATTAATTCCTAACAACCTACTTGTATCTTCCTTTTTGTACAGTTTTAAGGGTTTACTGTATAATGACACTCACTGTCCTACACTCTCTTACTTTCCCTTCTATCTTCTTGCTGTTTCCTCCCAATAAACAAACATGCCTTGGATATTTGTGTGTGTATGTGTGCTGGTCCTGGGACTTGAACTCAGACTAGTGGGTTAGTTTACTGAACATGGAATGATGAGCCATATGTTAATCCATCTGCTTTTCATAAAATGGTATAATTTTATTCTTTGTGATTCAGAATATTTCATTTTGTGTTAAGTTCCACTGAAGGCTGATTCTCTTGTAATTGTTAGCAGAGCTGCAGTGAACATGGTGGTGCAGGTATTTCTTTCTTTTTTCTTTTTGTTTTTTTGTTGGTCATGGGGCTTGAACTCTGAGGCTGAGGTCTGTCCCTCAGCAATTCAGCTCAAGGCTAACACTGAACCACTGGAGCTACAGCACCACTTCCAGTTTCTTGTGGTTCATTGGAGATAAGAGTTTCACAGCCTTTCCTGCCCGGGCTGGCTTTGAACCATGAGCCTCAGATCTCAGCCTCCTGAGTAGCTAGGATTACAGACGTGAGCCAGTGGTGCCCAGATTTTGTGCAGGTTTTTCTATTGCATTGGTTCATACTGATTTCCAAGGTGTCTGAAGTAATTCGTGTTCTTCCTACCAACAGTGAAAAAAAAATAATCTTTTTCCTCCACACACACCAACATTTTTTTTTAGCCGCAAATAGTAACCTTGATGATCACCATTCTAAGATAAGATGAAATCTCAGAGTTTTGTCATTCCTTTATAGCTAACCATGGTACATACTAAATACTTTTTTCATGTATTCATCAGGTTTTTTTAATTTCTTTTGAGAAATATTTTATTTACTTACCCATTTAATAATTGGAATATGATGGCTATATTTTGGTTTATGATAAAAATCATGGCATTTTTTTTATTTTTCACATCAATTGTTCCTTAATATAAATGGCAATCCATCAAAGCTCTGGATATCCTTTCAGACAGAGATTTTTTATCCATTTTGTTGCTTGGATACCAGGTATAATTCATGTTTACTAGGAGAAATCCTAATTTGTGGTGGAGGCTTTGACTAACCTTTAAATTGGAATGTGTTTGGAATGTGCTTTGGGCTATCTGGTCATATACCCTGACTGTTACTTAACACACACAGTTAATTAAACAATCCCACAATGGCCTAAGTGGTATACCTTCCTGTCTCTTCCTTTTTATTTTCATTTGGCTATAGCCATGTCCTACTAACTTCCTAAAAATGCATTGAAGAATCCCAGAAGCATGGTTACATATTAACACCAACACATCCTCACTTAGAAAAACATTAGAACTTCTTGGACTTTATTTTATATGACTGTCTGATAAGAGGCTCTAATTCCTTTAAGGGATTCACTTTTATCACCAAGAAGGTAATGGGATTGAGAATCATCATCTCCCTTAATGCTATGAAATTAAGTTCCTTAGATTTTCATTCTGACAATATAAAAGATATAATGAGTAAGATTTGCTTATTCACTCCAAATGTGTTCGTGGAAAAATCAAATTAATTAGAATTGAATAAGATCACTGGAAACACATATCTAAATCTTCAATTATAGTTAAAAGCTAGTGGGTAAAACACTTGCTACTGTTAATCGTTGTTCTTTTGTATGGTAAGCTTTCTTAACACAGGCTTTAAATTTCCACTTAAAGGACAAGAGGAAAAGGCCAGAGTCTAGTGATAAACATCATGCTACTGTCCTAGATCTTGTTTCCTCCAAAGGATTAAAAACATTCTCACAGACATTAAATTCACAGGGATTTGAAAATGCCAGAATATTTCCATGTTCCTTATATCTTTATTCAGCTAAACAGTTGATACTTAGGAAAAGGTTTATGTAATATTAAGCAGGGCAGATTATATTTCTTATAAGAAAGCATGGCATACATGTTATACATTGATATCCAAACATAAAAGCTTGTATGTGATCATTTTAGGCAGTGATGCTTATATTCTAATACAACTACCTTTGGAGCTTTTGCATTGTATTTGTTGAGTTTATATGATTGTTGAAGTACTGAATTTCAAGCAAAAAGATTTTAGAGGTTGTCTACTAGCATCTCACACATGGAAATTATTTCATGCAGATTTTTTTTTTGGTCAGTCATGGGACTTGAACTCTGGTCTTGGGCTTGTCCCTCAGCTGTTCAGCTCAAGGCAAACATTCTACTATGGGAACCACAGTGCCATTTCTGGTTTTCTTGTGATTAATTGGAGATAAGAGTCTCAAGGACTTTCCTACCTGGGCTGGCTTTGAACTGTGATCCTCAGATCTCAACCTCCTGCGTAGCTTGGATTACAGGCATGAGCCAATGGCTTCTGGCTCAAATATATTTTGATACAAAATACATATTTTAAGACATACCAGTTTTATAAGATATACCTTTGATTGTCTTTTCAGTTTATTCAAACAGACATAGATTTTTAAGTCATGAACAAAAATGGTATGCTTCAATCTCTGTGTCCTCTGCATAGAGTACTATTAACCAGTGTTTGGAATGCTTTCTTTAATCTATGACCTCATGAAATATTCTCAAAATTTGAGGAAGTAACTATTTTCTGCACATTATTTTGTGCATTTTAAGATAAAGTAAATATGATGGAGATGCATGAAATTACTTGCTCAATGAAAGAGAAATATAATGATTCTGGTAGGAGAGAGTACTTATCCCTAATTCCTATGCTATAGTGTAGTGCCATGTGCTTTATCCATTAAGGAAAATAATATATGCAGTGTGCACAGAGATGCTTATGCATGCAAATATATTTGTTAGATGGAGAATAAACTCTTTCTTGCTACCTTGTGGATTATATATTGTCTTTGTATTGATTGCATATTACAACCCTACCTCTATCACCCAGAGAAATATTTCAGTTCTCATGTCTGTCACTTCATAGGCTCATTTCATGGTCACACAGACCGTATAGAATGGAATTCAATTTGCAGTAACTTTTTAACAAGGAAGTGTTTCTGACGAAGGTTACCAAAGTATTTTGGGAACAGAAGCAGCTTCTAACATCTTAATTTGGTGGAAAATAAATTACCAAATTACAGGAGCTACAAACATACAGTCTGTAATTTTCTGTAAGCATTTTTTTCATAGGTTGATTTATAATTTTACATGGACAATATCTCCAGAGATGAATACTGCATGTATGAGTTCCTGAAACACTCTAGTTTTCTGCAAAGAGAAAATTTCAGAAGACAAAATCAAAAATCAAATATCTGAACTGCAATGCACTAATAGGAAACGTGAGAACCATCAGACAAAAATATGACCAGTATGGACAAACAAGAGTTACATGGGTTAAGAAGGTGGCTCAGTGGTAGAGTGCTTGCCTTGGGTTAAGAAAGTGGCTCAGTGGTAGAGTGCTTGCCTTGCATGCATGAGGCCCTGGGTTCGATTCCTCAGCACCACATATGCAGAAAAAGCCGGAAGTGGCGCTGTGGCTCAAGTGGTAGAGCGCTAGCCTTTACCTGAAGAGCTGAGGGACAGTATCCAGGCCCAGCATTCAACAACCAACCAAAAAAAAATTCACAAAACACAGGAATCACTGAATTGACTTGTAGTAGTCAATGGAAACTCAGGCTATTATAATGTATAAATTATAATCAGATTATCCTAGCATGTCACTATGTAATTATGCTGGGAAAGACTGGAAATATGTTGTACTTGACTAGTGTATATTAAAATATTCAAAGAATAAACAAAACAACAAAATAATCTGAGTATGGCGTTTAGGCAAATCCAAAGTGGAAACGAATAGGATGTTATAGGATTAAAACCCACAGAGAAATAGAGTGACTGGTTACATGTAAAATAAAGGACAGAAGAACAGAAGAAAAACGGGGACCTATTGAGAACTTTTATTTCAAACTTTAGGAGATGGAAAGACACCTGGGTGATTTAGTAGCTTTCTTCCCCCATTGGTTAACAATAGTTATATTATTGATAAAGTATTAAGAAAGTGATATAAAATGCAGAGAAAAAGCACATCTCTTAAAATAAAAGGATAGAAAATGATGCAGAGCTATTCAGCTGATTAGGAAGAATAACTTTAAAAGATATAACCTCAGCAATTTTCTGGATACACAAGTTTGCATCAATGACAAAGAGATAAGAGAATACAATTTAAGAGCTGAAGTAGAACTTCAGATTTGGTGTCAATTAGAGTATAAAATTAAATCCCTTTTTGTATAGCATTTTATTTGTATATTACCATATGTTTCAATAAATGATTTATGGGACGGTGAGGAAGGAAGGGAGAGTAAGGGACAAACAAAGAAGCAGGTAACAACACTTGATAGGAAATGTACTCATTACCTTACTCATGTAATTGTAACCCCTTTGTACACTATTTTTACAATAAAATAAATAAATAAATAATTAAAAATATATAAATAAAAAGATTTATCTTAAAGATATCATAGTATTGTGAAAATATATGTTGTATTTACTTGATGTGATGAAATACCAGTACGGGATAGACATAATTGAAATTAAGCCCATCAATCTAATTACATTCAAGCCTTATATTTAACACATAGTTAATATAAAAAATACAAAATAAAATTTTACATAAAATGCTTAAAAAAAGTAATGCAGTAGGAATTAGAAAATAATATATAATTCCTTACAGGGATACTTAAAAATCAAAAGTTTAATTAAAAGTAGTATGTCCTAGGGGCTAGGAAGGTGGCTCAGTGGTAGAGCACTTGCCTTGCATGCATGAGGCCCTGGGTTCGATTCCTCAGCACCACATAACCAGAAAAAAAAAGCCGGAAGTGGCGCTATGGCTCAAGTGGTAGAGTGCTAGCCTTGAGCTGAAGAGCTGAGGGACAGCGCCCAGGCCCAGTGTTCAGGCCCATGACCAGACCCAAAAAAACAAAAACAAAAAGTAGTATGTCCTAGACTCACAGAAAGAAAGAAAAGTATTTTGAAGACAGAGAAACCCAGGAAGAGACTCAGTATCTGAAATAAACATGATTTTCAGACATAGAAAATCAAGTGGACTGATGCATTAAAATTAGATTTTACTATAATAAAACTTAATTCATTGACCATATACAAATTGTAAAAATGAATATTTTTACTTTAATAACTAAAAGAAAGGTTACTTGAATACAGATTCTTTAAACTGAATTTATAGAAGAAATTTGAGATGTTTCAATTACTAGACAAAATAGATATTGGTAAGCTTACAGTATATAGCTCCTATCTAAGTGCTTTTTAATAGCTATACATTAATAGGTTGAGAAACTAGGCAAACAGACAGATGGACAGACAGATGATAAACAGATATCCAGAGAAATCCTGAGTAGTGAAACAAACAGAATTTGTTTTCTCTAACACAGCATCTAATGTGTGGAAAATGGGTAAAGGAAAAAGGAATAATAGGTGGATATTGCATTATTTATTCTTATTAGTTTCCTAAAATATATTTCTAAATGTATGAACTTACAGATCATTAAAAAGGAATACAGATATTTTCTACCATTGGCTCCTAATTTCTTCCCTCTATATAATAATAAATTATTCTCTTTAAGTTACAGAAACAAAAGGTATAGAAGATGGAATCAGAAAGCTGAGAATCCAAAACTGTAATCAAGCAGTTCATAAACCTATAACTCAGAGAGTGTTAACATTTTAAATAATATTGTATTGTTTTATTTAGTAATTAAAGTGTTTAAAAGTTTTAAGGACTCTAAGACAATAACACTTTTATAATACTACAACACGTCTTTAAGAAATTATCATCAGAAATGTTACTCTAGAAATAGTATTATTTGAATAGTAAAACTTAGAGATTTACTACATTAATAGGTATCATAGGGTGATAATGACAAAAATATTAGTTATTTATCCGACATTGTGTGACAAAGGTGGTTATTTCAATTAAATCCTAGTGATAAGAAAGCTAAGGTCATATATTTAATTTTCATATAGGCCGATAGGCTTGTGTCTGGGAATCTCTGTTGTCTACTCACCCCTAACCCTAATCTGTTATTTCTCAATTATATGTCATTAATTGATGCAGTATCCTGCTGATAATGGGTCATCAGTGGCATTGGCATAAATGAAGGACAGTATGTCTATAATGCAGGTGACAGAGAACAACTTGAGACCATTAGTACTAGCAAATTCATGAATAATCCAAATTTCCTCAGGGGGAAAAAGCATCATTCTAAAGTTTTTAGGGGGAATATTTTCAGGTAAAATTTAACTATAAAGTGTATACTGTGTATTGAAGTCATTTCACAGACTCTTTTTGGAATAAAATGAAGCACAAAGAATTAAATAATACTAGTATGAAGGTTTGGGGAGTACAAATTTGCCCAGAGTAGCATGTTTCCTGCCCATTCAGACATTTTAATTTGCTGCTTAGGTACTCTGTATTCCCTAGTATTAGTTCGAAATCATATTGGCAATTTGTACTGTGCCACTGTGTGATCCATTGATAAATTTAATATGCAGGCATATTGTCACATGCATGGGACTGGAGGGATATTGGTTTGCCTCACCTTTCAATAAGGTAACACACTTCCACATTCCGATGAACAATTTCAAGCTAATATCACAAAAAAGTCCTATGAAGTAAGAGTTATAAATTTTGAATAAAAAAGATTTCTAAGCACTAGTTTCTATATTCTTCTTCCATGACTTCTTTTCCTTTTTTTATTTTTAAATGGTTTTATTAGTATTTTAAATAATATTTCTCTGAGCAAATATTAGTTATACAAGGAAGCTTCATTGTGATATTTCCATGCACACATATAATGTACCTTAGTTAAATTCACTCCCTTCCATCATTCTCCCTTCTCTTCCCTACCCTCTTTTGAACAATAATTACTACAGGTTTCATTGCTCTAATGCCTTACACGCATATGAAGAGCCATTGATCTTCCTCTTTGTATCACTGTTTCCCAGCCTCCCAACACAATCTATTTTACTATCCTGTCTTAAATTTTTTGTAGAGTTAGAAATGTGGTTTTGTTTTGTTTGTTTTGTTTTTAATTTATGAGCTGTTATGTAGTTGTAAATAAATCTTGCTTATAATTTGCACAGTGTACTCTTTGTATAAAGGATTCCCCAAATCATATAACCTGGGTCTGTGTGCGCTCCTCTGTGCTACCAGTTTTCCAGCCTCGAGTTTAGATTCATTGCAGAGTTAGCACACATCCAGGTAATGCTAATGCTGCCAGTCTAGGGACCGCACTTGGAGATTCAAAGAATCAAAACAACGGTTTTCACCTGGTATGCATAGGAATCTGGTAGTGCTTTTAGAGTCCCTGTTCCAACACTACAGATCCTTCCTCGGCTCATATATATATATATATATATATATATATAGAGAGAGAGAGAGAGAGAGAGAGAGAGAGAGAGAGTAAAGGTAATGTACAAAAGGGGTTACAGTTACATGAGTAAGGTAGTGAGTTCATTTTCAACATAGTACCTTGTACATCTCATTGATACAATGGGTCAACCTGTATCCTTATCTCAGCTTTTTGTTATTTTCCTTCCCCTCCCCAAATTAGAAAAATGTACATACAAGATGCAGGGCACTGGAATAAAATAGAGTGAAAACAGGGGTTATACCATGGGGGAAGAACATACGAAACAAACAAAAACCACCAAACACATTATAAGTACATTAAAAACAACAGCAACAAAGATAAAACCTCTTGTGTCCCTATCTTGGGGTTCATTTCGCTTAGTATCATGTTTTTTTATTGTGAAAATACTGTACAGAGGGGTTATAATTACATGGGCAAGATAATTTGTACCTTTCTTATCAAGCATTATAGGATCCTCCTTTGTTTCCCCTTCCCATACCTTCCCATCCTCCCTCCTCCCCCCAACCCAATCTTCCTCCCCACATCGCACGAAAGTTGTAAAGTTCGTTTTACATAAAGACTTGTACATCTCATTGTTGCAATGGGTCCACCTGTATCCCCATTTAAACGATTTGTTTTTCCCCTTCCCCTCCACAAATTATACTGACATCAAATACAGTGAAAGCAGGGGTTATACCGTGGGGGAGGGGACATACAAAGCAACAAAGAAATAATCTTATAAATGTGTTAGAAACAATCGCATGAAAGAAAAAAACATTTCAATACATATCTTAGGGTTCATTTCCCTAACATCAACTTATCTGACTAGTATCATCTTATATGGCCATATGTACACAGCTTTTGATCTTTTCTGCTTGTCCTAAACATACACTAGTTATTGCAAATAAAGGAAACCATGGGACTATGTTTCTTTTGGGCTGGCTTACTTCACTTAATATAACTTTTTTTCCAAGTCTTTCCATTTCCTAACAAATGGGACAGGACCATGTCATTCTTTCTGATGGAGGCATAGAATTCATATATATCACATTTCTTGATCCATTCATCTACTGAGGGGCATCTGGGTTGGTTCCATATCTTAGCTATAATGAATAATGCTGTGATAAAACATAGTTGTGCTGATATTTTTAGTATGGCCCTGTTTGGGATAGTATAGGTAAACACCCAAAAGTGGGATTGCTGGGTCATAAGGGAGCTCTATGTGGAGTCTTTTGAGGAACCTCCTTCTGTTTCCAGAGTGGTTGAACAAGTTTACCCTGCCACCAACAGTGTAGTAGCATTCTCTTTTCCCACATCCCTTCCATCATCTGTTGTTATTAGATTTCTTGATTCTAGCCATTCTAATTAGGGTGAGATGGAATCTCAATGTTGTTTTGATTTGCATATCTTTTATTGATCATTTTTTCATGTGTCTATTGGCCATTTTTATTTCCTTTACAGAAAAATCTAAATCTTTAGCCCACTTATTAATCAGGAGGAGGTTGTTTCTTTGAGGATTTGTTGTTGGGGGCTTTGTTTGAGTTCTAAGTATATTTTAGATATGAGACCCTTGTTCAATGTATGGCTAGTGAAGATCTTCTCCTAATCTGTGGACTTTGTATTGATCTTTTTAGCTATGTCCTTTGACATGCAAAAGCTCTGCAGTTTCATGCAATTCCATTAGTCCAACTGTTCTTTGATTTGTGGTGTATCTGTGTCTCTATTAAGAAAATTTCTTCCTATGCCAAGGAGCCCTAGAGTTCCTCTTATTCCTTCCTGTGATGTTTCTTGTGATGTTTTCAGGGTGTCTGCTTTGACTCCAAGGTCTTTGATCAATTTGGAGTTGATTCTGGTGCAGTGTGATATATAAGGATCTAGCTTTAGTTTTCTACAAATGTTTAAACAATTTTGCCAGCACCATTTACTGAAAAGTCTGCTTTTCTTCCTTTCTATTTTTTTAGCTCCCTTATTGAAGATTAGGTGGCTCTAAATCTGTGGATTCATTTCTGGGTCTTCAGTTCTATTTCATTTGTACTCAGGTCTGTTCTTGTGCCATTACCAAACTGTTTTGATTACTATGGCCTTGTAGTACAATTTGAAATTTGGTATTGATATTCGTCCAGTGCTGTTCTTTCTACTAAGGATTGATTTTACTATTTGGGGTCTTTCATTGTTCCATATGAATTTTGGATTGATGAGTCTATTTCATTGATGTTGGGATATTGATGGGTATGATATTGAATTTGTGGATACTTTTGGCATTCTTGCCATTTTCATGATATTAATCCTCCCAATCCAGGAGCATGGGCAGTTTTTCCATTTCCTTTAGGTCTGATTTAATTTCTTCCAGTTTTTAAAGTTATCATCATAGAGGTCCTTCACTTCTTTAGTTAATTCCTAGGTATTTTATTTTTGTGGGGCTATTGCAAAAGGAGTTGCTTTCCTGATTTTAGCTGCACTCTTCTCATTATTGGCATACAGAAAAGCCATTGATTTCTGAAGGTTAATTTTGTACCCTGCTACTTTTCCAGTTTCAGATCAGCTCGAGTAACTTGAGAGTGGAATCCATGGAGTTCTTTAAATACAAGATCATGTCTTCTGCAAAGAGGGATAGTTTTATTCATCTTTCCCTATTTGGATCCCTTTTAAGTTTGCATCTTGTCTTATTGCTCTAGCTAGGTATCCTAATAATAAATTAAAGAGAAGTGTCTCATTCCTCAATATAAAGGAAAATATTTTTAGCTTTTTGCTATTAGGTATAATGCTGGCTCTAGTTTTGTCATATACAGCATTTATTATATTGAAGAAGGTTCTATGGATTCCTAGTTCTTCCAGAGCTTTCATCGTAAAGGTGTGTTGGATCTTGTCAAATGCTTTTTCTGCATCTATTGAGATGTGGTTCTTATCATTGCTTTAGATGTGATGAATTATGTTAATTGATTTGCATATATTGAACTAGCTTTGCATTCATGAAATGAATCCTGTTTGATCCCGGTGTATTATTTTTTAATGAGTTGTTGAAGTTTTATTGAGGGGTTTTGCATCCATGTTCATCACAGAAATGATTTTATAATTCTCTTTCTTTGATGAGTCCCCTCCTGGATTTGGGTGTGTCTCTTGAAGGTAGCAGATAGAAGGATTTTGCTTTTTAATCCAACTAGACAATCTATGTTAATTAATTGGAGAGTTAAGTCCATTAATATTGAGAGTTAGGACTGAGAGATATTTGGTAGTTCCTGCCATGTTATACTGCCATGTTACCAATACAGTGTCCTTGGTTGTTAGTTGTTTGTCTTCAGGGTGTGACATACATCATTCCATGCTCTTCTTGCTTTAATGGTCTCTGCTGAGAAATATGAAGTTATTCTGATTGGTTTCTTTTTATAGATTGAGTGATCTTTTCTCCCTTTCAGCTTTAAGGTTCCTTTCCTTGGTCTGTATTGATCCTGTGTGGATGACAGTGTGACGGTGGGATGTCCTGTTCTGGTCTGGTCTATTTGTTGTTTTAAAGGCTTCTTGTGTCTGAATGGGTCTATCTTTTTGCATCTTTGAGAAATTTTCTGCTAACAACCTGAAAAATAAATTTCCTAGACCTTTCCCTGCTGTCTATAGGCCCTCCTCTACACACATTAGCTTTAAATTAGGCCTTCTGATGGTGTCTTCTAAATGTGGAATAGATCTCTCATATTTCTTTTTTTGGAGGGGGAGGTCTGGTCTTGGGGCCTGAACTCTGGGCCTGGGCACTGTCCCACAGCTCTTCAGATCAAGACTAGCACTCTACCATTTGAGCCACAGTGACACTTCCGGCTTTTTTCTTTTTGTTTATGTGGTGCTGAGGAATCGAACCCAGGGCCTCATGCATGCAAAGCAAGCACTCTACCACTGAGCCACCTTCCCAGCTCCTCTCATCTTTCTTGTATTTGTCTAGAACACTTGTCTGTTCTTTATAATGTCTAGAGATTTGATGTTTTGCATGGTCTAACCTACTGTCAAGACTTTCTACTTTGTTTTCTTTTTTTTTATTTCCTTTCCTTCTAATTAGTCAGATTTGATAGAACTTTGTTTTAGATATTGTATGGCCTTCTTTACCTCCTTAATTTGGTTTTTAGTGTTCAGTCTAAAATCTCTTATTTGACTGATTATGGTTTCATTGGTCTCCCCTTCCTTCTGTTGGGCTTAGTTCAGTATTACTTTTGTGGCATTCATGGATTCCTCCAGCTTTCTGTTTGTTCATTCCCTGAATGCCTTGATTAATCTTTGTTTATTCTCATCCTGCTCATGCAATTCCTCTAAGATTAGATAATCCGCATGAAATGCCTGTATTAGTCTTTGGCTAGCCTCATTACACTCACACATTTCCCTATCACACTCAGAGTCCTTTGCAGGCTTTCAATATTTTCATTCAGCATGTTTATCAGTAGTGTTTGTAGAGCATTTTGGGAATTGCCCCTGGATTATTCATTAATTGCTCTATTGCCTGATTATCATGAGCAGGAGTTGAGATACTTGGACTTGCCATTTTTCTTGTGTTTCACTGGCTTGTTCTGCCCATTTGGGTATGAAAGGAAAACTGATTCAATGCTAGAACACGGAACTGTTTTAAGGCAAGCATCAACCAGAGCTTGTAGTTGCACATATTGTTTGACTCAGTCAAAATTAGTACAGACACAATCTAGTTCAACAGCAATTACTAAGCATCAGTGGACTAAGAAAAACAAAGAGGGTGTCAGCAGAGCAGAAATTAATATATTTAGGGAGAATTATGAGGAGAAAAATAAGACTAGAGGTATATGGGGAAGGAAAGGGGTATGGGGAATATAACCAAGACCTAAATTCTGAGAAAGGAAAAGGATAGAAGAAAAGGAGAAGAAAAGAAAAAGGAAAATTAAAAAATAAAACAAAAATGAAACATTTAACAATTATCTAAGTATAAAGAAATAATCCTACTATTAAATGAGTGAAGGCTGAGAGTTTGTGAAAATTGAGTAATCGATATCTGAATTAATATGCACACAATGAAGGATATAATAATAATAATCAATCAAAGACAGGATATAACTAGGGATGAACAGAACAACAATTAACTAAAGCAAACGACAACAACAACAAAAAGGACCTAAGGGGAAAGAGTAAAAAAATAAAAAAGGAAAAAAATAAAAATGTTGAAAAAATAGAAATATAAAAAAATAAAAATTAAGTTTAAAAATTGAGTTCTTCAATTTTTGTGGGTGTGAGGATCTTGTGTCTCCCCTGTGTCCATAACCAGTCTCTTGGTGGAGTCCCTGTTTGCTTGTGGTGTTTGGTTTTCCTGTGGCTTGATTATAGTGGCTGTGCCCCTAGATTTTCTTTTATTTATTAATAATTTTTTGTACAAATACCATATAGAGGGGTTACAATTACATGAGCAAGGTAATGAGTACATTTCTTATCAAGCATTGTTGCCTCCTCCTTTGTTTCCCCTTACCATCCCTGCCATCCCATCTCCCACCACCCCTGGCCAAAGTTGTAAAGTTTGCTTTTCATCATAACGTCTTGTATATCTCATTGTTGCAATGGGTCCACCTGTATCCCTATTTAAACAATGTTTTTTCCCTTCCCCTCCACAAATTATACCAACATCAAATACGTTGAAAACAGGGGTAATACCATGGGGAAGGGACATACAAAGTAACAAAGAAATCATCTTATAAATATGCTAGAAGCAATGGCAAGAACATAGATCCCCTAGATCTTCTTTTGATCTAAGACATATAGTAGGGCTATCTGTGAAAGCATTGCCATCTCCTTCCTAAGATTTCTCTTATCTATCTTATTCTGTGTGTGTGTGTGTGTGTGTGTGTGTGTGTGTGTGTGTGTGTGTGTGTTATTTATCTCTATTTCATTAGGATTCCCAATTCTTTATCATGGGATTTTAAGTACTAGTAAGCAGAAAACAAACAAACAAAAAACAACAACAACAACAAAAAACTAAAATAAAAATGTTGAAAAAAATAGAAATTAAAAAATTTTTAAAATTAGGTAAGAAAAGGGTTCTTCAATTTTTGGGGTGTGGGGATCTTGTGTCTCCCCTGTGCCCATAACTAGTCTCTTGGTGGAGTTCCTGCTTTGCTTGTGGTGTTTGGTGTTCCTGCGGCTTGATTAGTTTCTTAAATCAGTTTTAGCAGGCAGAATGAAGCTCTGCCTTATCAGGGACTTTATGACTTTCATCCAAGGTTAGTTCAGTGGAGGGAGATCTGCTTTGAGTATCACAAACGAGGGAGATGTCTATTTCCTCTTGTCTCTAAATGGGTAGAACTAACAGAAGAAACACAAGAAACATGGCCAATCAACAAACTCCAACACCATCTCCACATAAACAACAGAGAAGTCCCAGAATGACCTAGAGGGCAATGCTTAAGATAGATTGAAAGCATGGCTGGTAAACCTGCTGAATGAAAAATTGTACACCTTGCCTAAGGTAATCATAGAACGTGATGAGACCAACAAGAAGGTAATAGATGATTTCATTACCTCCACAAATAAAAAGATAAATGAACTCCATCAAAGGGAGAAAGAATCTAATGAAAAGATAAGAACCCGGATTAAGGAGTGGGGAGAGAATTTTGATAACTAACTCCAGGAGGTAAGGCAATCTATTCAAGACTTAAAAGAAAGCCTTAATAAAAAGCTGGCCATGATTAAGAAAGACCAGCAAAAAGGAAAGGGAAGGTGGTAAACACCAAAGTAAAAAGCCTTGAAAGTAGAATGGAGCAGGCTGAAGAAAGACTATCAGAGGCTGAAGACAGATTAGACTCCATAGAGAAAGAGGACACAATTATTCATAACAAAACTAAGAAGCATGACAGATCACTGAAGGAAAGACAGATACCTTAGAAAGCCTAATTTGAGAATAATAGGTATACAAGAGGACCAGGAGAGGGAAGCCAGTGGATTAGGAAATATATTCAGCAGAATACTAGCAGAGAACTTCCCAAATATACAAAAGAACAGGCCCATCCAGATACAAGAAGCTTTTAGGACCCCAAATAGACCAGATGAGAACAGGTCATCCCACATCCACATTATAATCTGTACCTGTTCCATGGCCACTAAAGAAAGAATTCTTAAAGCTACCAGGGAGAAGAGAACAATCACATACAATGGTAACCCAATCAGAATTACCTCAGACTTCTCAGCAGACACCATAAAAGTAACAATGGCCTGGAAAGAGGTATGCCACATGCGAAAGTCAAATAACTACCAACCAAGAATAATCTACCAAGCTAATCTCTCATTCACAGCAGAAGGACAAAATGTTAAAACTTTCCACAGCAAGGAATATCTGAAGTAATATATCACTACCAAACCAGCTCTTCAAAAAATCCTCCAAGACATTCTACATATAGAAAATCAACAAAAACAGAATATAGACAATGAAGCAACCACAAACAGAGAAATACTTAATTACAACAAGAACAACCTAAGCAAAGCTCCCCCCCAAAAAAAATGGAAAAAAGGGTAGGGACAAACACCTCTCATTCCTACCCTTCAATATTATTAGTCTTAACTCTCCAATTAAGCAACATAGATTGTTCAGATGGATCAAAAAGCAAGATCCATCTATCTGCTTTCTTCATGAGATACACCTAGCCTGTAAAAAAATAAACATATTCTGAAATTGTAAGGCTGGAATAAAATCTATCAAGCAAATGCCCCCCATTAACAATCCTAATATCAGATAAAATAGACTTCAAATTAAAATCAGCGAGAAGAGATAAAGAAAGTCATTACATACTAATTAATGGAGCGCTCCTTCATGAGGATATTACGATTCTAAATATCTATTCACCAAATAACAGAGCACCCAAATTTATCCAATAAACACTACTTTTCCTCAAATCTCACATAGATCCAAAGACATTTTGTAGGGGACGTTAACACACCAATATTCCCACTAGATAGATCAACCCAGCAAAAACTCAACAGAGCAAATTTAGATCTTAAAATCTGCATAGATCAACTAGACTTAACAGACATTTACCAAATATTTCACCCAGCAGCATCAGATTACTCCTTCTTCTCAGCAGCACATGGAACATTCTTCAAAATAGAGCATATTCTAGGCCACAAAGCAAATCTGTCCAAATTAAGAAACATTGAAAATATGCCCTGCATTCTCTCAGAACAAAGGGGAATAAAATTAGAATTCAACAACAATAGCCACCAAAGGAAATACTGTAACACATGGAGGCTGAACAACACATTATTTAATCACCAGTGGGTCATGGAAGAGATTAGAAAGGAAATTCAAATGTTCATGCTATTTAACAAAAATGAACACACAATCTATCAGGTCCTCTGGGACACAGCAAAGGCAGTACTCAGAGGCAAATTTATAGCTCTGAGTTCCTACATTAACAAATTGGAAAGATCTGAAACTAACAATTTAATGAGGCACCTAAAGCTCCTTGAAAAAGAACAACAACCTCAAACCCAATCCAATAGATGGACACAAATCCAAATTAAATGAATTAGAGTCCAAAAAAACTATAGAAAGAATAAATAAACAAAGAGTAGGTTCTTCAAAAAATTAATAAAATTGACAGATCCATAGCAAATCTTTTGAGAAAAAAAGAGAACACACCCAATAAATAAACTCAGAGATGAGAATGGAAACATCACTACAGAAACAGCCAAGATTCAGAATATAGTAACGGGATACCTCTCAAACTTTTATGCTAATAATTTTGAGAATCTGAAAGATATGGGCAAATTTCTAGCAAATATTGACATGGCCAAACTAAACCAAGATGATTGAAACCAACTTAACAGACCCATATCAAGCACTGAAATAGAAGCAGCAATAAAAGGACTCACACACAAGAAAAGCCCAGGACCGGATGGATTTACAGCTGAATTCTACAAGACCTTCTAAGCAGAACTCACACCAATATTCCTCCAACTCTTCAATGAAATTGAAAGCAAAAATTCACTACCACACTCTTTTAATGAAGGCAGCATAACCCTCATCCCAAAACCAGTCATGTACTCAACAAAGAAAAAGAACTATAGACCCATTTCTTTGCTGAATATCGGTGCAAAATTATCAACAAAATCTTGGCCAATCAACTTCAACAATTCATCCAAAAATTCATACGCCACGATCAAAGAGGATTAATTTCAGGTATGCAAAACTGGTTCAATATACACAAAACATTATAATTCATCACATCCACAAGAGTAAGGATAAGAACCACATGGATATCTCAATAGATGCAGAAAAAGGATTTGACAAGATCCAACACCAATTTCTGATGAAAAGGCTCTGGAAAAATTAGGAATTCATGGAACATTCCTCAATATAATAAGGGCTATATATGACAAATCCACAGCCAGCATTATACTAAATGGTGAAAAGTTAAAGCCATTTCCTCTAAATTCAGGAATGAGACAAGGATGTCTACTCTCTCCACTCCTCTTCAACCAAGTATTAGAATGTCTAGCTAGGGCAATAAGAAAAGATGCAGACATAAAGGGGATCCAAACAGGAAAAGATGAATAAAACTCTTCCTCTTTGCAGATGATATGATCTTGTATTTAAAGACTCCACTTCCAAGTTACTCGAGCTGATTGGAAGCTTTGGCAAAGTAGTAGAATATAAAATTAACCCTCAGAAATCAAAGGCTTTCCTAGCAAGTCCATTTGTAATAGCCCCACAAAAAATAAAATATATAGGAATTCACTTAACCAAAGAAGTGAAGGGCCTCTATGATGAAAACTTTAAAAACTTGAAAAAGAAAATCAAAACAGAACTTAGAAAATGGGAAACACTCCCATGCTCCTGGATTGGAAAGATTAACATCATGAAAATGGCAATACTTCCCAAGGCTATCTACAAATTCAACGCAATACCTATCAAAATTC
>NW_012267300.1:1442307-1449640 GCF_000151885.1 Dipodomys ordii
AATGGATCAAGAAAATGTGGTATATATACACAATGGAATTCTATGCCTCCATCAGAAAGAATGACATTGCCCCATTTGTTAGGAAATGGAAAGACTTGGGAAAAAATTATATTAAGTGAAGTAAGGCAAGCCCAAAGAAACATAGGTCCCAGGATTTCCCTTATTTGCAATATCTAGTATATGTATGAGTCAAGCAGAAAAGGTCAGATAAGGTGATGTTAGGAAAATGAAACCTACGATATGTATTTTAAATGTATTTTTTTTCTTTCATGCATTTGTTTCTAACACAATTATAAGGTGATTTCTTTGTTGCTTTGTATGTCCCTCCCCCACATTATAACCCCTGCTTTTACTGTATTTGATGTCGGTATAATTTGTGGAGGGGAAGGGTAAAAACAAGTCGTTTAAGTAAGGATACATGTGGACCTGTTGCAACAATGAGAAGTACAAGTTGTCATGTCAAAAACGAACTTTACACCTTGGGGGGGGCATGAACGGGTGGGGGGGAATGGAGGATGGGAAGGGATGGAAAGGGGAAACTAAGGAGGATGCTACAATGCTTGATAAGAAATGTACTCACTATCATGCCCATGTAATTGTAACCCCTCTGTACAGTATTTTCACAATTATAAAAATATATATATATTAAGAAAACAATTAAAAACAAAAAGAAAAAAAAGAAATCAATGGCTTTCCTGTATGCCAGTAATGAGAAGAGCATGGCTGAAATTAGGAAAGGAACCCCTTTTGGAGTAGGCCCACAAAAAATAAAATACTTAGGAGTTAACAGAAGAGGTGAAGGATCCATATGATGAAAACCTGAAAAAGGAAAATAAACCAGAATTAAGGAAATGGAAAAATCTCCCATGCTCCTGAATTAGGAGAATTAACATCGTGAAAATTGCAATTCTGCCAAAGGCTATACCTATCAATATCCCAACCTCATTCTTCAATGAAATAGAAGAAAAGAATAAGAATAGAAGAAGCAATTCAAAAATTCATATGGAACAATAAAAGTCCCTGAATAGCAAAAACAATCCTTAGTAGAAAGAACAGTGCTGGAGGAATATCAATTCCAAATTTCAAACTCTACTACAAAGCCTTAGTAATCAAAATATTTGAGTACTGGCACAAGAACAGACCTGAATACCAATGGAATAGAATTGAAGACCCAGAAATGAACCCACGGACCGATACCCACCTAATCTTTGACAAGGGAACTAAAGAAATAGAAAGGAAGAAAAGCAGCCTTTTTAGTTAATGGTGCTGGCAAAATTGGTTAAACACGTGTAGAAAAGTAAGCTGGATACCTATATATCATCCTGCACCAGAATCAACTCCAAATGGATCAAAGACCTCAAAATAAAGCAGATTCCATGCAAACATTACAGGAAGGAACAAGAGAAACTCTAGGGCTCCTTGGCACAGGCTGAAATTTTCTTAACAGAGAACCAGAAAGCACAACAAATCAAAGAAAGGTTGGACAAATGGGATTGCATGAAACTGCAGAGCTTCTTCAAGGCAAAGAACATAGTTAGCAAGATCAATAGAAAGCCCACAGACTGGGAGGAGATCTTCACTAGCAATACAATGGACAAGGGTCTCATATCTAAAATATATTTATAACTCAAAAACCTAAATCCTCCAACAACAAATCATCAAAGAAACAACTGCTCAATTAGTAAATGGGCTAAAGACTTAAAGAGAGAATTCTCTGAAGAGGAAATGAGAATGTCCAATAGACACATGAAGAAATGCTCAACTTCTCTAGCCATAAAAGAAATGCAAATCAAAGCAACGTTCATTCTACTTCACCCCAGTTAGAATAGCTATAATCAAGAAATCTAGTAAAAACAAATGCTAGAGGGGATGTGGCCCAAAGGGAACCCTGCTGCATTGTTGGTGGGAGTGTAAACTTGCTCAACCACTCTGGAAAGTGGACCCAGCAATCCCACTTTTGAGCATTTACCCAAATGATCACAAACAAGACCATACTAAAGCTACCAGCACAACTATGTTTATTGCAGCATTATTTACCATAGCTAAGATATAGAACTAACTCAGATGTCCCTCAGTAGATGAATGAATCAAGAAAATGTGGTATATATACACAATAGAATTCTATGTCTCCATCAGAAAGAATGACATTGTCCTATTTGTTAGGAAATGAAAAGAATTGGAAAAAATTATATTAAGTGAAGTAAGCCAGGCCCAAAGAAACATAGGTCCAATGTTTTCCTTTGTTTGCAATGACTAGTACATGTCTAGGACAAGCAGAGAAGGTCAAAGGCTATGTACATATGACCACATGAGATAATGTTAAACAAAATGTACCCCAAAACAGGGAAACAAGTGTTTTGGTTGTTGTTTTTTTCTTTCTTGCTAGTGTTTTCAATGTACTTACAATGCACTATGTGATGCTTTTGTTTCTTTTGTATTTTCTTCCCCCACGATATAACCCCTGTTTTCATTGGATTTGATGCCAGTGTTCTGTATCTTGTATAAACATTTTTGTAATTTGGGGAGGGGAAGGGTTATTGCGGAATGCTTAAATGGGGATGCAGGCTGACACATTGTGACCACAAGATGTACAGGACACTATGTTGAAAATGAACTTTACAATGTTGGGGTGGGAGGCTGAGAGGAGTTGGGTTATTGGGGAGGGAAGTGATGGTAGGGGGAAAATGAAGTAGGAGGTAACAATGCTCACTATGAAATGTACTCGTTACCTTACTCATGTAACTGTAAACCCTTTGTACAACATTTTTACAATAAATAAATATTTCTTTAAAAAAACAAATAGATAAGAGAGTAGGCATCAGTTGTGTAATGGAAAACCAATAAACTGATGTAGGGTTATCTACTTATCAAGGAATGTTTGTCAATAAATTATACAGGAAGGTTGACCAAAAAGTAGGAGGCACGGGTTGCTCACGCCTGTAATCCTAGCTACTCAGGAGGCTGAGATATGAGGATCGTGGTTCAAAGCCAGCCCTGGCAAGAAAGTCCATGAAACTCTAATCTCCAATAAACCACCAGAAAACTGGAAGTGGCTCTATAGCTCGAGTGAAAGAGTGCTTGCCTTGAGCTGAAGAGCTGAGGGACAGCACTCAGGCCCAGAGTTCAAGCCCCACGACCAAAAAAAAAAATAGTCAGAGGCAAAGATGATTTCCTTGTGTCTGACTTCACATCAGCAGAGACTTTTACATAATTTAATGATGACAGAAACTGTTAAGTAAATTGAATTTTTTCTTGAGAGGAGAATAAATATAGAGAATCATGTGCCATTTGGTATTTATTTGTGTATTTATGTATGTATGTATGTATTAATTTATTTATTGTGAAAATACCATACAGAGGGGTTTCAATTACATGAGTAAGGTAATGAGTACATTTCTTATCATGCATTGTAGCCTCCTTTGTTTCCCCTTCCCAACCCTTCCCATCTTCTCTCCCCCCCCCCAACTCAGCCAAAGTTGTAAAGTTTGTTTTTTGACATAATGTCTTGTACATGTCATTGTTGCAATGGGTCCACCTGTATCCTTATGTAAAAAATTTGCTTTTTTCCCTTCCACACCACAAATTATACCAACATCAAATACAGTGAAAACAGGTGTTGTACCATGGGGGAGGGACATACAAAGCAACAAAGAAATATCTTATAAATATGTTAGAAACAATAGCAAGAAAGAATAAAACACGTAAGTCCTTATTTTGGGGTTCATTTCACCTAACATCATTTACCTATTTTTTCTTTTTATCTTGGGGTTCATTTTGCCTAACATCATTTAACTGTTTTTTTTTATGAGAACATCTTATAAAGAAATGTAACCTGGAAATAGAGGCAATATGGTAGATTTCAAAGAGATAGTCTTCATAGTCACGTACCTTCACTAATCTGCAATAGGATCTCAGGAAAGTGTCTCCAAAAAAGGCAGGTGTCTTAGAAAGTAAAAACATTAGCAAACAGCTGTAAAACATAGGAAAAGCTACAATATTAAAATTTAGATACAAAAAAGAAACAAGGGTAAATACCCAACTAGATAAACTTGGGGCTCCCGTGTACCTTAAGCCTTCCACCCTACATAATCCAGTAGAGAATTCAGAGGGAAAACTTTGAGGGCCATCACTAACTCCTATTATACTTGGACCCGGTACTTTCTTTGTGAAAGGAGAAGGAGCTAGTCCATCAGTGAGTATCACCTGGAAAAACTGAATGGAGCCTGTAAGCCTCAGTTCAGAAGAACCAGAGTTTTCTTGTTCTCTGAACCTCATTCCAAGACTAATCTCATAGATGGCACACATTTGGTAGGACATGACAAACTCCATACCACACCAAGGGACAGGAATCTTGGGTGATGAGTAAATGATAAACTCTCTACCCCAGTTGTTGTATTGTGTTTGCTGTGGCAGTAGGGATACCATAACCTTGAAGTTACTGGTCACATGCTGGAACTTCCCATTTAACAGAGTTACCAATGGACAGGACCTATTGCATATCTTGTAACCATTGCCACAGAACCAGTGCTTCAGTAAACTGTACTCACTGTGCATCCAGAGGAGAATCATAGGCTATTCCACATTCTGTGGGAAATTAAAAGCATTTATGTTGAGTGCCCTAGAGTTGAAACCTAGAGATCAGAGGGAAGCACTTGCTAACTTAAGGGACCCCCAACTGCCAGATGGCTTCTCCTCAACAAGGAAAGAGCACTGAATTTTCATTATTTTATTCTACTTCTTTATTTTGATCCTAATTTATTCTCTCTTCGCTTATTTCATTGTTTTTCTCTGTAATAAATTTACTCCATTCTTAACAGTATTATTTCATTTTTATTCATCCATATACTTCCTCTGTATTCCTATCTTCTTGCTTCCTTCTCCAATTCCCCTTTTATTGCTTTAAATTTATATTTCTATTTTAAACTCCTAATTTATCTTTATAAGAGCTATAGCTCCTCTCTTCTACAGCCATACTAAGTTTTACTTTTAAAAAATTTATTTATAGCCAGGCGCTGGTGGCTCACGCCTGTAATGCTAGCTACTCAGGAGGCTGAGATCTGAGGATCGTGGTTCAAAGCCAGCCCGGGCAGGAGAGACCATGAGACTCCTATCTCCAATAAACCACCAGAAAACTGGAAATGGCGCTGTAGCTCAAGTGGTAGAGCGCTTGCCTTGAGCTGAAGAGCTGAGGGACAGCGCCCAAGCCCAGAGTTCAAGCCCCATGACTGACAAAAAAAAAATGTATATATATATATATATATATATATATATATTAATTGGTGTTATATTGGTGATTTCATTGTAGCTATGTGTTCTCTGTTCTGGTAGTTAAAAGGAAATCCAACTTAATAGATGAACAAATTTCCAAAAAAAAGCAAGATTAATATGAGTTAAGCAAGGGAATATTTCTCTTTTCAAAGTTTACAACAACTCACTATTGTCCAGACAAAATGGCAGACAAAAAGAAATTCAAATATATATGTAAAAATGATCAGTACAGTAACTTCAAGCAGAATTCAAACAAACAGATGAATGATGTAAAGAAATTAACTCAAGACTTAGACAAAAAAACATCAGTACTATGGATAAAACATTAAATCAATATTTAGGAATTGAAAACAAATGGAAATTCTAGAATTGAAAAGCTCAGTAAGGTAAGTATTAAACATGGAGAACATCACCATTGTGCTAGAACTATCAGAATAAAGAATATCAAGATAGAAGATAGAAATTAACCTCAGACTGCAATTAAAATGAACAAATATAACTATAATCAAGAAAGCCAAATCATGTTTGAGAAAACAAACTTAAAAATTGATGAAGTAGTCATTGTTGTGGGAATGTAAACTTGTTCAACCACTTTGGAAAGCAGTATGGAGCCCCTATGACCCAGCAATCCCACTTTTGGGCATTTACCCAAATGTTTACAAACAAGACCACACTAAAGCTACCAGCACAACTATGTTTATTGCAGCCTTATTTACTATAACTAAGATCTGGAACCAACCCAGATGCCCCTCAGTAGATGAATGGATCAAGAAAATGTGGTATATATACACAATGGAATTCTATGCCTTCATCAGAAATAATGACATTGCCCCATTTGTTAGGAAATGGAAAAACTTGGAAAAAATTATATTAAGTGAAGTAAGCCAGGCCCAAAGAAACATAGGTCCCATGGTTTCCCTTATTTCCAATATCTAGTATATGTGTGAGTCAAGCGGAAAAGGTCAGATAATGTGATGTTAAGAGAATGAACCCTTAGATAGGTATTTTAATGTTTTTTTTTCTTTCATGCATGTGTTTCTAATGCATTTATAAGATTACTTCCTTGCTGCTTTGTATGTCCCTCCCCCACAGTATAACCCCTGCTTTCACTATATTTGATGTCAGTATAACTTCTGGAGGAGATGGGGAAAAACAAGTCGTTTAAGGATACAGGTGAACCTGTTGCAACAATGAGAAGTACAAGTTGTCATGTCCAAAACGAGCTTTACAACGTCAGTGCAGGGGTGGGGGGAGAGGGGGGAGAGGAAGGATTGGGATTGGGATTGGGATAGGGAGGGAGGAGGCTGGGAAGGGATGTGAAGGGTAAACAAAGGAGGAGGCCACAATGATTGGTAAGAAATGTATGCATTATCCTGCCCATGTAATTGTAACCCCTCTGTACAGTATGTTCACAAATAAAATAAAATAAAATTTAAAAAATTGATGAAGTAGAAGAAGCTTACGTGTAATGAAATCATATTAGAAAATATCTCCAATCTTAAGACTTATATGGAATCCAAGTATAAAAAGCAGGTAAAACCCTGAATAAACTTGGAATTATTTATTCTTTGGCAAATAACACACACCTCAGCATGCCAAACTATGATTTGAATGATGAGACCATTAAACTAGGAGAAGAGGTTAGTATACATACTGGATGTCATACAGTTAGGCTTGATCATTCAGAAAATACTACCTTTACAGAATAAGAAATGGTTCTATTCTTCAGAACAAACTGATGTCTGATGAGCTTAGGGAGCTCATGCTTTAAGCTTGAATCTTTTGACTAAGCTATTCCATGAAGTCTGTTTGATGCATTATTTTTTATTTTATTTTAATTTTGTTTTATTTGTGAACATACTTTACAGAGGGGTTACAATAGCATGGGAAGGATAATGTGTACATTTCTTACCAAGCATTGCATCCTCCCTCTTTGTTTACCCTTCACATCCCTTCACAGCCTCCCCCCTCCCCGCCCCAATCCCAATCCTTCTCCTTCCCCCCCTCTACCCCCCCAGAACCGACATTGTAAAGCTCGTTTCGGACATGACAACTTGTACTTCTC
>NW_012267300.1:1449690-1506974 GCF_000151885.1 Dipodomys ordii
AATGCAGGAAATAGGTTTGGTAGGATGCAAGTAGAGAGAGAGAAAAAAAGAAGAAAGGGAAAGGGAAATGAAAAGAGAACAGAAAAAAATAGAAATGTAAAAATTAATATTATTATGGAGATTAAAAAACCATCTATTTAGAGAGGAATGTGAGTGTATTAAGAGAAGGGAAGGGACATAGAGGAGACGTGAAAAACTTAAAAAATGCTTAAAATATTATATAGGTATAACAGGTAGTACTGCTATTAAGGAATTTAAGTCTCAGAGGTTTTGAATTGAGTAATAAATTTGTGGATTAAATGTGTACATAATGGGGGATAGGGTCTACTAATTAGCTACGTGTCTATCTGAGGATGTGCAGGACAAGAGTTAAGTCACATAAAGAAGATCAAAAAAGAGGAAAAGGTGTAAAGGATAAGAAAGGGAGAAAAAAAGATCAGAAGTTCAGTAGAGCTAGACAAAAAACCAAAAGATAGTTAAGAAAGAAAGAAAAAGAGAAAGAAGGCGGGAAAAGAAAGGAAAACACACATTCACGTATTCCTAAAATAAAAATTATAAGAGGAAAAAAGTTACTGGAAAACAATTATTTTTTTCAAAAAAGGCAAAAATTAAAGATTAAAAAAATTTTTAGAAAAGAAAAAAAATTATATCTATATAAGGTACCAAAAAAAAGGAAAAAAAGAAGAAGAAGAAGAAAAAAAGAGTTCTTTGATTTTTTTTTGAATTTTTTGGGAGGGTGGGAAGAATCCTGTATCTCCCTTGTGTCTGTAACCAGCCTCTTGTTGGAGTCTCTGGTCAGCTTGAGGTCCTGTGGCTTGATTGGTTTCTTAAGTCAGTTTGTTCGAACAGGCAGAAAAATGCTCTGCTTTACCCAAGATTTTGAGATCCCCCTCCCAGATTAGTTTAATGGGAGGGTGATCTGCTTTGAGAATCACAAGAGAGGGGGATGCAGTGGTGAGGCTAGGTTCTGGGTAGAGTTGAGGCCTTTCAACAATCAGTAGCTTTTCCCTGGGGCTATTTTTTGAAAAAAAAAATCTCACAGAGCCCAGCCTGGAGCCATTCTCAGGGTTTCTGTTTTTCAATTGATTGTTGAGGCTGCTAGAGGGAGGGGCAGCCTCTGGCTCTGGTTACCCAGTGAGGAAAGCCACTCCAATGGCTGGTGCCTGAGCTGGGTGACTTTTCCCTGGATGGAGCTGAGTCTGGCAGGTCATTTCACCATTAAGTTTTTGTGACCTGCTAAATGACTCGTTTTATTCTAAGGCCTGATTTGGAGCTGGCAGGTCCTCCGAGCTTTGTCAGTATCCAAGATGGAGATCACCGGTGCTGGGGGTGGAGGGGTGGCCTTCCCTTCTCTGCTCCCTGAGAAGGAATGAGGATGTCAGGCTTCTACTCACCCCGAGTCTTGGATCCTGGGTCGTGTCTGGTCTGCAAACTGCATGATGAAGATGTCTGCTCCTTGTTGGTTCTTGCTGGTGTTGAGTAGAATCCGCTCACCCGCTGTGTCTGACTCCTTCGTCCCAGACTCTCTGTGTGAGTGCTCAGGTATGGCCCCAGCTGCGGTTTCTGCCGTGACCCTGCCGCCGCTGCTGCGGCGGCTGCTGGCAAGCGCTCCGATGTGTCTTCTTGCCTTGGCTTTCCCTCTCTTGTCTAACTCTCTGTCCTGTGATGGCACACTTGGTGTGATTCTCTGGCTTAGGACTGTTCACTGGAACTCTAAAACTGCTTTCTATGCGAGAGGTTGTTCAGATTCCAGCTTCTCCTCCGCCATATTCCCGGAACCTGTTTGATTCATTATTAATAAAACTTAATGCACTTTTGAGTATAATGAGTTCCACAGGAAATTGATTTTTAAATACATTGTTATTTTGTCACTAAATATCACTATTGTTTATTCGTTAAAACTATATGGAGATTTTTCCTTGATATGTTCACCAACATGGCCCTAGTTCTTGGTGCACCAGTTCCCAGCATATTGGAACTGATTTAGAAATATCTACTAAATTATGTGCAATATTGAATGGATTGTTCTTCATGTCATCATCTTCTCCTTCTAAATAGTTGAGCTTCGTCAGGTTTCATGGGCTCTACATATGTGTTCCCTGCTCTTTAAAGATTTTTTCATAAACTCTTTCTACTGCTTCTGTCAACTTATTTAGCAGATGTTTAATAACCACTTATTTGTCAAGGCTTTCCCTGGAAAAAGAAGAAGGCATTTTGTGGGGAGGGGGGTTGTTTGATTTTGTTTTTGGTTGGGCAATTCTATTCAGCAGATTGATCTGTCTTCTATTGCATTGGAGTTTGAAAGTATTCTAGGTAAAATTTGCAATGGTTTTCTTCACCATGCACCATTGCTCAGTAGAGCAGTTAGGAAATTACATGCTCAAAATATACATTTTTGCAGGTCTGATCACCATGTTCCTGACACTTTCCTCAAAGTGAATGTGAACTGTGAGCAATTTATTCTTAGAGAACTCAAAGAAAGAGAATGGGCAATAAGAAACTTACCTCCAAATTATAAGATTAATGAAAAATGGATATTGCACTACTGAGGAGAATCAAACAAGAATCTACTTAAATGACATGACCAGTTATTTAAATTAATAAAATGCCCAGTTTTTTTGTTCATGACAGTACCACAAAATCCTTAAAAAGGGGGAAGCGGCCATACAGAAACTTGGGGAAGACTAAGGAAGAAGTGTGAGTTCACACACACACACACACACACACACACACACAAATGAGCAAGATTCATGTGAGAAACTGAACAAAAACTGACATGGGATGATACCAGGGTTATAGGAAGCCAGAGAACATAAGAGATGATTTCTATTGCTTGTTTTCTTAGTAACAAAAGAAAAGGAACAGTCATTTGCTTGCTTTCATTGTGTTTATTGAGTAGACAATAAATGCAGCAAAGTGTTAAGTAAGACACAAGTGGGAACTTGATGCCTTAGTTGTCAATAGCTGATTTACAAAGATGAAATGACAGTAGAGGTGAAGAAAGGATATTTCAGATCCATTCTAGATAATATGGAGAGGACATAATGATCAGATAAAGAAGATGCTTAGTTGATTATGATACCTGTACTTCACCATTTAAAAGGCACAAATTTTCAAATGAAAATGAGTTAGCAACAATTACATGTGAACAGCAGGAATTTTTGTTAAGTTTTTTGTACACATTCTTTAACATTTGGTGCTGAACATTTCAGTGACGTTTTTCATTGAAATGAAGAAGAATTGGGAAGAGTTGGATTGAAATGGAGAAACTTTCTTGCTGCCGAAGGCCATTTGGATATTTAAAACATTATTCTTAGCCTGTACAAAATGTGTCAGTTCAGGTTGTCCACCTCAGGCAATTAATGAGAAGCATCTATGTCTGTCCTGTCACAACCCAAATAATTTTGCAGGACCTAGGGGACCCATCTTCCAAATATTCCCTAATCATGGGACTATAACTCTAGCAATCAATGCCGAGACATCTGAATACCAAAAACATCAACTCACAGAAAGGACAACATATTTTTGATCTGCTAAGTAATTGAGATATAAAGTTATGAGAATATGAACAACAACAGGTAACTATGGTCATATGTTATCACTAATTTATGAGGGGTATATTTGCAGTATATTAATTTGCCCAGCGTATTTCCTGTGACATACTAGAAATTTAGTATTGCTTTGGAGGTGGTTAAAATTAACATTGTATTTCCAATGTTTCAATCTCCTAATAGATCCAAAATGAACAATGAATAAAGAAATACCTTAAAGAATATTGGAAACTGAATTTATTTTGCAGTCTTGCTCTTGAAAAAAAGGAAAGGAACTATAGCAAAGCTTATTTATACCTACTATTATAACACAAAATATCGATGATTTTTAATATGACTTTGATTTAAAGGCCTAAGGAAACTCAGAAATTCCTGACATCTATTTATTTCAGAGTAGATCTAAAGATCCATTTTTATCTAACCTCTCAGCATTATTAGTGGTCAAATATAAAGCCAAGATTACTGACCTAAATCAATTATCAGACTTAGGAAAAACAACAACAACAACTCTATTCATCACCTAACTTTAAATACAGATTACCAGGCAAGTGACTGTGATTTCAAGTTCAGTCAAGTTTGATAGGGTTTTTATGACTGGACTGAGAAATGAATTACTCTGCCTTATCTTTATAGAGAATCTGCTCAATGCTACCTGAATGTGAAAGATTGAAACCACATCTCCACAGGAAAACAGTAAATAGAATTTTTCCACAGATTGAAACAATGAAATTACTATTAAGAACTCTTTCCATTCTAGAAGTTGTTTTGATGTCAGAACTTTGAATGACAAGAATTAGCTATTTATTTATGATTTTCCCTTCCAGCACTGGACTATTGTTTAAGTGCTCATCTGTTGTACCAATAGAAGGCTTGCAAGAGATAAGGTAAGGCAGATGAAAAGAAGATACTATATTTGAAAGATACACAAAGATTTACAAATCATATTGCAGGTGTGCCTTCTTAGTGAGTGTGAGGCACTGAGTTCAAAACCATAGTACTGCCAATGGGTAACATTGTTTGTCTAGCACTGATAGCTCACATCTATAATTCTAGCTATTCAAAATGTTGAGATCTGGAGAATCATGGTTCAAAGTTAGCCTTGTCAGGAAAGTCCACAAAATTCCCTCTCCAATTATCAATCAAAATGCCTGACTGTCCTGGTGGCTCAAATAGTACAGTATGAATCACCAGCAAGAAAGTCAAAGAGGAATGGGAGACACAGAGTTCAAATCCTAGTTCTATGGAAAAACATGAATCAAAAAGAAAATCTGAAATGATAAATGTAAGAAGTGCTGGGGGCTAGATGATAATGGATCATGCCTACCTAACTCACATTGCTGAAAACTTCAGTGAGCTTGCACAGAAAACTACAAAAAGCTTTTATGTCCAACCATCAAAAATGGCTGTGTTGCCTCTGATTTGGCTCATGTAGTAGAGAGCTCTCCAAAATTGAAAAAGCTGACTGAGTGTATGAGGCCCTAATGCAAGATAAGTTACAAACCTAGCATCCCCTGTAATCTTAACTACTTAACTTAGGTGTCTGAGATCTGAAAAGTATTATTTGAAGCCATAATGGGCTGGAAAGTCCATGAGACTGTATCACCCATGAACTTCCAAGCAAGTGGAAGTGAACCTCTGGCTCATGGGGTAGAATGCTAGCTTTGAGAAAAATAATTCATGGACAGTGGCCAGTCCCTGAATTTACACACAGACACACACACACACACACACACACACACACACACACACAATCTACAAGATTATAGTTAATTTTTTTTTCTTTTGAATGTGTGACCTTCTAGTCTCTTTACATGCTGAATAGGAACACATAGATTATATTTCCAAAATTTCTAAGTCCAAAAATCTATTTATCTTATAAAGAAATATGTAAAGAAGAAAAAGAAACATATAATAAAAATAGATCCTGTACAGCAATCAATGAACAACCTACAAAATGAAAAATAATCCAAAAATATGTAGGAAACTCTTATAACTCACTATCAATGGCCCTAACAACGAAATTAAGAAATGTACAGACAGGAAGGTCTTGAATCAAGAGGAAAGGGGAATACAGTTAAAAATTTCAATGAGTATCCTATAAAATTAAGGAGTTAGGAGGGATTGGGAAGAAGGATGGAAAAGGTGATGTTTGTATAAGCTGTTTTGTTGAATAGCAGCTCCTTTGTACAACGACTTAAAGATGTTTTTTATTTTAAATTACTTATTTAAAATTGCCAGGCACCAGTGGCTCACCCCTATAATCCTAGCCATTCAGGAAGCTGAGATGTGAGGATTGCAGTCCAAAGCAAGCCTGGGTAAGAAGATCCATGAGACTCTTATCTCCAATTAACCACCAGAAAACCGGAACTGGTGCTGTGGCTCAAGTAGTAGAGTGCTAGTCTTGAGCTAAAGAGTTCCAGGTTCATCGACCAAAAACAAAAAAACTTACTTATTTAAAATAAATGACAAGTGGACAACATGTACATTTTTAAAGATGCTTAGTAACAAAAATATGGAAACACAGATATAAATCAGGATGATGATGCACCAATTTATGTATAAGATAATATTATCAATATTGCATTAGTTCATACTTTGTCCTGCTGTTTCTGTGATTCTTTTTCCCTTCCACAGATCAAATAATCTTATATACAAGATACAAGGTACAGAAAACTATTGACACTATGTTGGATATGAACCTTACAACTTACAACTTGGGGCAAGGTGTGGGGGGAGGGAAGTAGGAGGGCTAACTAGGAGAAAATGAGGGATGGGGTAACAGGGTTTAAAAACATTTTTTTGTTTCTTTTGTATGTTCTTCCCCCATGGTACAACCCCTGTTGTCACTGTATTTGATTCTGGTGCCCTGCATCTTGTATATACATTTTTCTAATTTGGAGAGGGGAGGCAAAATAACAAAATGCTGAAATAAGGATACAGGATGACCCATTGTAACAATGAGATGTATAAGACAGTATGTTGAAAACAAACTTTACAATTTTTCGGGGGAGGTGGAATTGGGGAGGTGGGGAAGTATAAAGGGATGGTAGGGAAAGTATAAAGGAGGTGGGGAAGTATAAAGGGATGGTAGGGAAAGTATAAAGGAGGGTGTAACAATGCTTGATAGGGAATGGACTCATTACCTTTCTCATGTTACTATAGCCCCTCTGTGCAGTATCTTTACAATAAGAAATATAAAAAATACAAATGTACTCATTATCTTACTTATGTGACTGTAACCTCCCTGCTGATCACCTTTTCAATAAAAATTAAAAAAATTAAAAAGAAGATAACATCAATTAAACAAGGACAAATGTTAATAATAGAGAAAATATAGTCTATGCACTGTTGGTAGAAATAAAGATTGTTACTCACAATGTAAGAGATTGCAAAGGTTTCACATTGGTAAGTTCAAAGGCAAACATAATCATTACCAACTGTGTGGAGATGTCTATTGTCTTAAGAAAGTAATAGTACTATGGAAGTTTTTCCCAAAGCAATGATTTCCCAGAACAATGGAAATGTGGGGAATTTTTTTTCAGAAAGCCTATACAAATTTGTATAGAAAGGCGCTTTAAGGACAGACATATTTCTGAATATGTTCAGTTTGAGTCCATAGTTCAAGAAGGAAAGATAGCAGACATACTATATTTGGGCATGTCGAGCTCAAGGACATGAAATACAGTTCAAAATATTAAAATGGCAGACAAATACTTTGAGCCTGTATTCAACTTACATCATAAATATAGCTGATGAGAGCGTCTTTCAGTGTGTTCAGTTTTCTCCAAATACTTTTAGCTAATTGTTGGGTTTGTTCTACTTATTGTTATTTTAAAACTGATGTACAGAGGAGTTACAATTACATAAATCAGGTAATGAGTGAATTTGTTTTTTAACAATGTCACTCCTTCCCCCATTCTCTGTTTTTCCTTCCCATAGTGCCCTCCCACATCTACACACAAGTTGTATAGTTCATTGTCAACATAATGTCTAATGAGTATTACTGAGATATCACAATACACTTTGTTGCTGTTTTTCTTCTGTACTTTTTGTCTGGATTCTTTTATACAAATATTTATATTGGCACATCAATTTGAAACTCATGCTGAAACTAGAGGTGCTGTCAAAAATGTAAATATGTTGAAAAATTACTTGTTATTTTGACAGTCGTGGGGCTTGAATCCAAGCCTGGATCCTGTCCTTCAGCTCTTCAGCTCAAGACTAGCGCTTTACCACTTGAGCCATATCACCACTTCTGGTTTTCTGGTGTTTAATTGGAGATAAGAATTTTATGGCCTTTCCCACCCTGGCTGGCTTTGAACCATGATCCTCAGATCTTAGTCTCCCAACTAGCTAGATTACAGGCATTAGCCACCAGCACCTAGCAAAAAACTATATTTTTATTTAACAGAATAATGCTGCATATATATTTACTGGTAAATGACATCATAATGCATTATAGTTGAGAACATTTAAAGTTGGTGTATATGTGAAATGTTTAGGTTTTGTACACATATACATTAATTAAAAATATAAATTCATGCCAGGAACCAGTGACTAAAAAATATAATCCTAGCTATTCAGAAGGCTAAGATCTAAAGTCCAGATTCAAAGTTAAACCAGGATGGAAAGTCCATGAGACTGTTATTTGCAATTAACCACCAAAAATCCAGAATTGGTGTTGTGACTCAATTTAGAGTGCTAGCTTTCAACACAAAATCTCAGGGGAAATGCCCAGGACCAGAATTCAAGGGAAATAGGACTGTTACTATATATATATATACATATACATATAGATATGTATAAATACATATACATATGTATATGTATATATACATATATATACTTCAAGCATATATATATATAGACTTGAAATATTACCATTTACCAAGTATTTTGTTTATGAAAGAATCATGTGATTGGGAGAGTGGCTCAGTGGTAGATTGCTTGCCTTACATGCACAAGGCCCTGGGTTTGTTGGATTCCTCAGCACCACATAAGCAGAAAAGCTGGAAGTGGCGCCGTGGCTCAAGTGGTAGAGTGTTGGCTTGAGCTGAAGAACTCAGGCTGAGCCCAGGCCCAGAGTTCAGGCCCCGTGACCAACAGGAGAAAAACAAAAATCACAAAAGAACAAAATAACCATGGATTTGTTTGGATGGATGTGTCAACATAATAGAGTTGTCAGCTGATGAAAATTATTTTAACATATCTCAGTTGTTCCCTAGATATTATATACTCTGCTATCCCCAAACCTTGCTCTGTTATTATATCTGTCCCTTCTAGAGAAAAAAAGTTGATTTTATGTCAGGAATATACACTATAATTAATTCTTAGCTGGGTAAGAAAGGTTGTTTACTCAAATTGTAATATGGATTTGGTGGAAAGCAGTAGACATAACTGTATCCTAAATATTCAGTGATGAAATCAAATTGCATGAAATGTAGGACTTTAAAATTATGAATTTAGGCACCTAAGATATTGTGCTAGTTGTCACATTTTTATAAATGAAATTATGAGAAGTGAGAACTTTAGATAGCTGTTAAGTCACTTGGGCTGAATTAATAATGGGATTTAAGTATTTCCTTTGTAGGATTTTTTCAATGTAAAATATAATTTATGTTTAGTACTTAAAATTGAGCAAGACTCTTCCTTTTAAAAAATATGTATTGTTTATTTTTATTGCATTTTCTTTTAATGAAAATTGAGTGGATAGGGAACAGCATTTTCAGCATAAATCTAAGGAATGCTTTTGAAGAAATAGCAACTTATTTGGAAATAACTAAGAATGATCATAAAGAAATGTGAAAATTATGATCAGATGGTAATATTCATTTTATCTGAAAATATACACTACATTAAATTACATATATATGCATTGGATAATGATTTTGTTATTCTCATGATTATGTACAGAGTGGTTTCAGTTATATAAGTAATGAGTATATTTCTTGTCCAACCTTTTTTTTTTTTACATTTGCTTCACACTTTGTTTAAGTTACAGAAACTTAGCCCAGCAGTAAGGACAAATAAACATGTATTTCACATTGTCAAACACATTGAGTTTTTCTTACCTCTTCACTAATGGCTGTAAATACATCTGATATTTCTTCAACCAATGACAACTGATCTTTTCATTTCCTAGCATGAGAATGATGTCATAAGCCTCTTAAACCTATTCAGAATTTGAACAACATGAATAATGGAATAAATGTAGATGTTTTATATATTATTAGCTATCTTTTCTTATTAAGGAGTAAGAAAGAAACAACATGTCTTAAAAGTATAGTCTGTACTGTTACAAAAATTCATTTGGAAATGGAAATCTACTCCAATGCAATTGATAGATAGTAATAATTTGAGAATAAGGTAAATATCAAGTCTGCTGTCAGTTCAATGGACTGCAGAGAAGACCACATCTCCAGGCAAAAATGCACAATATAGGTTTTTTTCATGAGCTTCTGATAAAACACAGCTGCCTGAAACTGTTGTTCTGAGTATATGTCTGATCTTATCATGCTACTTAATTAGCTTGCAAGCTTAGCTGCTGTCTGTAGGTCCATCCAAGAGCAAACATTAGGTGCTCCTTAAAATGAAGTGTTATATTAATTATAGTACCTCTGCATTTCATAACAATTTGAGTCATTAAACTTTGTCAAACTGGATATGGTGGTGCATGCCTGTAATGCCAGTGACTTACTCGGTAGAAAAAAGAGTGCATAGGTTGGGGCTGGCCCAGGTAAAGTTAGTTTAGTTTGTCTGAAAGACAAATTAAAAGCAAAAGGAAAGATTGTGTGACTCATGTAGTAGAGTGGTTGCCTAACAAGTATTAGTATTACAATAAAAAAATACAACACTGCCTTTTTTATGTTGTTTTGTTATTTGTTACTGATAAAATCTTTGATTATTGTTTACCTATCTGATGCCATCTTTTCTTTCTTCTTTCAAAAAATCTTTTCTATGGTAAATAATACTGCAATGAACATAATTGTTCTGGCAGCTTTAGTGTGGCTTTGTTTGAATTTGTTTGGTTAATGCTCAGGAGTGGAATTTCTGGATCACAGGACAGTTCTGTTTAATCATTTGAGGAACCTACATATTGCTTTCCAGAGTGGCTGAACCAGTTTACAATCCCACTAACAATGCAATAGTGTTCCCTTTTGGCCACACCCCCTCAATATCTACTATTTGTTTTCTTGACAATGACTATTCTAACTGGGGTGAGGTGAAAACTCAATATGATTTTGCATTTCTTTTTTTTATGGCCAGCAATATTGAACATTTCTTCATGTGTCTATTGGCCATTATTATTTCCTCCCCAGAGAAGTCTCTTTTTAATTTTTTGTTCCACTTATTAATAGGGTGGTTGTTTGGGGGGTGTTATTTGGGGAGTTAACTTTTTACTGTAGATATATTTTTGATGAGGCCCTGGTCTGTTATATAGCTAGGGAAGCTCTTCTCCCAATCTGTGGGCTTTCTATTCATCTTGGAAGCTATGTCCTTTGCCATGGAGAAGCTCTTTATTTTAATGCAATCTCATTTGTCCAGGCATTCTTTGAATTCTTGTGTTTATGGATCATTATTTAGGAAGTATCAAGGAGCTCTAGAACAAACCCAGATGCCCTTCAGTAGATGAATGGATCAAGAAAATTGTATATATATATATATATATATATATATATGAAAAAAAATATATATATGAATTCTGTGCTTCCACCAGAAAGAATGACATCACTCTATTTGTTAGGAAATGGAAAGACCTTGAAAAAATTCATAATAAGTGAAGTAAACCAGACCCAAAGAAACATAGGCTCCATGGTTTCCCTCATTTGTAATAATTAGTATATGTCTAGGATAGTCCTAGCATAGGATCACAATGGGTCAATAACTATGTATATATGACCACCATAGAATGATGGCCAAGTGAAATGAACCCCAAGATATGAAAACACAATGTTTGATTTCACATTTTTATTGTGATTGTGGTTGCATAATTTCCCAAATTTCACAGTATTGTGGGATAGTGATGCTCAGTTAAATTCACAAACACATTCTAACTTTCCTGGAGCAAATTGTCTATCACTGTCTATAACATTTATGAGTTCTATGAGCTTTGCGATACAGTTATTTCTTCCACATTGGGTGATATGTACATTTCTTTTGTTTTGCATAGCATCAGCTGTTCCCTCTTTCCCACTTGTTCCCTCCCTCCCATCACTGTCATTAAGTTGCTTAGTTCATTTTGGTCAATGTCCAGTACAGCTGATGTGTCCCGCTGTTATATGTTTTTCCCTGATTCCCTCTAGTTCTGTGTCGTCTTCCTGGTTCCCCTCTGGTGTACACATATATACCATACATGTGATCAGCAGCATGGGGTTATTTAATAGTGATTCGACCAGATCCATGGAGGTCTTTTGTTTCTTAAGTCCTGTTAATTTTGTCATATCACTTAACATTTTGGATTTAACATCCATTTATCAGGGAGACCATGTGCCATTTGTCTCTTTGCTCTTGGCTTACCTCGCTCAACATGATTTCTTCTAGCTCCATCCATTTCCCTGGAAATGCCATTATTTTGTCATTTCTAATGGCTGCATAATATTCCATTGTGTATAGATATCACAATTTTTTGATCCATTCATCTGTGGTGGGATATCTGGGTTGTTTCCATATCCTGGCTATTGTGAACAGTGCTGCAATAAACATGGTGGTGCATGTGTCCTTGTATACTGGTTCCTGTTGTTCAGTATAGATGCCTAGAAGTGGTATGACTGGGTCATAAGGAAGGTCAATATATAGCTTTATGAGGACCCTCCAGACTGCTTTCCAAAGTGATTGTATAAGTGTACATTCCTACCAACAGTGTAATAGGGTTCCTCTTTCTCCACATCCCCTCCAGAATTTGTTGTTGGCTGACTTGAGGATGTGGGCCATTCTGACTGGGGTAAGGTGGTATCTCAGGGTTGTCTTTATTTGCATTTCCTTCACAACCAGGGATGGTGAACATTTCCTCATGTGTTTCTTTGCCATTTTTATCTCTTCATCTGAGAAGTCTTTCCTTATTTCCCTTGCTCACTTAGTAATTTGTTTGTTAGGTTTGAGAGGGATTAGTTTCTTGAGTTCCCTTGTCTGATATATTGCTGGTAAATATTTTTTCCCAGTTAGTTGGTTGTCTTTCTAGCTTGGTTGCGATAGCTTTAGCTGTGCAGAAGCTTTTTTATTTTAAGGTAGCACCATTTGTCTAGTCTCTCTCCAATTTGTTGTGACCCTGGGACTCTGTTCAGGAAGTTCCTTCCTGTGCCTATTAGTTCAAGTGTCTCTCCTACTCTGTCCTGCAGTAGCTTCAGAGATTCAGGTTTAATGTTAAGGTCTTTAATCCATTTTGAGTTGATGTTGGTGCATGGTGATAGGCTGGGGTCCACTTTTAGTCTTCTGCATCTGGCTGCCCATTTTTCCCAGCACTAGTGGTTGAAGTGGCTGTGTTTCTTCCATTGTATGTCTTTGGCTCCTTTGTCAGATATCAGGTGACTGTAGGCATGTGGATTGATTTCTGGATCTTCTATTCCATTGGTCTTTGGGTCTGTTTTTGTGCTGTCTTTGTTATTATGGCTCTATAGTAGAGTTTGAAGTTTGGCATGGATATCTTTCCCATGTTGTCTTTATTCCCTAGAATTGTTTTGGCTATTCTAGGTCTTTTGTTGTTCCATATGAATTTTTGGACTGTTTTCTGTATTTCAGAGATGTATGTCATTGAGATTTTAATAGGAATTGCATTGAATTTGTATATTAATTTTGGCAGTATTGCCTATTAGCCAAGAGCATGGGAGGTCTTTCCATTTCCTAGTGTCTTCTGCAATTTCTTTCTTTAACTTTTTATAGTTTTCATTAAATAGTTCTTTTACAACTTTGGTTAGGTTAATTCCTAAATATTTTATTTTTGGAGAGGTTATTGTGAATGGGGCTACTTCCTTTATTTTCCTCTCTGCTTGTACATTGTCAGTGTACAGGAAGGCGACTGATTTTTGTGGGTTGATTTTGTATCCTTCTTCTTTGCCAAAGTGATTTATGATTTCTGAGAGTTTGGAGATGGAGTTTTTGGGGTCATGAAGGTATAGTATCATGTCATCTGCAAAAAGGGATAGATTAACTTTTTCTTTCCTTATGCGGATCCCTTTAATGTCTTTTTCTTGCCTTATTGCCCTAGCTAAGAGTTCCAGGACTATATTGAAGAGGAGTGGAGACAGTGGGCATCTTGCCTTGTTCCTGATTTTAAGAGAATTGATTGTAGCTTTTCCCCATTAACTATAATATTGGTTATTGGTCTGTGGTAAATGGCTATTGTTTCAAGAAATGTTCCTTCTATTCCTATTTTTTCCAGAGCTTTTTAGCATGAATAAATGTTGAATTTTATCAAAGGTCTTTTCCGCATCTGTGGAGATAATCATGTGATTCTTGACCTTGGCTCTGGTTGATGTGTTGGATTACATTTATTGACTTACTTATGTTAAACCATCCCTGCATCTCTGGGATGAAGTCTACCTGGTCGTTGTGTATGATTTTTTATGTGTTTCTGGATTTGTTAGCTAGAATTTTGTTAAGAAACACAAGTTTTTTAATTATTGTTGGTTTGTTGTTGTTAAGGTACTATGTGAAGTTATTTCATTTTTCTTTTATTTTCTTTCTTTTCCTTTGGTTTATCCCTTGTTGCTACTCTTTTTGATTTGGGTACCCTGTGTCTTGTATATATGTTTATCTGATCTGGAGAAGGGAAGGAGAATCACAAAATGGTGAGACAAAGGACAATGGGTGAACCAATGCACAGTGATACTCACAAGACATTATGTTGGAAATGAACTTTATAACTTGAGGAGGAGGGGAATTGGGGGAAAGGGAGAGTGGGAGAAAAATGAGAGTGGATAACAATGTTCAACAAGAAATGTACTCATTGCCTTATTTATGTAACTCTAACTCTAATGTACAACACCTTTACAATAAAATTAAAATAGTTTTCATTGTACTGTTTTACATAACACAATCATTTTTAAAATGTTTAAGTTAATGTTACCAGAGAAATATTTATACTGGCTAGTAGATAGTTTAAGATTTGCATGCCTAATCTGTAATATTATTTCATATTCATATTTTATTTTATATGTTTACTAATATAGTATATTTACATGCTTAATAGACTCACTTTCTACTGAGGCAAAGATAATTAGTAACCAGTTTTTTATTCTCACTGGGATAAAAGCTTCAGAGAACACTGTCAAGCCAAGAACTCCCCCATCCTTCCCCTGGCTTCAAGCCTTCATAAATAAGCAAGATAGAATATAAATTCCTGGTCACTGAAGCCTAATGTGAGAGAAATTCCGGCCACTTTGGCCCAATGTGAGGCAAAATCACGGTGAATAAATTTTCTAAAACTTTATGCAGTTGAAAGCTGGTGGCTCATGCCTGTAATCCTAGCTACTCAGGAGGCTGCAATCTGAGGATTGCAGTTCAAAGCCAGCCTAAACAGGAAAGACAGTGAGACTCTTATCTCCAATAAACCACTAGAAAACCGGAAGTGGCTCTGTGGCTCAAGAGGTAGAGAGATCGTCTTGAGCTGAAGAGGGCAGGGACAGCGTCCAAGCCCAGCATTCAAGCCTTATGATGGATGAAAAGAAAAAGAAAACTTTGTGCAGCAATAATTTGGTAAAAAATGTAGTGAACATATGAAAATAATACAGTGAAAGCCACCATCAAGAATAAATATATTGGGCTAGGGAGGTGGCTCAGTGGTAGAGTGCTTGCCTTGCATGCATGAGGCCCTGGGTTCCTCAGAACCACATAAGCAGAAAAAGCCGGAAATGGTAGCTCAAGTGGTAGAGCACTAGCCTTGAGCCAAAGATCTGAGGGACAGCGCCCAGGCCGAGTTCAGGCCCCATGATTGACAAAAAAAAAAAAAAGAAAGAAAGAAAAAAGAAAAAAAGAATAAATATATTAAAACCAACAACAAAGGAAAACCTTTTGTTTCCATAACTTGGAGTTCATTATCGTCACCTTATATGGTCCTATATACATAGCTTTTGAGCTATTGTGGTCTTCTTCTAGACTTATCTTAGACATATATAAATATTACAAATGAGGGAAACCATGAAGTATGTATATCGTTGGGTCTGGCCTACTTCACTTAATATTATTTTTTCCAAGTCTTTCAATTTCCTTATGAATGGGTCAATGAAATTCTTTCTATCTCCTCTTGTCACTGTATTTGATTTTGGTACCCTATGCATTGTATATGCATTTACCTGAATTAGGGACTGGAAGGGGAACAACATGATGGTGAGAAATAAAACAAAGGGTGAACCAATGTAGCAGCAATTCTCACAAGACAATATGTTAGAAATTAACTTTACACCTTAGTGGGGTGATTGGAGGGGACGGAATGTGGGAGAAAAATGGGGGTAAAATCTTTGATAAGATATGCACATATAAATGTAACCCCTAGTACATCATCTTGACAATAAAATTAAATAAAAAGAAGAAAGGGGTGGATTGGGGTCAAGGGAAAAGGGGTAGATGAATGAAGACTATAAGAGAGGGTAAATGCAGACAAAAGTCCAATGTATATTCTACAAAATTAAGAAGAGTGTGGGCAGGGTATGTAGGAGAGAGTTGGTTGAGAATGTTAAAAGAGATGACATGGATTTGGTGACATGGCTTTGTTAAATGGCCATTCCTTTGCCAAAGTACTTAAAGATATTAATAAAAATAAAAAATTGTTTCATTAAAAAGAATAAGTATATTGCCATTTTTAAAAAGATACTATATTACAGTGTGATTTATTATTTCACTAATCCTAATACTTACCTTCTCTTCACAAGTGTTCATCAGCATAAAACCTCTTATACTGCTCATTTACAACAAGGTTTTATGAAAACTTGGAGAATCCAGATTATAACTCATGAACATTCCCTAATGGCCAACCTTTTCATAGACAATTGTTTTAAATATCCTAAGAAATAGTCCTATAAGATGATTCATCTCAACATGAGATATATTAATAGTACTTGAGGGACTTATTTGTGCATTTGCTTAAAAAATATCTTGCCTTTTTCAAGTATTCAGGAATGATTTAGAAGTCTGTTAGTTGTAATGTTGATGACATTGTATCATTGGTTGTTAAATTTCCCTAATTAGGGTTGTCAGTAATATTGAAGTTCAAAGAAGTTCAATAGGGCTCATGAACATACATGCTTCTAATATTCAAACCTTTTTTATTATCTTTAAGTAGTTGTACAAAGGGTTTTCAATTCAACATGTCAATTTTTGAATACTATGAATCTTGATCATTCTCTTCTGACATTCTCCCTGGCAACTCTCCCAAGCCCACTTATCCCCTCAAGTTACTTGTCTCCATTTTCATATGTGTATATTGAATACAGTCATAATTGTATTAGCCCACCCTTCACCTCTCCATTTGTTACAATCCTTTCTAAGGAAATTAATCTGGTAATTCTATTGCTACTACTTAAATCCTAGCTAATCTGAAAATGTTCATCAGAGAAGCATAACAATTGCTAGAGGAATGCTTGGGGCTAAGTTTCTACTAAGAAGATAACATCATTAAAAAAAAGATTTCTCTCAGTTGTTATGTGTGGATTGTGAAGAATACAAGTAAGGCTACCCCCTCAAATAAAAATGTCTGAAGATTCCCTTCTTGTTTTCAAGCAAGCCTGATTCCTGATAGAAAATTAGCTATAAACTGCAACTGTTATGTTATTACTACCTTTTCTTTGAAATGAGTGTCTTGTTTTATCATTCATGAGTTCTATGACATATTTTCTCCTAGGGAATATAGAAAGACAATACAAAAGCATATGTACTTGGAATGCAGTATGAATATAACAAAAGGAATCACATCAAGATGAATTTTTATTTTGTTTTGATATCCCATTCAATTTCATTCTGTGGAGATAATCTTACTCTACCATTGAATCCTAACTCAGGCAAACCAATATCTTTTGTGTTCATTCTTAGGTAATGGACAATCTTAGCAGACCATTCATTAATTCAGAAAGTCTCCAAAATAACTAGAATGCCTATCCTACAGCATAATAAAAACAAAAAGATTACCATGAATGACATATGTCAATTTTCCTTCTGTGAGCATGCTGTAGTTAAACATGGTTTTGGGAAAGTCTCTATCATTTATTTTCTTCTTTGTGTACTGATTTTACCCAATTGTTAAGTCCCTACAGTGCTAACATTTAGAGAGCATGAAATAGGCAGAGGAAGTTGAAGATCTCACTTGAATTAAAAGTTTTCTGAGATGGTTTTGCCATTTTTGTTTGTTCATCTTACTGGAGATTGAACTCAGGGCCTTGTGCTTGTTATTCAGGAACTCTACTACCTGAGCCATATAATTAGCACCATTATATATTAGTTATTTTCATTTTATACCTGGTTCAGCCTGGGCTCTGTTCCCCTTTCATCCTCTTTTCTGTATCTCTGGGGATGGACAGTGCATACCGTGGCAGCCAGGTATTGTGTTTCTCCTGTAGTTATGATAATAAACAGGTTTCTCTTCACCTAGCCATTGGTTGAGATGGAATGTCTCAATCTTTTAAACACAGGCTGGCCATGAAGTACTATCACCAAATCTCTACCCGCAAGAAGAGTTTTGTCCCTTCTAAGGATGGTATATATTTAAAGTTGGGTTTCTATTTATTGTAGGGATAAATTCTGTTGCCCACATGTTTGCAAATAAGTTTATCTTTCTTACAATTTTCTTAGTCTGGGCACTTCAGAAGATTTCATACCCAACCAAGTGCCTGTGCCAGTTTAATTAACAGTCCTCCATGTCAAGACATAAAACCCAATGTGATTCCTACTCTGTAATACAGAACGGAGGTCACATGCCATGAAACTTTTCATCCATTACAGAAATAGGCTTTGAAGTGCTTTGAGGCTGCTTCTATTATTGTGATCTCTGTGAAGTAGTTTATAGTAATACATTAGAAAGTTGTCAAATACACAATAATTTAAGTAGTAAGATATTTTAATATAGCAAATACTAATGTAATCCTAAATACTGACATAAGCTACTTGTTTTATTTGTAAGATAAAACAAGGAAACAAACAAAATAATCAATTTCCTTGTTGATAAATAACTAAATTGGACACTTATCGAATTCTATTACTACTTATTTATTACTCATGGCCTCTGTTTCTTAGTAGCTTTTAGGTAAAGTCCTCCATATTTCCATGTCACTGGATTTAACTGGTTTCAATCAATGTGAGCAAGAGAGGAGATCATGAAAAAAAAACAGGGTCTTTGTAACCTAATGATGGTAAGTGACATCTAATCTAGGTAAATGACATCTAATTTTGTTAAGTGATCTCCTGCCACCTTTTAAAAATATTCTACTTGCTAGAATCAAATTATTGAGTTTAATATACATTCAAGGCTGTAACTTATGCATAGCATGAACAACAGAAGATGGGAATTGTTGAGAGACATTTCAGACATTAAGTACCATAACCACCTACTTGTTTTGAAGTTCTATGTCCAATTACTACTTAATTCCTTTCAATGTTAGAGGATCTATTGATAAATTAGTAGCGGTATAAAATTTTATTTTATATCAATGTGGCCAACTGCTAGATACTTTGTGGTCTTTAAAGAAAATTTAGGTTGTAGGAGTTAGAACATATTTTAGCTTTGGTAAATAATTAGAATAAGTTAAACAACATATGTCATAATTCCCACATATTCTTTTCTAAAAATTATATTTGTATTATTTTAAGTAATTGTACAAAAGAGTTGCCATCCAATAAAGCTTTGAAGGATAAATGCATCTTGGTCCATGTTACCCTTTTCATCATTTTCCCCATCCTTCCCAATACTATATTTTCACTTTTCTTTTTCTTTTCTTTTCTTTTGGTCGGTGGTGGGGCTTGAACTTTGGGCCTGGGCACACTGTCCCTCAGCTCACTGCTAGCATTCTACCACTTGAGCCACAGCCCCACTTCCAGTTTTCTAGTGGTTTATTGGAGATAAGAGTCTCATGGACTTTTCCTGCCCTGGCTGGCTTTGAACCGTGATCCTCAGATCTCAGCCTCCTGAGTAGCTAGGATTATGGGCATTAGCCACCACAGCTTGCTTTTCTTAATTGTATATGACAATTTCCATACCTTTTAAATTTAATAGGTATTATGTTCTGGCTTAGTGATAAGGTCTAATCTTGATGATAAAATCACAAAATAAGGTAGCAACAAAAAATAATACTGTTGGTTCTCTCTTTCTTATTTTTTTTTCATTGAACTTCAAGGAAGAGAAAATTTCACAAGGGAAAGAAGAGAGATCCTAGCACAATATGTACAATAGATTCCAGGACATTTAATAACTGATGGTAATAAAGAAAGGTGATCTACAAGTGGCCAAAGGAAGAATTGCCCTAGGGATTAACAAATTTGAGTCTTAGCTTTTCTTCAATATGCAAATCAGATATTTGATAATGGGGAGAATGATGGAATGTGTGGTATTGATTAGCACTCACAAACTACATGTTGAATTAAATCTGCTCTGAAAAACTAAAGATAACAAAAAAAAACCCAGAAAAGCAGAAGATTTAAGTCATCCAGAAACAGAATGCATCTGTCTGCCATTTTAGACATAAAAGCTAATATTATTTGTCTCAATATAGAAATTGTGCATTGCCTAAGAGAGTTTAGCTGTCTTTAATCTTTAAGAGACAAGTGTTAAATTTTGACTTGCAATCACTTTACAAAAATCTGTGTGAACGTTGTTATCTTAGTACATGCATAGTTTTTCATACTAACTACATCAGCTATACATTTATGACAATAATATTATATACATTGCAAGTAAATAAAAATGTCTTCAAAACAAAATCCAAGAAGATGTGTTTCCTACAAAATATAAAGTTTCAAAGATTAAATACAGGCATAAAGAATACAGTATTGGTTATTACATAAAGGAAACCACATGACCCATTTTTTTTTAAGATTTGGCTTGCTCAGTATGGAGGTTCCTCAAAAGACTTCACATAGAGCTCCCCTATGACCCAGCAATCCCACTTTTAGGCATTTACCCAAATGTTTACAAACAAGACCACACTAAAGCTACCAGCACAACTATGTTTATTGCAGCATTATTTACCATAGCTAAGATCTGGAACCAACCCATATGCCCCTCAATAGATGAATGGTTCAAGAAAATGTGGTATATATATAAAATGGAATTCTATGCCTCCATCAGAAAGAATGACATTGCACCATTTGTTAGGAAATGGAAAAACTTGGAAAAAATTATATTAAGTGAAGTAAGCCAAGCCCAAAGAAACATAGGTCCCATGATTTCCCTTATTTGCAATATCTAGTAAATGTATAAGTCAAGCAGAAAAGGTCAGATAATGTGATGTTAGGAAAATGAACCCTTAGATATGTATTTAATTTTTTTTCTTTCATGCATTTGTTTCTAATGCATTTATAAGATTATCTCTTTCCCCCACAGTATAACCCCTGCTTTCACTATATTTGATGTCGGTATAATTTGTGGAGAAGGGGAAAAACAAGTCGTTTAAGGATACAGGTGGACCCGTTGCAACAATGAGAAGTACAAGTTGTCAGGTGGAAAATGAACTTTACAAATTTGGGGGGGATGATTGGGTAAGGGGGCGGGGGGAGGCTGGGAAGGGATGTGAAGGGTAAACAAAGGAGTAGGCTGCAATGCTTGATAAGAAATGTACTCATTATCTTGTCCATGTAATTGTAACCCCTCTGTACAGTATGTTCACAATAAGAAAAAAAAGAGATCTGGCTTGCTTTGCTTAGTATAGTTCCCCCCCCCAGGTCTTTCCATTTCCTCACAATGGGGCAACGCTATTCTTTCTGATGGACACATAGAACTCCATCCTACATACCGCATATTGATCCATTCATCTACTGAGGGGCATCTGGGTTGGTTTCATATCTTAGCTATGGTGAATAATGCTGCAATGAACATGGTGTTATGCTAGTAGAATTAGGGTGTCCTTGTTTGTGACTATTTGGGTAAATGCCCAGGAGTAGTATTACTGTGTCATAGGGGAGCTCTTGCATAGGCTTTTGAGGAAACTCCACACTGCTTTCCAGAGTCTCTGAACCAATTTATACTTCGATGAACAGTGTAGTAGCATTCTCTTTTGGCAACATTCCTGCCACCACACCATCTGTTGTTATTGGTTTTCTTGATAGTGGCCATTCTAACTGGGGTAAAGTGGAATATCAATGTTGTTTTAATTTATATTTCTTCTATGATATTCTTAGCAGGGTATCACAATAACCCATTCGCTAAGTGCACAAGACCATATATGATGAAGCATATCAAAATAAACTCCAAGAACTGGAAATAAGAGGTTCTTATTATGTCCTATATGCAATTATTTCTATTTTTTCTTTTTGTTTTAGTTTTCTGTACCCTTTGTCTTGTATATAAACTTATCTGATCCATGGAAGGGAAAGGGAATCACAGAACCAGCAGGACAAAGAATGAACTAATGCAATAATGATACTCACTAGACATTATGTTGGAAATGAACTTTACAACCTGGGGGGAGGGGAGTTGTGGGGGGCAAGGGAGAAAATAAGGGAAGGGATAAGAGTGTTTAAAAGGAAATGTACTCATTACCTCACTTATGTACCATACCCACCTTGTTCATCATGCTTACAATAAAAAAGAATGTGTTATTGGGTCTTTTATAGACAATGTTCTTCTAGATTAAGTTTTCCTATATAGTAGAGCATCTTCCAAAAGTCTGCTCCGGACACAGATAAACATTGAAGAAACCCTTACAACTCCAAGGAAAACACTTGCCCTATCAATAAACAGAAAAAATTATTTATAAAAACCCACAAATATTATACATTAGTGTCACTTTGGATAACTCTTCCTCAAATATTCTGTATTACCTATGAGAACAGAGGTACTTTTTTTGTTCTAACAGACTTTTTTCAACAACTTATTCCTACAGTCTTTTATAGTGAATAATCTACAGTTTAAGCAAGACAGACTAAAATAATTTGAGTTCTTTGTAATTATTCATCCAAATAGAAGTCAGGAGAAAGGTAAGGTCATAATAATTTTTGGTAATGTAGTTTCCCACCTATTTTTGATAGTAAACAAATGTTAGTATGCTTAACAAAATGTAAAAAGAAGGAAATAAAAATCAGTTTAGCAGCACATAAATATCTTTCTTCACTTGTACATTTCTTTATGAGTTTTGGAATGTATCTAGAAAATCCTCTAGTAGCCAAACTTGGAAGAAGTTGAGTAAAATCCTAAAAGTTGAAACTCTGTATTTGGAAGAATAATGAAATTTGCAGTTAGAATAAACTGGATGATGTGACAAAGGAGGAAGTTCTATACAGTCTGTATAAGCTGAGAAACAAATGCTATGGTCAAGAAAAAGAGGCAATGAAGAGTAAGATCATGCCATAAAACCCCTATCTAGAGGCCTTCAATTGGGCAGCCAACTAACAGTAACTCTGGTTAGTAGCATACACCCCATTGTAGCCTAGGCAGCAAATGCATTCTGTCTAATTTTATAAGTACTCCAAAATGCCTGGAAACATGATTACTTTTTTTTTCAGATCTAGAAACATCATGGTTCAGGTGTTGTTAACACGGCATAAATGTATTTTCTGGTGTGCAAATTATACGAAGGTCATACTACCACATTTAGAAATAATTAGATGCATGTTGGAATAATTTGAGCATTGTCTTTCTCATGAACATCTGATCTCAACTGGACCCTCTGAGGAGAATATATCTCATTCTGGGTCACACCTGCCAAGCCTTCCACATCAAAACCTGTGCGCCTTCCTCTGGTCTATCTCCCAGATAGTACATTTTTAACACATCATCTGCCAGGGGGAGAAAGATGACACAACAGAAGCTTACTTCAAATGAAAGCTTTTCTGCTGAGGGACTTGGGAATTATTCTGGCAGTCTGGCAGATGATATAGAAGCATAAATCTGCAACTTATTCTTGCATGCTACCAGTTTTGAAGCATTTGTGTGGCCATTTCAGTTCTGATTTCTACCCAGAATAATGGATTTTGGGTGCACTTACATAAATACTATTCAGCTTTTCTAATAAGTTGGAAAGTTTTTCATCCAGATTTGGAAATATTTGCACCAAAATTGGTTCAAGGTGTTTGCATAGTATGTGAACTCATACTAAATTTTATAAATTTTATTGTTCTTAAATTTTATTTCTGATAATTTCTATGTACATAGATAGCATTGCTTTCTTTTCTAATTCAGTGGATTAAATTATTGTGACAAATTGTTGAATATTTATGATATAAAAATCACCTTATTAAAAATAAAACTCAAAGGTTACATAGGGATTGTTTGATTGATAAAATACCCCTTATGCTCAATTGCAATCAATAAAATGTGTTTCATTTTAATTGTTTATCATTTCCCTCTGGAGGTTAAAGTCAAGATTAAATTGTTTTGTGTCCTCCAGTAACCCTAAGATTAAATACTTTCTTTACTAAACTTGTCAATGTTATCTGTTCTTAATAAATATGTATTATCCTACTCTATGGCCTTTTCTACAATACTGAAAATAATTAGCAAATAATTGAAGCAATACTGAAATCTAATTTTAAAGTAATGAACAACATAATTCAAAATTACATTTAAATTTCCTTTAGCAGCAGGCAATCTTATTATTGGTCATCGAAATAAAGTTTATAATAAAACTTTTATATATTTAAGTTAGGTGATTCAGTCTAAACAAACACATCTATAATTCATTAGCAAGAACCAAGTGATGTTTCTTTGGGGAATTAAGAAACTTAACCAAATGTTTGTCAACTATACACAAGTATTCATCAACAAAATTGTGAAAATCAATGACTAGATATTAGGGCATAGAGTTTAATTCTTCCTTGAACTACAAGTAACTAAAAAGGAGTTTAATAACTATGCCAATTTCATAGGGGACAGTCAAATACTTAGGATTATGTATATAATAAATATGATACAAATTAGGAATTCTTTCTTCCTCAAATTGATTCATTATACTCCTTCCATCTAAAGTAGGGTTACACTATTCTTAGTACATAGTTTATTTAGTCTAGCCCAACAACCTAGAGAAAATAGTATAAGGAATAAAATTAAATCCGTTTCCCATATTCAGGTTTGAATTGGAAGTTTAAGTTGACAAGAACTCACTGTGTCAAATTGTATTAAATCCATAGAGTAAAAGGGTTTTCAGAGAGGGGACACTTAGTAAGGTCTGGTGTTGCTTTATATATCATCTCCTAACTTTACAGAGCAACAGAATGCAAACAACATGAATTACAAATGAATTCATCAAACTGAAGTGTGATGCTTGTGTCTGGTCCAGCTAATACCTTCTCTCAGGGTCACTTTGTGGAAGACAATATAGAATGTGAAAACACTATTTGAGAAAGAATCACTATTTAGAAAGTGACAGGACATTTCAGATGGGAAGAATGCCATGCCATAACACAAATCTTTTCTAAAACATCTCTCCCTCCTCTCTCTCTCTCTCTCTCTCTCTCTCTCTCTATATATATATATATATATATATATATATATAATTTTTCACTATGGGGATGTAATAGGTTGTTTACAAAACATCATTTTGAAATCCAAGTATTGCCTAAAGTCTAAAATGAAGGTCTTTGAAGAGAAGTGTTTCCAACGGTAACCTTTGTTCTTGTTATACATGGTGTTTTGCTATGTTTCATTTCTCTCATTTGTCAGCATAAAGACAGGCATCAGTGATTCATACATTTATAAGTTGACAGAAGTGACATAGAAATGCACAAATAGATTAAAGCTACTGTGGCTAGATAGATATAGATTAATGGATGCTCTTTCTCACCTTAAATGACTTTTCATAAGAATCTCAAAAGGCAGAAAGTACAAAATATTCTATTTGTTAAGAGTAAAGTGGTAGGATTAGATGAAAGCAAAGAAAAGCATTCCAGAATTTGATATCAATAGAAGAATTCAACTTTGGTGTTTTTTCCTTCTGAATATGTTATCACAGTGAAAGTGTGAGAAGTAATAATAAACAGTTTCATCCCATACAAAGTTTACAATATTCTGTAATATCTTTTCTCAGACCTGGGCATTGTTATAATTATAGAAAAGCCCAAGGGATAAATGTGCCCCTTGAAGATTGAATTATCTCAATAGAAGAGTCTCATGGTAAATATCGGAAAAGCGGTATCAGTCTATAGAACTAAGAAATAAATTATCCAAGTAGTAATAGAATACTAGCCTTAAGCACAAAGAGGCTCAAGTACAGCATCTAGGCCCTGAATTCAAGGCCTAAATCCAAAAATACACAAGCAAACAAATGAATAAATAATTCAAGTGTTTTATTAGATAGGAACAAAAGTTCTGGTATACTCTTGAAGCATAAATTGAGCACAAATAGAAATTATATACTATTTATTTAGAAAAAAGGTTAAAGAGAGTTTTGAATGTTTTCATCAGAAAGAATTTATAAATATATGAGAAAATAGACATATTTATCCATGCATATGTGTATTTTAAAAGATATTTCATTTGGGCACTGGTGGCTCACGCCTCTAATCCTCGCTACTCAGGGCTGAGATGTGAGGATCATGGTTCAAAGCTAGCCTGGACAGGAAAATCCCTGAGACTCTTATCTCCAATAAACCACTAGAAAACTGGAAGTACTGCCATGGCTCAACCTGTAGAGTGCTAGCCTTGAGCTGAATAGCTGAGGGACAATGCCCAGGCCCAGAGTTCAAGCCCCCCCCCAAAAAAAATCATTGCTATACATTATTTATGCTGTGGCACATATGTATACAATTTACCCCAGCAGCCTCATCCTTTCTATTGTATTACCTTATTACCTTTCCACATTCTTAAAAAAATTACTGGATTTATTTTTCAATTTTCATATACCCAAATAAAAGCTTTGACCATATATACCTTCTTTTATCCCCTCTTTCATCATCCCACTCCTGCTAACACTCTTCCCCTAACAGGACCTGTTTTGTTCTTCTCTAATTCATTTATTTTTGTATATGTATTAATTATACCAATGGGTTTCATTACAGTATTTAACATATGCATATATTATTATTGAGTCAGAATAAAAACACATGACAATGCTTTTAAAACATATAGTTTTAATTTAAAAAAGAATACTTTAAATGGACAAAAATGTAACTATTTAAGTGGTTTCAAATATGTCCTGTTTTTTTTTCTATATCTCTGAATTAGCATACATTGGTGGTTTCGGTGAGATTCATTGTGATCATTCTTTCCATGCTTAACATTATGTTCTGTTCATGAATATACATGTGCTCTCCTTTCATACTATTCACCCTTCACTTTTTTTAATGACACTCCAATGAATTAAATTAACAATGATGGCTGTAATGTAAGACACAAACATACAAACTTTCCAGAGGGAATATAATATGCATATATATATATATATATCTTTAATTTGTCTTTATCAGAGAATTAGATCAAATTTTCAAGTCTTTTTTTATTCGTATAAACCATAACACTAATTGTAATGACATATATTCCTTGGACATCATTTACTAAACAAGACTGATATTTTTGGTTTGATTTTATGAAAATTAAGAGTAAAAATGTTATTTTCATCTTATAAACAATCATTATATTAGGCTAGTTAGTATTTTTGCTATCAGATCTATGTTAATAACTATAGTTGCTTCCTCATAGTATGCTCTCTGAAAACACAGTTATTGATCCTTAAAATACAGGTAATATGTCTCAACGTTATTGTATTTCATTTTGTCATCTGAAAAATATTACAATAAAATTACATAGACTTGCACCAGTTCATAGTGAGCTATGTGCCCAGCTCAATCAACACAAAATCTATCAAAAAATCAACTAAACAGCATTGATGAAGGAATTTACATTCTTTGCGATAACATGGCTCTATAAAGTGATAGATTCATTCACTCAAATATTTATTGGATACTGCTTTTCAGCAAGTCTGTCTGCTAGTTAATGGTAATATTCAATTGTTCAAAAACTATCGTCTCTACTCTGACAAACTTAAATTTTAATATGAAAGGAGACTTTATGAATAGAGTAATGAAGCTACTAAAATTCAATTAAAAAAAAACTCTATAGTATTGTATAATCAAATGCTTTCCTGAGGAAATAAGTGTAAGACGATGAGCATCACTAACTGGCGAAGGAGAAAAGAGGGTATGTAGAGCCTGGCTGAGGCAAGAGAAAAAAAAGAGCTAAGACACAGATGTGGGAGAGTTCTCCAATTTTTCTAATTAAGGAGTAATATTAAAGCAATTAGAAACAGAGCACAAAGATATTGGATAGCCATAAAGAGATAATCATAACAGGTTCTTGAAGTTAAATCATGTAGTGTCTGAGTCACCTGTAACTTTCATCTGATATTGTTTCTTGATTGTTTAGGGCCAAAACCAAAGTCCATTTGGAGATTTTATACCTACTTTCTCATTAGCCAGCGAGTGTGTTAACGTAGGTCATAAAAATATTAACAGTGGGGCGGGAGTGTCGCGGCAGCGACCGCAGGGCACCCAAACCTGAGCCACAGAGAGTCCGGGACGAAGGAGCCATATGCAGCTGGAGAGTGGATTCTACTCAACACCAGCAAGAACCAACAAGGAGCAGACATCTTCATCCTGCAGTTTGCAGACCAGAGATGACCCAGGATCCAAGACTCGGGGTGAGTAGAAGCCTGACATCCTCATTGCTTCTCAGGGAGCAGAGAAGGGAAGGCCACCCCTCCACCCCAGCACCGGTGATCTCCATCTTGGATACTGACAAAGCTCGGAGGAGCTGCTAGCTCCAACTCAGACCTTGGAATAAAATGAGTCATTTAGCAAGTCACAAGAACTTAATGGCGAAGTGACCTGCCAGACTCAGCTCCATCCAGGGAAAAGTCACCCAGCTCATGCGCCAGCCATTGGAGTGGCTTTCCTCACTGGGTAACCAGAGCCAGAGGCTGCCCCTCTCTCTAGCAGCCTCCACAATCAATTGAAAAACAGAAACCCTAAGAATGGCTCCAGGCTGTGCTCTATAAGGTTTTCACAAAATAGCCCCAGGGAAAAGCTACTGTGTGTTGAAAGGCCTCAACTCTATTCAGAACCTAGCCTCATCACTGCATCCCCGTCTTCTGTGATTCTCAAAGCAGATCAGCCTCCCATAAAACTAACCTGGGAGGGAGATCTCAAAATCTTGGGTAAAGTAGCAAGGTATTAAATTAACCCTCAAAAATCAATGGCTTTTCTATAGGCCAACAATGAGAAAAGCCTGGCTGAAATCAGGAAAGCAACTCCATTTGTAATAGCCCCCCAAAATAAAATAACTAGGAATTAACTGAAGAAGTGAAGGACCTCTATGATGAAAACTTTAAAAACCTGAAAAAGGAAATCAAAACAGAACTTAGAAAATGGCAAACACTCCGATGGTCCTGGATTGGAAATATCTACATCGTAAAAATGGCAATACTTCCCAAGGCTATCCACAAATTCAATGCAATACCTATCAATATTCCAATCTCATTCTTCAAGGAAATAGAAGAGGCAATCCAAAAATTCATATGGAACAATAAAAGACCCCAAATAGCAACAACGACCCTTAATAGAAAGAACAATGCTAGAGGAGTATCAATACCAAATTTCAAATTCTACTACAAAAACGTAATAATCAAAACAGCTTGGTACTGGCACAAGAACAGATCCCAGGACCAATGGAATAGACTTCAAATGAACCAGAAATGAACCTAAAGACCTATATCCATCTAATCTTTGATAAGGGAGCTAAAAAAAATAGAATGGAAGAAAGAGAGCCTCTTCAGTAAATGGTGCTGACAAAATTGGTTAACTACTTGTAGAAAACTAAAGCTAGATCTTTATATATCACCCTGCACCAGAATCCACTCCAAATGGATCAAAGACCTCGGAGTCAAAGCAGACACTCTGAAAACATTACAGGATAGAATAGGAGAAATCCTAGGTCTCCTTGGCTCAGGCCGAAATTTTCTTAAAAGAGACCCAGAAACACAACAAATCAAAGAAAGGTTGGACAAATGGGATTGCATGAAACTGCAGAGCTTCTGCATGGCAAAGGACATATCTAGCAATATCAATAGAAAGCCCGTGGCTTGGGAGAAGATCTACACTAGCCATACAACAGACAAGGGTCTCATATCTAAAACATACCTGGAACTCAAAAAATTAAATCTCCCAAAAACAAATCTTCAAAGAAAATGTATTTTCAAATTAACTCACAGTAATAGTAGCTTTTCTGTATGCCGACAAGAAGAGTGAGGCTGGAAAGAAAAGCAACTTGTTTTGTGATGGCCTAAAAAAAATAAAATATGTAGGAATAAACTTAACCAAAGAGGTCAAGGATATGTATAATGAAAACTTTAATAACTTAAAAAGAAACAAAATGAAAGTTAAGGAAGAGGAAAAACCTCCCATGTTCCTGGATTGGGAGAATTAACAGTGTGAAAATGGCAATACTTCCCAAAGCTGTCTATAAATTCAATGCAATACCTATCAATATCCCAGTAGCATTCTTTACTGAAATACAGAAAGCAACCCAAAATTCAGATGGAACAATAGAAGAACTAGAATAGCAAAAACAATCCTTAGCAGGGAGAACAGTGCTGGAGGAATATCAATACTAAACTTCAAACTCTATTATAAAGCTGTAGTTTTAAAAACAGCTTGATACTGGCACAGGAACAGTCCTGAGGATCAATGTAGTATAATTGAAGACCCAGACATGATCCCACAGACCTATGGCCAACTAATCTTCGGTAAAGGAGCCAAAATTATCCGGTGGAAGAAATATAACTTCTTCAATAAATGGTGCTGGCAGAATTAGTTATACACTTGTAGAAAATTGAACTTAGATTCTTATATATCACCCTACACCAGAATCAACTCCAAATGGATCAAAGATCTCGAAGTAAAAGCAGAGACCCTGAAAATATTACAGGAAGGGATAGGGGATAATCTAGGGCTCCTTGGCACAGGTTGAAACTTCTTAAATAAAGATCCTGAAACACAAAAAATCAAAGAAAGGCTCCATAACTGGAATCACATTAAATTGCAGAGCTTCTTCATGGCAAAGGACATAGCTAGAGAGGTTCATAGAAAGCCCACAGATTGGGAGAAGATCTTCACTAGCTTTACAACAGACAAGGGTCTCATATAAAAAATGTACCTAGAGCTCAAAAAAATTAAAACCCCAATAACAAAGCCACAAAAAAACCAACCACCCCATAAACTAGTAGGCTAAAGAATTAAAAAGAGACTTCTCTGGGGAGGAAATAAGAATGGCCAATAGACACATGGAGACATTTTCAACATCTCTGGTCATAAAAGAAATGCAAATCAGATTCCACTTTGCCCCAGTTAGAATGGTCATTATCAAGAAAACAAATAATCACAGATGCTGGCTAGGATATGGCCAAAAGGGAACACTACTGCACTGTTGGTGGGAATTTAAGCTGATTCAACCACTCTGGAAAGCAGAATGGAGGTTCCCCAAAGACTAAACATAGAACTCCCCTAAAACCCAGCAATCCCCCCTCCTGTGCATTTATCCAATGGATCACAAACAAGGCCACACCAAAGCTACCAGCACAACTGTGCTCATTGTAGCATTATTTACCATAGCTAAGATATGGAACCAACCCAGATGCCCCACAATAGATGAATGAATCAAAAAAATGTGGTATTTATACACAGTGGAATTTTATGATTCTATCAGAAATGTATAGACTTCATAAGGAAATTGAAAGACTTGGACAAATCATATTAAGTGAAATAAGTCAGACCCAAAGAAATATAGGCTCCATGGTTTCCCTCATTTGTAGTAATTAATATATGTTTAGGATAGTCCTGGCAGAAAATCATATTAGCTCAGTAGGTATGTACATATGACCATACAAAATGATGCTAATTGAAATGAACTCCAAGTCATGGAAACAATAGTTCTTTTTTGTGGTGGTTGACCTTGTTGTTGCTAAAGTACTGTATCTAGTTCTTTCTTTTTATTTTATTTCATTTTTCTTTTTCCATTGGTTTATCCCTGGCAATCACTGTCTTTAATTCTGGTACCCTGAATCTTGTATATACATTCATCTAATTTTGGGAAGGGAAGTGGAATAACAACATGCTGAAACAAGGACTTACAAAACACTATTTCAGAAATGAACTTTACAACTTTGGGGCGGAAGGAAGAGTGAATGATGGAAGAGATAATAGGCGAAAATAAATGACTAGATAACAATATTTGACAAGAAATGTACTCATTACCTTACTCTTGTAAACAGAACACTTCTGTGCAACATCTTTACAATAAAATAAAATTTAAAAAAAGAAAATATGTTTTCAACAAAGAACCCTTGGCATTCAATGTTATACTATAACTGCTGCATAATTGTATTTCTGAAGTTTAGACTTTTCTCTCTCTAGAAAACATTCTGGATTTCTGTTCATAAAATACATCTTACAATCTAAGCAAATAATACCCAGATAATATTATGAAAATATTTTGTAATTAGAATTGACAAGTGAAATGCGTAATTATCTTAAATATCTTATAACTACTACATTTATTTTATCTAAACATTATGCAATAGAAACATATCATTATAGAAAGTGTATATTTATATTTACATGTATATATATTTACATTTACCATATGTGTGTATATAACTTTAACAGTTTTAAAAATAGATTGTGGTGTATAATAAAACTTAAAGTACTGTACACATTTATTCAGGAATATGTAATTATGTATAGTACAATTATGTATAGGAAAGAATCATTTGTAGAGTGTTGTCTGAAGAACCAAATTGGAACCAATTGAACTCACATTGGTACCTAATTAGCCAGATTCAATTGTAACGTGAATAATAAGTGTAAAATACACTTTTATTTAGGAATTTCCTTCTGTAGCAAGTAGTATAAGAACAGTCAACACAAACAAAATTGTTAGCCATATTCAGTGGCTGTGACTGGACACAGAAAAATGTGTGATGCAGAAGATTGAAGTTGAATATTTACATAGTTTTGGTCAACATAACTTAGCTCCTTTTCAGAATATAGTTACACAATAATTGCATTATTTTCTTAAAGTTGAAAAGAAATAAACTTGGACCACTTAAGTGACTTAAGAGGGTTTCTACTAAGACTCTGGAGGGCAAACATTTCATGACACTGGTCTCTAAATATCAAGTATTCAGTACATGTCTGAATTTCTGCAGCCAGACAATTAAAACCTATTACTTATAAAGAAAACTAGCACATAAGCAAAGTGGCCTGTTGCTAGGATTCCAGATTTGACGCATGTAGAAAATGTGGAAGAAAACAGCACAAAAGAGGTTCTATTTACCCAGCATGAAATGTAGATATTCAAACAGGGTCAACTGATAAAAAATGGGAGCTCAGGGGGGAAAAATTCACTTAAATGAAGTTGACAAGCAATTTGTATTTTTTCCTCAGTTTTGAAGAAAATACTTTAGAAGATTCAGCATCAATTTGAAAAAGCTTAAATGGCCTTCGTGTTACAAATCATGAAACTACTCTTATAAAACAGATACTTAAAATAAGTCTAGGTGCTCTCTTTTTGTTGCATTTTTCTATTAGGAAAGAAAATAACAGCTATGAAAGCAACTACAAAGCATTAATTTCAATGCTATTTTTAATATCTCCTTTATGGATCTTTTATTATGTATTGGTGAGTAGGACTTCAAACAGAGTAGATAAACTGGTTTTAAAAAGTGTTGCTAAACAATTGCAAGACAGATTGCAAATGGTAGACTACAAATAATGCTTACTACTCCTTCTTTAGGTTTATGAAATTTGTTTACATGTTTTCCAGACATTTAAAATACCTCTTGAAATTCATTTCGTACATATTATTTTTGCATCCTGATTAATTTCAATCAGAATGAATCAAGTATAAATAAAAGAAATGTTAACTGATTACATTTTCAACTATCATATAATTAAAAACTTTTTTTTGTCACTCAAGGGGCGTGAACTCTGGGCCTGGGTGCTGTCCCTTAGCTCTTCAGCTCTAGGCAAGCACTCTACCACTGAGCCACCTTTGAAGCCCTAAAACTCTTTTTTGAAACTCATATTTATGTATGTATATGTACATATGCATATTTTATTTAATATCTACTGAAAATACACAAATGAAAATGTCCAAAATGACTTTCATATTTATCATTGAGTGCAGTTTCAGTAAAACTATGTATATATTTCTATAAATAGTGTTCACTAAATATACATTATTAATTTAACAGATTCTGTCTCTATTTAGCACTAGTGTAAATAGTATAAATTGATATTTAACCAGAAGTACACTGAGATAAATGTGCTGTTAAAATCATAAACTTTTAGATTCACTCACTGCAGATTGCCTTAAAATACAGGAGACTGCATACCTTAAATAATAAAAAATTCAATTTTGCAATGGACAAAGGTGGCTCATGACTATAATAATACTAGCTACTGAAGACAACTGAGAAAAGTTGTTTGAAATTAGCCAGGAAGATCAATCTTTAAGGCTCTTATCTCAAAATAACTACTATAAAAAAAAGCCAAAAGAGGAGGTATGGCTCAAGCCATAGAATGTAGTGTCAGCCATGTGTGATAAAGCTGAAAAAAGTGTGATGCCCTTAGTACAAGAACACACACACACAGGTCACACACACACACACACACACACACACACACACACACACTTCCAGTTTTCATGATGATGGAATTTGGAGTCTAACCAAAGGGTGTCAGCTTGGTTGAATTATGATGAACTATCTCCCTGATTTGTAGATGTTTTTCCCAGTTCATATGCACTCACACTGGCTTTCCTTAGTTATGTGCTTGGAGAGGTTGACAGACCAAGCTCTTTGGGGTCCCTTTTTAATAGGAACCAGTCCCAATTGAGGAACCAATGTTCACAAATGACCCTCAACCACCCACATCCACATTGTCAATACCATCCCACTGGAGATAAGGTATTCAACTGGTGGATTTTCAGTGGACCTACGCATTATTTTGAAAATATGAGTTTTTTCATATATTTTTATTTTCAAAATTGCTTGCTGAGTTTTTATGCATATGAAATGATTTCTCAGAATAGAAAATGTATTTTTTTATCTGTGAACTTCATTTTATGTTACATCTTCATTACACAAAATAGAGCTACATTAGACCACTTTTTTTTTTCAGGTAAGGGGTCAGTTTATTCAGTAGACCTGCTGGGACCAGGCAAGGTTGGCACTCCACGTGGCTGGGAAAGGCCTGGGCAAGAGAGAGAGCTGGGAAAGAGAGAGGAAAGAGAGAGAAAAGAGCTAGCAAAAAGCTAGAAAAGAGCAGAGAGAGAGAGCTTCTGGGCCTGGGCTAGGCCTTATGTAGGGTATGGGGGGAGAAAGGTGTGGCCATTTCAAATTCAGATGTGACCTCACTGGATGCAGATGTGACCTCTTCCAGGTGTCCTAGTTGCCTAGGTAACACAGGTACTGGGTGGAGACTTTGCTGCAAGGAGGGTGGAGTCTGCTAGCCATCCAGGAGTGGATCTTACATTCCAGCCTTTTAATAATCATGAAATAGGGCACGGATTCTCTCTTGGCTACTTCCTGCTGACAAGGGGCATTGACAATAGGGTTAAATGCCTGGAATTTGGTCCCTTCCCAGAGAAGGCAGGGAGCAGCAGCTGTCCCTTGGTGGCATGAGTCCTTAGATGAAGTCTGGAGAAGTCTCATGAGCATTGAGGGGCTGGAAAAAAATACTAGAGAGCAAATAAATGGCAAGAGGAAGGACTTGGGGCTGAAAATGTTGGTAGAAATGTCCCTAGAAACCACTGACATCTAGGTAGAGAAGTCAGGTGACAAAGGCAAGAATATAAATTCCTGTTCAGTTAATAGGTAGACAGGTATAGACATTGGACAGGCAGGCTCCTTACTTCTACTGACCTCCTGGCTCTGGTTAATTTTGAAAGGGTAGGCACAAAGTGGCTGATGTCACATCATCTCCTCTTATTCCTCTTCATGTTCCCTTCTTCTCCAGACTGGCTGAATCTAGGTGCTCGTTGCTGGGATGGCTTGTCCCAGTTGGTATTCAAGGAGGTTTGAACTCAAGGCCTGGGCACTATCCCTGAGTACTTCTGCTCAAGGCTAGCACTGAACCACTTTGAGTTATAGTACCACTTGCAGAGTTTGGCTGGTTAGAGATAAGAGTTTTGAGCCATGCTTCCAGCCTGGCTCTTTTGTCAGTTGCAATATCTTTTTTCATCTCTGATTATATTTGTTTGAGTCATCTCTCTTTTTCTTAATTACATTAAGGTTTGTGCATGGGCTTTCTGTTTTACTTTTAAAGGTAAAGGTTTTAACTTTTATATAGTTTAGTTTTGCATTTATTTGTACACTAATATTTATTATCTCTTTTTACTAAAATTGAATTTTATTTTTTCTTTTCTATGTAGGTTTTTTTTCAAATTCTTTATTGTGATTAAGTGATTGCATAATTTCCCAAATTTCACAGTATTGTGGGGTAGTTATGCTTAGTTAAAGTCACAAACACATTCTTCCATGGGGCAAATTATCTATCATGGTCTGTAACACTTATGAGTTCTATGAGTTTTGACAACACGTTATTTCTTCCACATCAGGTGATATGTACATTTCTTTCATTTTGCATAGCGTCAGCTGTTCCCTCTTTCCCACTCATTCAATCCCTTCCATTGCTGTCATTGTGTTGCTTAGTTGAAGAGGTAATGAAAAGTGTTTGAGTCTTCTTTTTTATTTCTATCAAACTTCTCAGTAGTACATGTTTGTCCTCCTTGTTCCATAGGTTTTAACATAATTTCTCTCTACTTTTCATGTGAACACTTCCTTTTAATTTTCCTTTTTGTTTTCTTCATTACTTGTTTACCCAAACACTTCTATACACTTGCATACTTTTCTTAGTTCTTCTTTTATGTATTTCAAGATTTTGCATTGTGGCTGGAAAGATTTCATATTTAACTCTAATCAAATATCATGAGAGGGGTTGTGAAGGTGGCTCAGTGGTAGAGTGCTTGCTTTGCATGCATGAGGCCCTGGGTTCGATTCTTCAGCACCACATAAGCAAAAAGAAAAAAACCGAAAGTGGTGCTGTGCAAGTGGTAGGGCACTAGCCTTGAGCTGAAGAGCTGAGGGACAGCGCCCAGGCCCAGAGTTCAGGCCCCACGACCGGACCCCCCCAAAAAAAAATGTCATGAGAATTTTTTTGTGGCTTGTCATATGTACTATCCTGGGAACCATTACTTTCACTATTAAGAAGACTGTGTTACTAGGTAGAATTTTCATTCTTTCCATTATGTGGAGATGATCTGTTCATTGCTAAAACTTAGACACTATTATTATATCAGCAGCTATCCCTCTTTTAACTCTACTGATATTTGATTGCTATCTTTGATGCTCTTATAGTGAGTGAATAGATATTTATTTCTTATTATTTCTTTCTGAACTGCTTCCGTAATGATTATATAATTATCACCTGTGTGCCTTTATAAATATTGATTTATACTGTAGTTTACCTGATACTACTCTCAGTTTTTATATTGTATTGTCATGGGATATTTTACTTGAAAAGAGAATTTTAAAAAGTAAATTGTAGTTGGGTCTTAATTTTATCCACTCAATGACTCTCTGATGTTTTAATATTATCATCTTTTTTATTTTGTTAATTGCAACTCATTTTATTACTAATAAATGGCAGTGATATGAATTATTATAGTAGCATAATTTCATTACTTCCTTATTATTTTTGGTTCATCTATGAAACTTTTTGCTTTTTGAGTCACACAAATATATATTTCACTATAAAAAAATCATCTTGCCTAGTGCAGTAGCTCTAACCTTTCTATAATCCTACCTATTTCTGAGACTCTTACTTCCAAATAACTAATATTACAACATCAGCACTAAGTGAAAAAGCTAATAAAAAACCGTACCCAGGCCCTGAGTTTAAGCCCAAGTACATACACAAACATACCAAAAAGGATTGGAGAACTGTCTCTAGTGGTAGAGTACCTGCCTAGCAAGCACCAGGCCTTGAGAACAGTACCCAGTACCTCAACATTTGAAAGATTTTTAAAAATCTTGAAATAGTAATTAAGATAAAAACAAATAGAAATGAATGAGATTAAATATACTAAAACAAATTCAATATTTACACTGAATGTATGTTTTGTACTTTTGATATTCTATTACATATCTTGTAACATTACATGTATCTTAAACTAATAACCTATTAATGTATTACAGTAGTTCTTTATGTTCTATAGCTATAGCCTTCATACCAAAATGGGGAAGTTTAATTACCAAAAGTTCAATATTAGTCTTTTAAGTTTATCGTTGTGATTAATATTACCAGTGAATTTTATACATTTCCATGCTTATTTCCTCTCAGCATGAAGTAATGTTGAAGATGTAGAGATACATTCTGTCAGTTTTTGTCTCTCTGAAGATGTCTTTATATCTCTTTTATTTAAAGAGAAAACTCTTGTACGTACTCTATTATTGGTCAGCAGTTTGTTTTTCCTCAATTACTGTGAAAATCTCATGCTGCTGTCCTATATCACTTGTAAGGTTTCTGCTGAGATGTGTGTTGTGACACTCTGTGTTGTTTATTTTCTCTTGCAGAATTTTCTCTTTATTGCTCATCCTCCAAAACTTGATATCTTCAGATAAACTTAGCTGAGTAAAATCTGACCTATTGAGTGTTGGCCTGTCTAAAAGCCTCCCTGCTTTTATCTCTTTCTGGGTCACCAAGACATTTGAAACTGACCTCTTTAACTAAATCTTATGCTATTTTCCCCAGTAGATTGAATTCCTGTTTTATGTTCTAGGTCTTGATGTTGTGAAAAGATGCTAGAGAAAGTCTCTTTCTGTCTGGTCATCATATTTCTAGTGGTCCATTTTGTAGTTTCTTGCCTAGCTACACAATTTAGAGCTCTTCTTGGCACCAGGTACTATTATGAGAGTCCTGATGCTGGCTGGGTTTCAAGTATAAGGACATGATTCAATTTCTTCACACACTCTTTTGCTAGATTGAAGTGTCTTTCACAGGTTGCATTTTTCACAAGTATAAAAAATGATATATGCACTTCACTTTTTCCTAATGTTTTTAGTTTTTCTAGACTCAGAAACCAGAATCTTTGACCATTGCCTCTTTAGCTTGGAGATGATCATAGTTTGTTTCATGAATAGCTTTTAAAATTTCTGTCTGTGTGGACATGATTGGTTGCAGTTCTTGCTCCACTATGCTTCTACTCCATCTCTTACTTTTAGTATTTTAAATATGTCATCTCATTTCCACCTCAGCTAGAGTTTCTAATTCTAAATGTGATTGATCCTTTATAAATGGTGAGTCTCTTTCTTTTAGCATTCAGAATTTTACCTTTGCATCATCTAACTTTTTATAGTGTTTCTAGTGTATCTGCTTGAGTCATTAGCTTTTGGGAGATATATATATATATATATATATATATGTATATATATATATGTATATGTATATATGCTGTCATTTTCTCTACATTTGGGGGCATTTCAGTTATCATTTCTTCAAGCAATCACATCTTCCTTCTTTTTCTTCCTCTCCTACCATGCTATTCACCCCCAGCTAATGATTTTCAAAGTCTGGTAATATCTGTTCATTTTTTTCATTTTTATTAGTCATTATGAAAAATCTGAACTACATACATTGAGGGTATGAACAGAAGCAGGAAAAACTGAGGAGAACCATGGGGGGATGACATTGATCAAGCATTGTATTTAAAGCATGACGTATGGAATGTAACTTATTTGTACACCTACTTAATAATATTACTAGTGCTCATAAAGTTATAAACATCATACATACAAGAATTTTTTATCTAATTTTTTATAACAATCCTGATATATGAATTATTTCAAAAGTCTATTTTCTGAAGATTTATATTGTTCCTTTTAGTTGTTCATGGATCTCTGTTTCTTTGTATGACTTAAAATCTGCTCTTGAGTATTAATCATTTGAGCAAAGGACATGTTCTACTAGTGACTGCAATTTGGTATTATAATCCTTTGTTAGTTAGCAGGTCCTGAATCCTTACTAAGAACCTGGGATTATAGCTTAACGTTTTTGTCAGTTGTTTTTTGGTGGGCCTCTATGTGGGCTTTTTTTTTAACTGATTACCTCAAGTGGCCATTAAATGTCTTAATTTTTAAAGCTTATCAATTTTACCTTCTTTACAAAGCCATAGATACTTTATTTTATTTTTCCCCAATCTCTCATCTATGTGTGTTCATTAGTATATAGTCCCTTTGAAGTTCTCCTGTACTATGAGCCACCCCAATGATTAATCTAAGATTCCAACGATGCTGTGAGTAATATTTGTACCTCTCTCAACACTTGGATACAGACAAAATCATTACAAATAATCTCCAGACTGATGGGAAATACCTACACCTTCCATACCACACTAATGTAAAAGTAGGACAAAGAGAAATAAAAAATTTAAAAATTCCCCAATTCTTATGTGACATTCTCTTGATTAAGAGTTTGCTTTCATAGATCACTGACTAGTTTTTGAATTCCCACATTTATTCTCCTTAGGGAGTGATTAAATAATTGGTGATTATATGTAGATATAAGAAACTGGGTCTTCAGTTTAATTTTTCAAATTTAACCTAAGCCACTATGAAAAGATTATAACAACTTCTGATCTTTAGGGATTAATATACACCATTTCTCTCATTATATGTTTTCCTAGAGCCACAAAAACACTTGAATAAAGCAAACAGGTTTGTGACATGTTATTTAGGTGAGACAATTCAGATTACCAGCATCTTTCCACTTTGCATGAAACACACAAAATAAGAGCACTTATGGAGTGAATATATGCATACATCTGTGTATATATATATATATATATAATATATACAGATATATGTGTGTGATATATGTGTGTGTGTGTATGTATGCATAATTCTGCAACTTTTTACATTTCTTGGAATCAAGGGTATTTCACAAGCAGAGTGCTGTCTGTTTGGAAATAGAATGACATTCATCTTTCCTCATGTAGAGATACCTGATAACTCACTTATATTTATCACACACTCCAAAGACAAGAGAATTTAGCAGAATAGATCAATCTATTTTGTATTTATTATGGGTGAATATTTTAATGTCTCCTGGTGCTGATCAAGAAGATAAAGATGGCATCATTTGGTCACAAGATGAAATTAAGTATTTTTTGGGAAAATATTTTATATCAGTAGAGTTAGTATAGTTGAAAATATCTCTTATTTATTTATTTATTTTTATTTTTTTCCAGGGTTGAGGACTGAACCCAGGGCCTTGCGCGGGCTGGGCAGGCGCCCTTCCGCTGGGCTAAACTCCCAGCCCCTATCTCTTATTTATAAAAATGAATGACATAGTACACTATTCAAAGGTTCTGGCCATTGCAATTTTTTGTTACTATGAATAGGCTTGGGTTTACTAACCAATATGTAGCAGAGACATTTCAGTTCCTAATTTTTTTCAGTTGAAATACCAAACACAAAATAGAAGATCTTACAAGGTATAATATCTTTTTCTCAATTTGAATATTAGTTCTGTTGCTTGTTTTGGCCCATTACTTAGTATCTCAGTGCTTATTTTTTCAGCTGCTAAATGTAGATTAAAGGATATGATCAAAGTACATTATATAAATACATGGAATAATCATGTCATAATCCCTTATTATGTATAGTTCACTATACACCAAGAAGTAACTGTTTCCAATTAAAAGATAAAAATATAGTATGTGGTAAGTATAATTTCTCACAAGTATAATTTCTAATATATATATATATATATGGTATATAATATGCCCTCTATACATCTTATGCACTGTATAACTTTGGATATATATGATTGTATATTTATTATATATTATAATGACAAAATTAAATGTTAGATCTTAGTTTAATTTCCATCATGTGTCATACTTTTTCTATTCTAATTTTAGTTTTGTGCCACAGATTTTTTGTATGATTTTTTCAACACATGATTACCTACAAATTATCATTAATAAGCTTACTGTTCACTAAAATGTTGGGTTTACCTGTAGGGATACACCATTTAGTTATTTTTCGAAGTATAAATTTCTACATTGATGATGGCTCTAAGAATAGCAATAAATGTTTTGTTTTGGGGGTTTTGTTTGTTTAGTTAGCCATGGGACTTGAACTCAGGGCGCTGTCCCTGAGCTTTTTCGCTTAAGGCTAGTGCTCTACTACCTTGACCTCTTCCAAATATATTTTTGATAGTAAAATTGAATAAACATTGAATAGGCCAAGACTGTCAAGGAAAATTTAGTAACAGAATGGGGAAAAATGTAGATAAAAGTAAAACTTATCTAAACAGTAACTGCCATAAGTCAGCTCTTGATTTATTTTGGCTAAAAAGATGAGTCTTGTACCATCTACTTAGCAAATAAAGAAAGACTTAATATTAAGATGTCAATACTGATCCAAAAATCCAAGATTTGCTGCATGTTCTATTAAATATTTAGTGTTTTGTTTAAAAAATACATATATTTAATGATATTTATTTATATATGATTAAAGGCATACATATGTGTGTATGTAAATACTTATTTATTTACATATGATTAAGGAGTTATGTATGTACAGACCCATAAAAATAAACTTCAAAATTTGCTGATAAGGTTTACGATCCATATGCTCATAAAAAGAAAGAAATATATTTCAAATCAATTAAAATTCCTCCTTGAAAAATATCCCAGCTGGGAGCCAATGGCTCATGCCTACAATACTACCTACTCAGGAGGCTGAGACCTGAGATCAAGGTTCCCAGTCAGCCTAGGGAAGGAAAGTTCGTGAGACTCTTATCTCCAATGAACCACCAGAAAACTGGAAGTGGCACTATGGCTCAAGTAGTTGACTAGGGTTCAAGTCTCAGGACCAGAAAAAAAAAAATCCCCTAAAGTTGAGAATAGTTCCAAACCAAGAAATAGGAAAACAATGAAAACATAATTCAAAACAACAAAATTGACTGGCACACGCATCTCAGGACTAGCTACTAAGTTGTCTGAGATCTGAGGATCATGATTCAAAGCCAGCCCAGTCAAGAAAGTCTGTGAGACTCTTCAATCAACCACCATAAAACCGGAAGTGGCACTGTGTCTCAAGTGGTAGAACACTTGCCTGGAGCTGAAGAGCTCAGGGACAGGGCCTAGGCTGAGTTCAGGCCCCATGACTGACCAAAAAAAAAAAAAAAAGTCAACAATATAAAACTGGGATAAATGAATAGATAAGTGTCTTTGAAAAGATCAGTAAAGTAATAAATCTTAACTATGATGAAAACAAAACAGAAAATTTAAATTACTAACATCAGGAATAAAGTGGGATAATCATATCTGTCACTGGAGACATCAGAATTAGGCATAGTAATTTAAAAATATCAGAAGAAATGGAATAGTTCCTTGAAATATGAAATCAAAACCTAATATGAAACATTTTATTATCCTTATAAGAATTTCAAAAATTGAATATATAACAAAAACACATCATGTCAGATTATTCTTCAAGCACAATTTCCATGGGAATTTCTACCAAAAGTTTAGAAATTATCATTGATCCTATACAATCATTTCTAGCAAAGTGAAGCAGGAGGAGCCCTTTCATGTCATTATATGAAATTAGAATTATCCTGATACAAGATTATGATAACCACTTTTACCTTTGCTTTGTAACATAATACTGGAAATTCTGCCCACTGCTAATGCCAAGAAAGGAAATAAAAGGCATACTGATTGGAATGAGGAAATAAAAATTTCACATTAGCAGATGGCAGAATAATAGAGTACCACAATGAAGCTCTTTGAGGGCTTTTAAAAAATAAATTGCTCTCATAGTTCTAAGGAGTAAATGTCTATAATCAAGGTGTCTGCAAAGCCACAGCCTTCTGAAAGTGATCAGAGAGAATCCTTCTCAGACTGTTGTATCTCTCAGTGCTTTATGGAAACTGTTGACACTCTATGGATTAGAGGTGAATTACTTCAATATCTTTCTGTTCTCATACCATGGCCATCTCTTTGTGTTCCTAATCACCAATCAGATTAGAGTAAGGGCCTACCTTACACTTATGTGACCACATCCTATCTTTTTGCAATGATCTAATTTTAAGATTAGATGGCTCTAATATCCATTATATACAGGGAACTCAAGAAACCAACCCCTCACAAATCTAACAAGCCCATCATAAAATGGGCAAAGGAACTAAAGAGAGACTTTTCAGAAGAAGAGATAAAAATGGCAAAGAAACACATGAGGAAATGTTCATCATCCCTGGCTGTAAAGGAAATGTAAATAAAAACAACCCTGAGATAGCACCTTACCCCAGTCAGAATGGCCCACATTCTAAAATCAGCCATTGACAAATGCTGGAAGAGACACGGAGAAAGAGGAACTCTGCATTGCTGGTGGGAATATATACTAATAAAACTACTTTGGAAAACAGTCTGGAGATACCTCAGAAAGCTAAATATAAACCTCCCCTATAACCCAGCCATACCACTCCTAAGGCATCTCCATGTTTATTGCAGCACTGCTCATAATAGCCAAGATTTGGAAACAACCCAGATGCCCCACTACTGATGAGTGGATCCAAAATTTGTGGTACCTATGTACAATGGAATATTATGCAGCCATTAGAAAGGATAAAATAATGACATTTTCAGGGAAATGGATGGAATTAGAGCAGATTATTTTGAGTGAAGTAAGACAAGAACAAACAGACAAATGGCACATGATCTCCCTGATATGTGGATGCTAAAGCCAAAATACAAGAAGATATAGCAAACAGGACTCAATACACAAAGGACAGCCACCCATTTTTTCATATCATTGCTGAATGACTCCATGTTCTGGACCATATATATGGTAGATATGTGCATGCAACAGAGAAAAGCCAGGAGGAGGACACAGAATAAGTGGGAACAGCCCACACTAAGCAAAAGGAAAGAAATGTAAACATCACCTGATATGGAAAAAAAATAACTTGTAATGTTAAAGCTCATAGAATTCACAAACTGTACAGACCATGATAACAAAAATTTGCCTTGTGAAAATTTAAATTTAAATTAAAACAATTCTAAGTATCACTATTCCACAATACTGTGAAATACGTGAAATTTATGTAATCACCTAATCTCAATTAAAGAAAAAAAAGTGAGAGAAGGGATGTGTTAAGAGAGATGAGTGACAATGTTGTCAGACACCTTGTACTCATATACTGTTTTGTAGAATGGGAACTTCTTTGTACAACTACTTAAAGACAAAAAATAAAAAAAGTAGATGGCATTATAAATGGCAGATATATAGGATTTCCACATATTTATTCATTTTTATGTTTTTTATTGTAAAAAAGTAGTATACAGAGGGGTTACAGTTACATGGGTAAGGTAATGAGTACATTTCCTATCGAGCACATATTTATTTTATGTTAGTTGAAACACATCGAAACATGGGACTGCAAGCAAAGTCAACTAGAGGAAAGGAATGTGTAAATGTAGATAATTAGATGAAAAAAAATCCTGCTTAAAGGGACTGTAGTACTTCTATTCTTTGGTGGAGTTACTATTATAGATTTTTTTTCCCTACAGTCTCTACAGAGCCCAAGTAGTGTTCAACAAATCTTGAATTACCAAGGGCGAAAAATAAATTTAGTGATTTTTGAGAATGCTATGAGGAATATTACAGAGGTGGTCCTGGGCTGTATATAAGAGAGATTATTAAGAGAGGAGAGAGGACAAAATAAAAGTATCAAAGCTGGGTAGGTATAAGGGGTTCAAGGAACTGAGTGAAAAGTGAAGACAAGAATGTTGTGGTCTGGGGAAATATTCTGGAGTAATTTTGGAGTGCTTGAGTTTAGTATATAAGTTAGAATATCTTTCTCTAAAATAACAGACTGAAAGATATTTCCATTTATAAAATTAAATAATTTATAGATAGAGGGAAAGGACTGTCATTATTTATCCAGGTATGCCATAGGAAAACTTGGTCTGAGAAGAGTCTTTCATTCATATTCCAGAGTCTCCATGTGAACAGGAAATAATGAGGTAATTTGTACAGGACACGGAGATCAAAATTATTGTTTTTGGAGTTGCTGGTTATATGAGCTCAGACAAAATGCTTTACCTACCACAAGAGAAGAGAGGTTGGGTGCAGCACTGATGAACTCTATAAAAACAGGAAATAAATGGTTAGAGCAGGGTGGTAAGAGTGTTGTTGAATTCTGCTAGCAGTGGGAGACTCATAAGTAAGGAATGTAGGCTTGAAGAAGAAATCAGTGATATGAAATCTGCAATATCCCTTTCCTAAAAAAAAAAAAAAAGAATAGAACATTGATTCTACATCTGATGACCTTCCTTTCTTTGAAAAAAAACACATTAGCTGGGCTCAGGTGGCTCACAACTGTAATCCTAGCTACTCAAGAGGCTGGAATCTGAGGACCGCAATTTGAGGCCAATTTTGGCAGAAAAGTTTCCATGAGACTGTTATCTACATTTAACTACTCAGAAACTGAAGTGGTTCTGTGGCTCAAAGTGGCAGAGCATAAGTCTGATAAAAATCTCAGGCCTAACCTCCTGAATTCAAGGCCTACAACTGACAAAATATATCAGTAAATAAACTAAACATATATTTGTATATGAAAGCATATATATATATATACATGTATGCATGCATATATATATACATATACATTATATATATATATATATATATATATATATATATAAAACATTTCAAAAAAGTTTCCCTCCCCTTGGTACTGTACCTCTTGATCATTTAAAACAGCCGAGTGAAAATAGTTTACTAGTTGTTTAATTAAACACAGTAAAATTGCTTTGCTAGGAAGAAATGCTAATCAAAATTGTAGTTATTTATCAAGGAAATATGTAGGTGTTTTTGATGTATTATTTCTTTTGTGGCAATTTAATTGTAGAAGATGATAATTTCAATCCAGTGGTTTAAATATAGCAAAAGAACAGCTTTAGAATCTTATCTGTTTTACTACGACATTTCTCAGAGATCCATTGAGGTATTGAAGATTATTCGCCTCCCCACAAAGACCTTAAAACTAGTGTTCTTTTTTGGTCTTCTGACAAAAATTAGAATCTCCTACTTATTCTCAATTCATTAGATAACCTTTGTAGCAACTTTGAGTAGGTATTTTGAACACAATTTGTAGTTCATAATATTTTACGTTTGGATTTGGAAATCATAGAACAAAAGCCTTTCAAAACCGAAGTAAAAGATAAATAGACTGAAAGATAGTCATCAAATATGTGATAACAGTGTTCTAGATACTTACAATGTTGATTCATATGCTAAGAAATGTGTCAAATCTCACATTTTACATTTCACTCTAAAATATATAATTTATCTAAAATTTGATACTATCAAATAGTATCATATCCTCTTTTTGTTTTTACTTGAATCAATTGTGGTTACCATGGAGAGAAAATAATTACTTTAGAAATACATACATCTGTAATGATATCAACATTATAAAGCATGTCACAGCACACAATAAGAGACAAGATAGATTAAATAATTGTGCATGATGTTCCCTTCTGAAAATTCTCAGAGGCTTTGTATAGCAAATGTTTATTTCTGACTTAGGCTACAAGTGCAATGCGGGGAGTTTTGTTTGAAATATTAACTGAAAGATCCAAGATGGTATTTTCATACATATTTAAACACATCTTAAGGTAAAAATAAATAGAAGAAGGACATCAGTAGAAGCTCACTTTTAAATATTTTGTGTTTTCAAAGCAAATTGTATGGCTAGCTTTACTAGCCTAGTATTAAGATACAGAAGGAGAACTGGTGTAATGGTGAGAAACCTGATGATCAGTACATTTAATACAAATAAATGTTCACAAAAGAATTTCCTAATGGCATTCCTAAAACTCTAGGAAGCCTCATAAACAGCAGGTATTATGAGTTTTGTTTGAATGTTTTTAAATGACATGTCTAGAGAATATAAGCATTGCTTTTTGTCAGTTCTTAAGAATCTATGGAATTATTTTACTAGAAAAGTATGTAGATTTTTCCAAGTCTTTGAAAAAAATCATATTAAGTGAAGTAAACCAGACCCAAAGCAATATAGGTCCCATGGTTTCCCTTATTTGCAATAATTAGTATATGTCTAGGATAATCTTATCAAATGAGCAGAAAAGCTCAAAAGTTACGTACATATAACATGTTGCTAAGTGAAATGAGCCCCAAGTTTTGGACACAAGAGGTTTTTTTGTTTGTTGTTGTTGCTTTTAATGTACTATATGATATTTTCTTTCTTTCTTCAATTTTTTATTTTTATTTTATTACTATTACTTCATTATCTTTCAGTAGGTATACAAAGGGGTTTCAGTTCAACATCTCAATGCCACTTCTTTTATCATTCCGCTCCATCTCCCTGAATGCACCCCTTTTCCAGTGAAAATCTAGAGCTTGCTTTAGTATATTGTGTTATGGCTTTATGATTTTGTTAGTGATACATATGTCCTAATCAAGATATTTTTATTTAAACTTTATTTTATTGTCAAGGTGATGTACAATAGCGTTACAGTTACATAAGTAAGGTAGTGAGTATATTTCTTGTCGAACTTGTTACCCCTTTCCTCATTTTTCTCCCACTTTCCCTCCCCCAAAGCCAACCCCATCCAAGCTATACACATCATCATTAAAAATCTTTTGTATATATGTTTATATGAATTAGGGAAGGGAAGGGAAACAAAAAATGGTGAGATAAAAGGAGAAAAGGGGAACCAATGCAACAGTGATACTCACAAGACAATATGTTGGAAATTATCTGTTTCTTTTGTATGCTTTTCCTCCTATGATATGTCCCTGTTGTCACTGTATTTGATTTTGATATTTTGCAACTTGTATATACATTTATCTAATTTGGGGAGAGGAAGGGGAATAACAAAATGCTGAAACAAAATCACAGGATGACATATTGCAACAATGATACTCACAAGACACTATGTTGGAAATGAGCCTTACAACTTGGGAAAGAGGGGAGTTAGGGAGGCAGGGGAGGGAAGGGATAGTGGGAAAAAACAAAAGAGGGGATAAAAATGCCCAACAAGAAAAGTACTCATTACCTTATTGATGTAACTGTAACCTCTCTGTACAGCACCTTTACAAGAATATAAAATTTTAAAAAACGAACAAAAAAAAACACTGGAAAGAAAAAAAGAAAAGTATGCAGAAATTGCATAATGATTTTTTAAAATACCAGTAAATCAGAAAAAAATAGCAATTTACCCACTAATATGGCTATATCTGAAATAAAGTTTTGAGCTAGACATGATTTCTTATCCTGAATTCTCTGTGTAATGTGGTAAATATTATTTCTTAGGAATTCTAGGTTGTTCCATGTCACCTTTGCAGCAGAAAAACCAGAAGATATGCTGATTATGAGAATTGCTTTAAATTCACTGGAACAAACACCACTTGTAACATTAATTTCAGAACGACTCCCTTTTTCCAGTTAGCACATCTAGTTCTATACTCAATGATGAATCTGAGATCTTGAAAGAAAGCAAAATAGATAAAGAGCTATATTCTGTACTAAATTGAAAAGTTGCCTTTCCTATTTTCAGACCTTTAAAGTAGAAGGCAAATTCATACGACTCTTTGTTCTGATACATAGCTTCAAGAAATGAACTACTTTTACCATTGAAATAGAGCAGATGAATCTGACTCATTTGAAAGGGCTTATGAAAAAAGTCCAGATGATGTAGATGAATCCTCCAACACTGTGTGTCATTGAAACTTTAAAAAAATTATTATTGTTATGTTTATGTGCTGTACCACTCAGTAAAATGACAGCAACATTTTATCTCAAGCATGTAGGGAACATGCATTTAAAATACATTTATTGGACATTTTAATAAAAAATCAGGATTGTAATAGTACATACAATGGTATTATCATAATGGTGAGCCATTACGTTTTTTATGTGAAATTCATAAACTGCTTTTGCAGTTTAGGATATACAACTTAAAATAATTAGAGAGTTCTCCTCTGATAGCAGATCAATTGTATTTCACAAATAGAACTAAGAAGTTGATTTTTTTTCTCTAAAAATTCATCACATGATTTTTTAGGTGTTGATTTTTGTAAGGGTAATTTTACAAATAGTTCCAACATACATAAAGTGAAATAAAGAATCAAAGGTATTACCAAAAAGAAAATATCATTTTTACTTCATTAATTAGCTAAATTGTTTACATACAGAAGTGTTCAGGGTTTTCAAAAATCTATATATCTGTATGGATATTTTAGTGGGAAAAAGTAATATTGGAATACACTAAGATCAGGGGTTTAAACACATCTTTATCTTGAAATATGTTTAAAAAATTAAGGTTGATATTTAAAATAAAACAAATGTAAAACCAAATCTTTTAAACTGATTTTTAATAAAGGGAATTAAATACCCATCACTATATTAATAAATATAAGTTCACAAAATTTCATACCTTCATATCTTTTAAAATATGCAAGAGAGATTCACCTTACTCAACATAAAGAGAAACCAGACAAGCCGCAAGGTCTTAAACTGAAAAAAAAAAAAAAGAAGATAGTACTTCACAGCTACTAAGAGATTTACAGCACATAAAATGGATTTTTATGACCCTGGAGGAGATTATGGCTCAGCCTTGGACATATCCGTTCTTTATGGTCATTAAAAGTTAGTGAGTTAACTGCTCGTTATACAGTTTAATCTATGTTCTTACTTTTGATCTACTTTCAGGAGAGCTCAAGTAGTTCTTTTAAGAGCTCCACTGAAACTTTTAATGTATAAAATGCTTAAAATTTGACCTCTTATATAAATCTGACTGACATCCAGTGATCTGATCAAATTGTTTTGTTACACACATGTAAATATCTTTTCCCAAGGCATTGTTTACATTCTTCATATCTTTAGTGTTCTTTTATTAAAGAGAAGATTTGAATTGAAACCCAGTTTTTAATTTATTTTCCTCTATGGAAATTTTTTTGGATTTTTAAATAAAACTTTATCTAATGTGAATCAAGAATATATTCTCACATACATATGAAAGAAAAGTACCAGAATATGTTTGTGGCCCATTATTATGTGGTATGCATTATATATCACACTTAAGTGTGTGACCATTTCTAGACACTAATTTCAGAAAGTATTTTAAATATATATTGTAAAAGCAAGTACTTGAAAAAAATAAAATAGAAATAAATTCCACAACTCAAGAATGAAAAATAACCTTTACATTTGAAATAGTGAATATAAAGATTTCAAATTATGGAATTCTCACTAGTGTCTGGTCATGTGGTTCTCACTAACAAACACTCTTATGTTAGACTTTAAATATGATTGATTTATTACTTCTTACATATTTTGTCATATTGTAATAAGCCATCTGTGAAAGAGATATTAAACAAAATGAAAGAATCAAGATATATGAGAAAGGAAATGAGAGATTTCTCAAAAATTTTAGTGCCTATGTTTATCAAACATGGCCCAGTTCAAAGACAAGCATTTTCCTCCAGTGAATGTCTATTGTGTTCCTTCACATAATTATATATATAGTGTGTTTATTTTCCTACTTACCTATTGGCATTAAAAATTATTCAGGGATATTTTAGTGCAGTATATTCAGTACTAACAAAATAATAAAATAAAAATTACTAATGTAACATACTTTACATATGTGGAACATGGTATTTATATCTATAAAAATCTAAATTAGCCAAGCGCAAGTTGCTTATGCCTGTAATCCTAGCTACTCAGCAGGCTGAGATCTGGGCAGAAAAGTCCCTGAGACTTTTATCTCCAGTGGAGATGTGGTTCAAGTGGTACAGTGCTAGCCTTGAGATGAATAGCTCAGGGACAGGGCCCAGGCCCAGAGTTCAAGCCCCACAACTGTCAAAAAAGAAATATATATATATATATATATATATAAAAAATTTGAAAAGCTTTTAATTTTTATTTTAGAATTTATTTCTATATCAACCTGAAGTCACAAGCATATTTCTTTCTGTGTGTTCTGTTTATTATAGTTTTATTATGTTTAGTTGTACAAAAATATTAACATTCAACAGTTTATGAATACAATGCATTTTTATCAATGTCACTATTTCTTCATCCCTCCTAACCCTCTGAAGCCTTTTTTTTTTTTTTTATTTGGTCATGGGGCTTGAACTCTGGGCTTGGGCGCTATCCCTGCGTTTTTCAGCTCAAGGAAAGTGTTCTACGGCTTGAGCCACAGAGCCACTTGCGGTTTTCTGGTGGGTTATTGAACATAAGAATCTCACGAACTTTCATGCCCATGCTGGCTTTGAACTGCGATCCTCACATCTCAGCCTCCTGAGTAGCTAGGATTACAGGCGTGAGCCACCGACGCCAGGCTCTTCTTTTTTCTTAATATGTAGGGGGCGCATTGGATTTATTTTATTTTTTCTCCCCTTTTTTATTGCGAAAATGCTGTACAGAGGGGTTATAATTAAATGGGCAAGGCATTGAGATTTCTTATCAAGCATTGTTGCTTCCTCCTTTGTTTCCCCCTTTCCATCCCTTCCCATCTCCCCCACCCTCTGCTCTCCCCTTCCCCCCATCCCACCCCACTACCTGCCACAGTTGTAAAGTTTGTTTTTCAACCTAACTTCTTGTACATCTCATTGTTACAATATGGATCAAGAAAATGTGGTATATATACACAATGGAATTCTATGTTTCCATCAGAGAGAATGACATTGCCCTATTTGTTAGGAAATGGAAAGACTTGGAAAAAATTATATTAAGTGAAGTAAGCCAGACCCAAAGAAACATAGGTCCCATGGTTTCCCTTATTTGCAGTTACTAGTATATGCCTGAGTCAAGCAGAAAAGGTCAGATAAGTACAAAATGAACTCCAAGATAAGGACTCAAATGTTTTTTTTTTTCTTGTGATTGTTTCTAACATGTTTATAAGATGATTTTTTTTGTTGCTTTGTATGTCCCTCTACCATGGTATAACCCCTGTTTTCAGTGTATTTGATGTTGGTATAATTTGTGGAGGGGAGAGGAAAAACAAATTGTTTAAGTACACATTTGATGTATGAGTTGAAGCTCTCCTTTTTCCTCTCTTCATTCACCTACCCATCTCCCTTGATCTCACATCCTACCCATTTCAAGTACCATTTTCTTAGTGTGCATTTTGTTGACCTGTCAGTCTTTCTAAGAATTATGCCATTTGAATTCTCCCCTGTAAATACCATATTTTGATTAATACATTTGTGTTCATTTGCATACAAAACTGATGTGTTTATGCATTTATAAAATAGTTTTATAGCTTTCACAGATTAAAACAAATATGCATTTTTGTCTCTTTGGGCCTGATATCTCACTTAAGATAAATGTTTTCATTTCTTTGCAAATCATATAGTTATTTTTCCTTATGGATGAGTAAAATTCCATTGGGTATATATACCATATTTCCTTGTTTCATTGGTCAATTGACAGGCATCTTGGGCTATTTCCATACTTTGGCTATGGTGAACAATGCAGAAATGAATATGGCTGTGTAGGTGGTTTTACTGTATCCTGGTTTGTGGTCATTTGGATAAATGCCCAAGAGATCTGTTTTTTAATCATAAACTGAGAATTATGTAGACCTGCAGTGTTAAGCCCAATAGAATAAGGAATCTTTGCAACTGCAGTGTGTTATTATATTATTATTATGCACCATGCACCAAAGTAAGTTAATTATCTAGCTGAAATAAAAGTTTACAGCAAACAATAGAAAAAAATCAAGTTGATTCAGTGGAAATGATTAGAATGGAGGATAGAATATGAAACAGTGAAAGAATTAGAAATATTTAATGACAAGGAGTTTTAGGTTAAGGTACCTGGAAAAATGTTCTCAATCTTTCCACAAAGTATTTATAAAGACTAAAAAATGGCTAAGAACACAAAGAAATTTTAAATAATATAATCTATTTTTTTATTTAAGCAATTTGTTGAAAACATTTTAGAATTATAATAAAACTTTTTTTTTGTCAGTTATGGGGCTTGAACTCTGAGCCTGGGCACTGTCCGTCAGCTCTTCAGCTCAATGCTAGCATTCTACTATTTGAGACACAGCACCACTTCCGACTTTTTCTGCTTATGTGGTGCTAAAGAATCAAACCCAGGGCCTCATGCATGCAAGGCAAGCTGAGCCATCTGTCCAACCCCAAAACTTACATATTTTTGTACATTTTTTATTGTAAAAATGCTGAACAGAGGGGTTACAGTTACAGGAGCAAGGTCATGAGTACATTTCCTATTGAGCATTGTTGCCCCCTCCCATCCCTTCCCTCCCACCTCCACAAATACCCACCACTCCTAACCCCCGCTGAAGTTGTAAAGTTCCTTTTCAACATAGTGTTGACCCATTGTTACAATAGGTCAACCTGTATCTTTATTTAATCATTTTGTTTTTTCTCTTCCCCTCCCAGAATTAGGGTAGTATATATACAAGATGGAGGGCCCCGACATCAAATACAGTGAAAACAGGAGCTATATCCTGGGGGAGGAACATATAAAGCAACAACAACAACAACAAAAACACACATGGTACATTATAAATACCTTAGAAACAATAGCAAGAAAGATAACAAACATATCTGCGTCCTTATCTTGGGGTTCCTTTCACTTAACATCATCTTATATGGTCATATGTACATAGCTTTTGGCCTTTTCTGCTTGTCCCATATATGTACTACATGTACTAGTTATTGCAAATAAGAGAAACCATAAGACCTATGTTTCTTCAGACTGGGCTTACTTCACTAAATATATTTTTTCCAAAACTTACATATTTTTAAAATATGATTTAAATAGAAACTCTCAATACTGATTCCAAATTACAAATCTCAGAAAGCAAAAGTTAATGTTGTATAAATCCAAAATATCTATTGTACTGCAAATTATCTTAGACTTCTTATAAGAAACTGATATGGTTGGAGTGGAAGAGATCAAGCATGTTACTGCTAATGTGTTCTGGGCACTCTGGTTTTGTATAAAGTGTAGTTACTTCTAAATCACATGCCAGTTTAAATATGAGAAGATATTTCTAAAATTCTGTCTTAATTATGCACCATGAAACTCAGTATGTTCTTGATCATATTCTTTCATATTCACTGTTTCACTTCATACACACATATATAATACATGTATATAATCTATATGTTACCATGACAATTAGATTTATGTTACTTATACGGTTATGAACATGTTTCATCATAAAATATTATTCCAGTAAACTTTTTAACAAATGAAGTTTTCTATAGGAAACAGCCTCATTGTGGAGCATAGTTACATGAAAGAGAAAAGAATACATGAGATTACAGTGAAAAGTTGTGTGAATTTAATTAGAAATCATTTCAGTATAATGTATAATTTTCAGAGGAGAACTAAAATTTGTAGTAATGTAGGAAAGAGCAGAATTCTTCCAGAAATTTCCCAGTGATAATGTAAATTCAAACTGATTTGCTTCTATTTCAATAACCAAGAAGGTAGAAGGAATATTGATACTTACTGTTTTAAAAGTATATTTTGACTGTACATGAATTCAATACACTATGCTTTTCAAAAGCTATGCGAAAATTGAATGTTTCACTCTTGTAGAAATGACAAATGTTTGAAGGAATAGGTGTGATTAATATATCAAGAGTATGTATATGTAAACAGCAAAGGGAATCCCTTTGTTTTGTGTGATTTTGATGCTTATATACATTAGTTGAAATAAATTTAACTAGGTATTTTAAAAACTGGCTGAGAACATTCATTGAAGAAAATGGAGTGGAAAAGATGTTATCAACATGTTTACATACTAGGATGTTAATTTTCAACATGTGTTTACTGCTTTAAAATAGTAAGGTAGGACTCATCAAAGAAAGGGAAATATAGACCCATTTCTTTGATGAACATTGACGCAAAACTTCTCAACAAAATTTTGTCCAATCGACTTCAACAACAAATTCAAAAAATCATAAACCACAATCAAACAGGATTCATTTCAGGAATGCAAAGCTGGTTCAATATACGCAAATTAAATAATATAATTCATCACATCAACAAGAGCAAGGACAAGAACCACATGGTTATCTCAATAGATGTAGAAAAAGGATTTGACAAGATCCAAAACCCCATTATGATGAAGGTTCTGGAAAAGTTGGGAATCCATGGAACATTCCTCAATACAATAAAGGCTGTGTATGAAAAACCTACAGCCAGCATTATACTTAATGGTGAAAAACTAAAGCCAATTTCCTCTTAACTCAGGAACAAGACAAGGATGTCCACACTCCTCTTCAATCTAGTATTAGAATGCCTAGCTACAGCAATAAGACAAGATGCAAACATAAAGGGGATTCAAATGGGGAAAGATGAATTAAAAATCTCCCTCTTTTCAGTTGACATGATCTTGTATTTAAAGAATCCCATAGACTTCACTCCCAAATTACTCAAGCTGATTCAAAAGGCAAAGTAGCAGGGTATAAAATTAACCCTCAAAAACCAGTGGCTTTTCTATATGCCAACAATGAGAAAAATGTGGCTGAAATCAGGAAAGCAACTCCATTTGTAATAGCCCCACAAAAAATAAAATACATAGTAATTAACTTAACCAAAGAAGTGAAGGACCTCTATGATGAAAACTTTAAAAACCTGAAAATGGAAATCAAAACAGAACGTAGGACGTGGAAAAACCTCCCATGCTCCTGGATTGGAAAGATTAACATCGTGAAAATGGCAATACTTCCCAAGGCTATCTACAAATTCAATGCAATATCTATCAATATTCCAACCTCATTCTTCAAGGAAATAGCAGAGATAATTTCAAAATTCATGTGGAACAATAAAAGACCCCGAAGAGCAAAAATGCTCCTCAACGGAAAGAACACTGCTGGAGGAATATCAATACCAAATTTCAAACTCTACTACAAAGCCATAGTAATCAATCAGCTTGGTACAAGAACAGACCTCAGGATCAATGGAATATAATTGAAAACTTGGAAATGAACCTACAGACCTATAACCATTTAATCTTCGATAAGGGAGCTAAAAAAATAGAATGGAAGAAAGATATCAGTAAATGGTGCTGGCAAAATTGGTTAACTACTTGTAGAAAACTAAATCCTTATATATCACCCTGCACCAGAATCAACTCCAAATGGATCAAAGACCTCTCAGTCAAAGCTGACACTCTGAAAACATTACAGATTGGAATAGGAGAAACCCTAGGTCTCCTTGGCACAGGCCGAAATTTTCTTAAAAGAGACCTAGAAACACAACAAATCAAAGAAAGGTTGGACAAATGGGATTGCATGAAACTGCAGAGGTTCTGCATGGCAAAGGACATAGCTAGCAAGATCAATAGAAAGCCCACAGATTGGGAGAAGATCTTCACTAACCATACAACTCAAGAATCTCCGATCCAAAATACACCTGGAACTCAAAAAATTAAATCCCCCAACAATAAATCCCCAAAGAAACAACTGCCCAATAAATAAGTGGACTAAAGACTTAAATAGAAACTTCTCTGAAGAGGAAAGA
>NW_012267300.1:1507484-1524336 GCF_000151885.1 Dipodomys ordii
TGTCTGAGTCAAGCAGAAAAGGTCAGATAAGGTGATGGTAGGTGAAATGAACCCCAAGATAAGTAACCAAATGTTTTTTCTTTCATGAGATTTTTTCTAACATATTTACAAGATGATTTCTTTGTTGCTTTGTATGTCCCTTCCCCACGGTATGACCCCTGCTTTAACTGTATTTGATGTTGGTATAATTTATGGAGGGGAAGGGCAAAAACAAATCATTTAAATAGGCATACAGGTGGACCCATTGCAACAATGAGATATAGAAAACTTTATGTCGAAAAAAGAACTTTACATCTTTGGCAGGGAATGGGGGGAATGGGGGGAGAGGGATGGAAGATGGGAAGGAATGGGAAGGGGAAACAAAGGAGGAGGCAACAATGCTTGATAAGTAATGTACTCATTATCTTGCATATGTAATTTTAACCCCTCTGTACGGTATTTTCACAAAAAATAATAATAATGTAGAATTATAGAATAGTCCAAAGTATAATAGTTAAAAGTAATTCAAATGAAAAACTTAGTCTACAGGACAAATATATAAGACAAAAAACTTATCCAATACCATAAGAATATAATAAAACTAACAGAAGAGTAGACTATCCAAATCAAATGCAAACTCATGACAATAAATGTAAATAGTTTAAAATATTTCTGTGGCAACAGCATGAGGAACAATTATAGGTATAGTGTGTGTGTGTGTGTGTGTGTGTGTGTGTGTGTGTGTTAAATCCTACATAAGGTACTTCCATGAGGTAATTAGAAACTAAATTTGTACAATGATTTCACATTATTGGTATATCAATACTCATCTTTTCCAGTTACATTTCTTTGATTTTTGTAAGTCATGGCTACAGTGTTCCAGAGTAAACATGAATCTATTAGCAGAGTAAGCAGCATGTTTTTTCCTTGAAGAAATCTCTATGTTTTTCAGGTTAATACATTTTAAATTGTCTGCTAAGTACATTTAGTACCAATCAAATTATTTTGAGAATTTTAAAGATAGAAAAATCATAAGTAACAAAAACAGCATAAAATTCACACATTACTTTTTGTTCTTCAACCTAGATTTATACCATTTAAATCAAATTAATATACAAGGAAGAAAAGTTGTATAAGAAAATTAAAATTTCCATCTTCTTCTCTGATGGAAACAACATACACTTATAATACAGATTAAAAAATTATACTGGGCTAGGAATGTGGTTGAGTGGGAGAATGCTTGCCTAGCATGCATAAAGCCCTGGATTTGACTCCTCAGGACCATATAAACAGAAAAGGCTGGAAGTGCACTGTGGTTCAAGTGGTAGACTGCTATCCTTGAGCAAAAGAGGCTCAGTGACAGTATTCTGGCCCTGAGTTCAAGCCCCAGGACCAGAAAAAAATGTATATATAGATATATATTTATATATCTATATATACATTTATATGAGTATATATATACAGATATATACATGTATATATATGAGTAATATATATATATATATGGGAGTGTACATATATACCCAGTTTGATGTAATATAATAATAAAATTTATTATATAGTATAATAACAAGTCATGGCTTTATTCAAAAAAAAATTAAAAATTAAAGTTATTTGAGTGTCAAATGCTTCAGCTTCAGAAAATATTTTTTTCTCAAGATCTATAAGACATGGGTGTATCAGTACTTGGCACAGTATTTGAGCTTTCTGTTGAATCATGTTTTAATGAGTGATAGACTTTTCTCATAGCCAAGAGCAACGAAGTGTATATGCATTCCTATTAGTGGGTTTATCAGAGAGGCGTGGGATTATCAGTTTTGAATTCAGTTGAAAAACTGCTAGGAGAAGTGCAACCGTAAGTTATAAAGGAATAAAAATAATTCTGTTTAGTAATGCTACTGTCCAAACATGATTTTCATTATGCAATTCATGTGACACTAGAAAAGGTAGTACTCTGTGCTTTGAGAAGGCATGAGATATACATATGACTTTTCTAAAAACTGCAGAAGACATTTGATTTATATCTCTATTCAGAGATTTATGTCTATTTAGATTGCCTAAGAAATGCCTGGCAATTCCTCACCCCCCAAAATATTGTTTCATTTCTTATCCCAAACAGCAAGTACCTTAGAGGTTATCATTTTGACATTTCTGACCTGGAAAGGAATGAAGCACTGTCGCAAACACAGGAAGGAACTATGTCTCCAGCTGAATGAAAGGCAAGAAAGAAAACATGTGTAACTCTCAATAAATACCATGTTTTAGCAACTTGAAATAAGACCTCATAATCCTTTTGAATCTGACCCATATTACTCTTCAATCTTGGAGAGAGATAAAAGGGAGAGATTAAAATAGGGCTGAGGAGCAAAACCCTGCCATGGCTCACTGATGCAAGAAAAAAGCCTTGGCGAATTAAGAAAGTGATTTGGAGCCAAGTCTGGTTCCCTTGGGAAATAAAGCTTCCTCCAGGAAAGATGAAAAAAATGATTGTTGAGGACTTGATAATATTTAAGATGAGGAAGGAAAGATGGTAGGCCTTTAAGTAAGAGACTAACTAGAAGGATTTCTCCACTTGCCTATTGATCACATACTGAAGCTAGGAGAAAGTAGGTGTCTACATAAAACCCAGTCTTCAAATTGTAACTCAGTGTGACACATCAAAATCCATTGAATTCACACTGGGCCAGTGTCTGTGGAATATAGGAAGGCAGTTTTAGGTAGGAGGATTATAGCTATGAGTCTTACATTTAAAAAGCAGAAAAGATGGAAGTGGTGATATTGATTAAGGTGTAAAATTCATTGTACTCGTAACCTGACTTGTGGAATTGAAAACCTTATATACAACTACCTAATAAAAATGAATAACTACTTTTAAAGTAAAGAACAAAAAACCCAGACAAACAAAAACGAAATAAACAAGGCTGCAATAATGAGATATGCATGTAATCCAAACTGCTTGAGAGATGGCAATAATGAGAACCATAGGTTGAAGCCAAAAATGGAAATATGGATTTCAGGGGAGAATAATGATAAATGATAAATGACAACTCCTTTATACAACTTCTTAAAGATGATAAGAAATTACTTTTCACAAGAACAAAGTTATGGAATCAGCTTAAGTATTCTCTAACAAATGAACGGACAAAAAAAGTGGTGTACATAATCATTGAATTATTGTTCCGTCATGAGGAAAGATAAAAATGTGTCATTTTGCAAGATAAAAGGATCAATGGAACTTGGAAAAGAAAAATAATCATTTCACATAAAAAATTAATTCATGTTTTCTTTCAAGTTAGAAAGCTAAGGAGAGAAGAAAGTACATGAAGGTGGAAGAGGAGCAATTTGGAATTTTTGGAAGGGGAAGATGAGGATGGAGTTCTCATAGAAAGAAAGGGTAAATAGAAGAGGCAGAGATGCTCAAAGTGCATCATATGCACATATGGAAATGAATAAATCCAATTATTGTGTACTATTAATGTATACTGATAATAATAATAAAGGTTATATAAAAAGTAGGGACCCATCAAAGAGGGAAAACAGATTAAAAACTTATAGGTGCAAAGAAATCAATCTCTCACCCAATAAAAATAAGAATAAAATTAGTATGATCAAATGATACAAGAAATACTTTTGTCAAATTTACCACATTCTCTCTCCCTCTTTCTGTCTTTATCTCTCTGTCTCTGTGTCTGTCTGTCTGTCTCTCCCCTCTGTCTCTCTCTCTTTCTCTCTCTCTGTGGGGTTTGAACTCAATACTTTGAGATGGCTTGGATTGTCCATCATGAGCCACTCCTACAAACTCATGTTTTGCTGGTTTTAGTAGAGATAGTCTCACAGAATTTTCTGCCCTAACTTATCTCAAATTGTAATCCTCTGGATGTTAGCCTCCTGAATATCTAGGAATATATGTATGTGTCCCTGGCTTTCAGCTAAAATCATTTTAGACTTTAGAAAAACCAGTTTTGGCAGAGGCAAAAAAGTACTCCTTATTGTGTAGCATTTGTGTTAATTTTACAAAACAATTCAGTAATATGGAGCAAAATGTAAGTTCATATCATTTGACTCAACCATTCATCTTAAAATTTAATTCAAAATATACTTGCAACAGTATGTAAAATTTTAAACAAAAAGATACATTGTAACACTGTATTTTGGTCCCCAATTTCCAATTTACATAAAATTGGAAACAATCAGGAAACTTGATGTACACAAAAATGTTATATAACAGGTTAAAACTGAACTACATATTAGTATATTTTTGTATGATTTAAGATTATACCAGGAAAAGTCCTACTATTGAAGGGCATCTATCAAAAAGTGCATACTTTAATTACCCAGGGAGATGAATCTAATATGACACGATCATTAATTTATATTAGCAATTTTTTCCTGCTATAAACAATGACCATTTCTTAGGAGTGTTTTCATGGGGTAGGTGAGGAACACCTTAAAATTTTCTAAGTAGATGAATAGTTAAAATGAGTTGAAAGCAGAGTATTTGCAGAAGAGACCATAACTGAAAGATGCATTAGGACCTTCTCTCAGTCCCATTATCGTGATAATTTAGTGGTTCTTCAGATGGGAGAAAGGAGGTGGGCAGAAAGAGTAATAAAGATAGATTCCTAAACTAGTCATCTTTCTAAAGAAAAGAGTATCAATGTCTTATTTTGTGCATGGCGATTCAAAATGAGAACTATTCTTCCACCCTTGGGTAAATAAAGCAAGGATACAATGTGTCCTTATCAATCTCTTCATAAGAATGCAATGAATATTTCTCATAGGAGTTGACATCTGCCTTCGTAAGGGGAATTTAACTTGCAGGGGGCAAAGCAAAAAAGACGTGTTTAGCTTAGACAAATATTATTTCTGTATAGGTAATTTATTTATTTATGGGCTAAAACAATAACCCATAAAATCATTGCAAAAGCAGTAGTTCACTTTCATCTTTTTTTTTACGTTCAAGCTCATTTCTTCCTATTCCTTTCTGCTTCCAGATTCCACTATGTTTTAATCCCTTCCAAAGTTCTATTTTTATTTCAGGTTATTGGTTTGCTTAGAGTTCCTTGATAAAGATTTCCTGGATAAGTTTTCTGAGATAAAGGTTGATCTCAAATACAAAGTTGACAGTATTTTAATTTATTGCATATTCTAGAAGTCAGGTATAGTCAAATTCAAGTGAGTACGGATCGTAAATTATCTTTCATGGACTTGTTTTCCTTAGTATTTTAGATGTACTTTTGCTGTGCTTGTGTTTGTTTTTGTGAGACAAATCCTTACTATGAGGTTCAGATGGACCTTGAACTTATGATTCCCCTGTCTCATCCTTCAAAATTCTTGGATTATAGGAGCATACCACCACAGCTACCTTAAGATATAACTCAGAAACTTACTAAACACTATTAGCATAAATTTTCACATATAAAATAGAAATCACTAAAGGGCCAAGGATTTTGGCATTTGAAAATATTCAGAAAGAGTGGGCATTTAGTAAAATACTAATTTTTAAGAATTAGCGAAAAACCTAAAAATGTCTAATTGTAGATATTAGAATTTAGTAATAATCAATTAAATCTTTTATTTTTAGAATATTTTCTCTATCTATACCTTCAACTATTCCCCTGAGAGGAAATCTTCAAATATGTTTTGCACTCAAAATACATAACTCATTAATACACATCAGAGTTGTTAGAATTTTGGGGGGAATAATCAAGAGATTAGAATTGTTTGACATTTATTTATAAACTGCTTTGTTAAAAGGCAATTCCCGGGCTGGGAAAGTGGCTCAGTGGTAGAGGGTTTGCCTTGCATGCCTGAGGCCCTGGGTTCAATTCCTCAGCACCACATAAGCAAAAAGAAAAAAGCCGGAAGTGGCACTGTGCCTCAAGTGGTAGAGCGCTAGCCTTGAGCTGTAGAGCTGAGGGACAGTGTCCAGGCCCAGAGTTCAGGCCCCACGACCTGAACCTCCCCCCCCCCAAAAAGGCAATTCCTTTGGACAACTACTAAAAATTAATATTTTTAAAAATCCAAAAAAGAAAAAAAATGAATCAAATAGATACTTTTTTATATCATCACTTGATTTTTGGTGTGTGTGTGTGTGTGTGTGTGTGTGTTTGACTACAAAAAAAAACACCCACTGAAATAGGTATTATAAAAAATATCCTTGATTTATAAGCCACAGTGTTTGAATTACTCATAAGCATTTATGAGAAATACTTTAATATACCAAAGCTTTTAAATTAGTGGTAAAAGGGTTTCACAGAAAATGTGAAGCAAATAGTGATTAATATGCAATTTCCTTTTTAAAAACAAAGCACAAATTTCCAATTGAAATTTATCATGGTAGAAAAGTTATTATTGGTGTGGAAAATAATAGGGATTTTGGTTGAATGTAAATTAGAGTTTAACATAGATTATGAATAGAAGAAGGGTAAATTTGGAGTAATATTTCTCTGGTAATCTTTTTCTTCATTGTGATACAAAATGACTCCAAATATCTAGGAATCCCCCAGGTAGGAAGTTGTGTCTTGTCTGCTTGTACAATATATTGTACATAATGACTGTTATCATCAAATTTACTTGCTACATGATCAGGTGAGGCCAAGAAATTTTTTCTTATATTTCTATACTTTCTAATTCCTCCCTCTCATAATCTTTCCTTAAATGTATCTAATTTATCATCCTTTCCCTTTTCTTCTTGAAAATGTGCTGAGAAAAAAAATCTGTAAATGATAACACATTACTATTATCAAAGTTGTGCTCCTGTGTTAGTAGTTTTCCCTTTCATTGTAGGAACATACACACACAAATTACACACAAAGTTTGTTTGAATATGCACACATAAATTATACATTTTTAGAAATTAACACTTCTATGTATTGTGTGCACTTGTGTATGTGTTTGCATGTGTATGTGTGTGTGTGACCTGACATATCTCTTAAAAATTATATTGAAAGAAAATTCTCTTAAAATCTTCTAGGTTGTCATAATCTGTTGCTCAAATGTTTGAATAAGTCCTGTCTTTTTTCTATAGACTAAAAAATAGAAAGAGGGAGAGGAGACAGGCAGACAGAAAGATACTGAGAGACAGACAGAGAGACAGAGAGATAATAAAAGCCCTTCCCTCCAATGTTTGTCATTTAAATCCCAACTGTGCTGTAGCCTTTAACTGTGTAAGACAGCAAGACAGCACATTTTGTAGATTAAACCAATAAACTCGCAAACATAAAAGAAACAAATCTCATAATTGCAAATTTCAATTAAAGGAAGGAGGATCAAAGCAAACATTCTGCCTGAAATTACACAGCTGCTATCTATACAAAATGAGAAAAACGTCGAGAGCCAGCCATCATTTTACAGATTGAAAAAACCGTGCACCGGCTCTGCAGTAGGACCAATTGTCTATGCGCCTCACGTCCCAATCAGTAATACAGAAATATTGAGTAATAAATTCCCTGCCTCTCTCCATCTGAAAAGCTCCCACCATCTGTGAAAGACAATTTGTAACAGCCTCAATATTAAGATTCAGTAAACAGACAATCACTCCCATTGTGCCAAGCAGAGGCTACATTTGGAGAAAAGCATAAAGCAAAACAATTAGTAACACCAAGACCCCTCTATTACAAATTATCGAGCCACCAAAACAACTAGTTTCAATTGCAGAGTTTTCCTTCTGCTGAAGAGAAGTGGAGAGGACTGTGCATATTTGGCTACCTCTGTCGCTCATACGTGGGCTCCAACTTAATGTCTTGAATTATTATTGATGGCTGAGGCAGTTCTGCTCTGTTGGTGAACCAATAATGTCAAGGCAGTACCTGCAAGATTAATTATAGGAGAGAATAGGCTGAAGTTTCCTGGGACTGAGACATTAATATAGACTGAACATTAGTTTTAGAGGATTCAACAGACAACTGAACAAACACCTCAAACAATGTGATCCACACTAAATTCTCATTGCTACAAGTTAGCAATACTTTAGTTTGGAACAATTGTTGGAACTATGAGGTCGAAACCACTATAGAGAGTTAAAAAATGAAAGAAACCTAAACATAAAAAATTGACAATTTTTTTGAGTTACAAATTCAGCTGAAGCTTCACAGACAGCAAAGATGACAAATGTTTCGCACACAAGAAAGAAAAATTGACATCATTTTTAACATTTTTGTTCTTGGAATGTAAAATGTTTACTTCTCCTTTGCTGAAATTTCCAATGTTTTGAGTGAGTTGGTTTCAGTCTTAATTTCACATCTGGTCTCTTAGAGTAGTTTTTAACAACATATACTTCTTCTCACCCAAACTCTGCTTCAGATGATAAATTGTATGTTCATTTCTGGCTATAAGACAAATGGGGAAGGAATGATTTTCCTTCTGTGGCTATATAAGTATGTAAATATTTCCTCATTATATACTGGTACTTGTATATTTTCCATAATAAAATTAAAATCATAAACATAAGCTAAAGTACAGAGTTAAATACAATGAAAGAAATTCTGCACTTTTCATCTCAGTGAAATTCAATTCAAGGCTATCATTGTAAGTTTACTAACATACAATACCGACACATTAGATATATGTTTATATGTGTTTTTATATATGTGATATTAACACAAATTTACTTAGTTTTTCTTTATTCTGTGAATTCTAAGAACTCAAGATATATTAATTGTTTTAATATTTATAATTACATTATTTCTGTACTGAAATATGAATAATACAGTATATTATTTTGAAACTGCTCTTGCTTTGCTTTTTAGCCCTGCTGGCACTCTACCACTTGAGACTCACCTAAAGCCCAAGACTTTTCCTGGTCATTGTAGAGATGGAATGTCCTGTGGATTTCAACCTTCTAAGCAGCTAAGATAACAGGGTTGAGCCATTGGTGTTCACCTGGTTCTGGTTTTTTATTCTCTTCTAAGAGAAAAAAATGAGGCATCGACATATTAAGTATGAGAACTAAAACTACAAAATGAACAAACACTAGTGCTCAGTTTCACATTCCAACACACTGGACTCAGCATCCAATCTTGAACCAATTATTATGTTGTCTGTTACTTTATGTATGAGTGTTGTGTACACATGTATGCAGATGCATGTATGTGTACTATATTTGGATATATATGCATGAATTATCTGTATGTGCATTATTGTACTCATTGCAGTGGTTAATCTATCATTTTTCTAGTCTAAAGCATGAAGAGTGCACCAGAGAAAACTATAACCATGGTAACAAAACTCTATGATGGCCAGAGGCTTATCAGCATGTACTGCTGAATTTGTCATTGTAACTGGGAGGCTATTTTACATTCTAATACAAATTTTCCAAAAATAATTCATTTTATCTTGTGAGTTAATACTGTTCTCTACTTTCCTCCTATTTTCCCTCAAGCAGCAATCAGAGGGAAAGAGGGAAAAATATTCCTGATAGATTTGATCTATTATCTTGAAATTTCATGACTGTGTAGTGTGTGATAGTTAGAAGTGAGTTATCTGGCATCTCTGCACAAGTAAAGACAAATGTCTTTGTCAGTCCTAAATAGACAGGGAGGAACCATCTACTTGTTAAGGAACTTTAATTCCAAGTGTAGAAGGGATGTGCCCACAGAAGTGTATAAATCACACCTATCATCTGCACCTGTGGTGGGAGATGTTAGCAGAAAATAGAATTTAAAAAGGCTTGCAATCTGAACATATCATGTAAGGATATACAGGGTCAGAAAATGTGGAGGGTTATTTCTGCTTTTCTTTCATCTGAGAAAAACTGAAGAATGGAGAACATACTTTCTGTTTAGGACATGAGAGAGGAGAGTCAACCCGTGAACCACTTCATACCCATAGTGCCTTAGGTCACATTGAAAAGAGTAAGTTAAGAGATGTCTGGGAAGATGTCTAATATCCATAGCTCTACTTGCTTGTTGAAATTTTATGCCAGTTGATAAAACTCTCCTCTGTTTATTATTTAACCAAAACATTTTTTTTCACATTGATTAAATACTTGCTACATTCCAGGCACAGCTCAACTTTGAGCTAGATGGTTGGGTGATAAGGTGATTGAAACAAATTGCTCAAAATGCATAGCTTTGCAAATGAATATGTAATTAAGTAAGCATCTGAAAGATATTTGCCATCTTTCCTTTTGGCTGAGAATTCTTTCATGTCCTTCTTTTTACCTATGATGTCTCTAACTTCTCTTATATTAAGTCAGTTTTCATGATCTTTATGTATAATATTGAAGAGGTGTTTTCATTGTTGTTTTCCTTTCAAAGTCTCTTCTATGAAATTTTCAAACACAAACATATGTTTAGAAAGGCATCGGTGGCTAATGTCTGTAATCCTAGCTACTCAGGAGGCTGGGATCTGAGGATCACTGTTCAAAGCCAGCTCGGGCAGGAAAGCCTGTGAGATATCTCCAATAAAACACTCAGAAATCCAGAAGTGGTGCTGTGGCACAAGTAGTAGAGCACTAGACTTCAGCTGAAAAGCTGAGGGGCAGTGCCCAGGCACAGAGCTCAAGCCCACAACCAACAAAAAAAATCTATATCTATATAAATGTTTAAATTCTTAATTTAACAAAAGTTCACAAATTGTACTGATTTGTACTGATGAAGCCATCATTTTATTTTTTGTAGTTGTTGTTTCTTAACTTAAATAAATCTCCCTTGAGCTGGGAAGGTGACTCAGTGGTAGAGCACTTGCCTTGCATGCATGAGGCCCTGGGTTCGATTCCTCAGCACCACATAAGCAAAAAGGAAAAAAAAAAGCCGGAAGTGGCGCTGTGGCTCAAGTGATAGAGAGCTAGTTGAGCTAAAGAGCTGAGGGACAGCGCCCAGGCCCAGAGTTCAGGCCCCACGATCGGACCCTATAAATAAATAAGTAAATCTCCCGCCCCACACCCCTTGCCCCAGGACCTGAAGCTTGGTATTAGGGCCTGGATGCTGTCCCTGGGCTTTTGTACTCAAGGCTAATGCTCTACCACTTGACCCACAGGTCCAGTTCTGGCTTTTTAAAAATAATTAATTGGAGATAAGTGTCTGTGGACTTTCCTGCTTGGGCTAGTTTCTAAACACAATCCTCATATCTCTACCTCTTGAGCAGCTAAAATTACAGATGTAAGCTACAAGCACCTGGGTGTATCTTCTATTTTTATACTTCCAAGCCCACACCCAAATATAATTCTCATCATTTAATGTATGCACATCATTATGTTTGTGACCATAAAAATATAATGAAGGTTTCTATGTCAGGATTTTCTGTTTGAATTTATTAGCAGCCAGCATGATTGAATTTGGGAAGCTGAGTATCCATCTGCAGCTTGTGAAATTCATAGTACTTGTTAGTTGATGCTTATCATTATCATCATCATTAGTCTGTGCCAAAACAACTCTGTTTAAAGATTTTTTTAATTTTATCCTGCTTATTTTAAGTTCCATTTCCCTGTTGCATATTCTACATAAGAAGACATTTTACATTGACTACAGGAACAATGATGATATATGTAATTTTAAAACAATCATTCATATTCAGTGCTTACATTATAAATGTTTGTAATGGAACTGTCTAAACTTTTCTATAGGTATTCTCATTTTCTTTCTTACCTTTATTAGGTTTTTAAGATCCATTCCAGTCATTCTTCCACAATCTATAACAGAACTTAAATTCTGCCAGAAATTTCTTGATGTACGTCCGCCAAAACAAACTGCCACTGATTTAATAAAGTGTGACCTAACCCCCTACTACTCACATAAATTCACTCTTTTCTTTGATTGTAAGGATGATTAAACTCAAGATCCATGGATTGTTAAGCTGGTATTCTACCACTTGAACCATGCCTCTAAGCTGCTTTTAGTCTGGTTAGTTTGGAAATGGAGTTTAGTAAAGTTCTGCATAGGCTGGACTCACATCATATTCCTCCAGCTCAAGGCCTTTTGAGTAGTGAAAGTAACAGGTGTGTGTAACTATTATCACTTTCCCTCCTGGGACAGAAAGACAAAAAAATCGAAACATCATTTAAATATTTTAAAATCAAGACATCTTCAAAGGTTATGTTGTTATTTTCTAGTAAATAAACTCACATTCAAAACATTTTAGCCAACTCTGTTAGTTTGTGAAGGACTTCCTGATAAAATACCAGACTCAGTGACCTCAACAATAGGAATTTACTTTCTCATAGATAAGAATAGAAATACAGGATCAAAATGTTGAAAAATGTGTTCCATGTTGATCCTCTTCAGTTGGCCTACTGATGGCCAAGTCTAGCTCTATTCTATGGTTCTTCACTTCTTCTTTTTCTTTTTTTACCCTTATCTCCAATTAACAACAAAAGGCCAGAAGGAGATCTATGACTCAAGTAGAGTCCAGGCTTGCATTCCAGTGCAAAAATAAAGAATATTCTTCCTGCTCTGAGTCTGGCTTAAGGCAAACTCGCCAACATTTTCTGAAAAATGACTAAAACAAAACAGGGTTGGACTATGCCTCAGGTGTTAGAGCACCTGATTAGCAAAAGCAAGGCCCTGAGTTTAAATCCCAGTAATGTCTTTTTAAAAAGATATTCTTCCTTAGTCTAGGTAACATCTTTTTGTTTTATATTAGTAACAACACATATTTATGAAATATTTCATGATACATATTTTTCTGGCAATTTAAAATATGATGAATTATCTTTTCAGTTTTACATGTTTGTAGTTAAGGTGGATTTTTGAAAGTGAGTACACAGTTTACCTTCACCCCTGTGTTTATAAGTTATTGCATTCTGTTGGGTTAACAGCATACTTCACATTTGTTTGCTTTTCATATTATATTACATCTACCACCTCACTTTTTGAATTCTATCTCTTTGATTATTTTGCCTTTTGCTATCCTATGAAAAATTTCCTTTTTGATTTTTTAAAATTTTCTAGATTGACATATTTTCTGTACCAATCAGTCTTTGTGACAAAAAGAAATGAGTACTGGACATAAAGAAAAATGAGGTGTGCTGTCAATTTTGCCATTAATTGATGTTTAATTGAGTAAGTCATTTATCTTTTCTGACCTACTTATCCCACTGTAGTATTAGATGGCTTGAGTTGTTTAATTTTCCACTTCTGTAATTATGTTTTATGTACACATAAACTATTATAACATATTTGCACACTGTATTATAACTCATATTTTAATTCAATGCTTTGTTTTTACACATATAAATTAGATGAAATTGAGTATATATTCAGACATTATCATCATCTGTTTCAATTAATATTAACTTATTTGCCAGATATTGCACAAGGAAGTTTAACTACTTAACATTTTTAAAAACACAGTTTAATAACATTCATTTAAATTAGTATTAATAATTCATAAAACAATGCATTTTATTTTTCTATTTATACAAGGAGAGAAGTAATCATAAATTCATTTAAAAATTCTAAGTTGACTCCAAAATTTTCTTCCCTTTATTTTAAGAATATGAGCCAATGAAGGTGAAATAAATAAAACTATTAAAAAGTTAAAAATAGAGAAGGAATTGAGTTTTTCAATCCTTTGGATGAGGCCTTGAATATACTATGGAATCTATTATGCTTATTTTTTGTTTAAGCCATAAAAGCTTCAAATTATGAATATAGTAGAATATATTGCTTGCCACAAGATAGGTTTTTTTTAGTTTTTAATTAACTTACTTTATTGTTAATATAGAAGTGATATACATAGTGATTACAACTACATGAGTCAGCTAATGAGTACATTTACTCTCATAAAGTGTCTTTTGTTCCTTCATTCTCTCCCAGTCCCTTCCTCCCATCTCCACCCACAAATTACATAGCACATTTTCATCAATGTCCAGTTAGCTTTACTATGTACTTTTTCACCCTTTCCCCTCAAGTTCTGTGCCTTCACCCCACTCCTGAAGATGTGCATGTGAATATCATACATACATTAAAGAAAACAGATTCACCAAAAACTAAAAAGAAATCATTTGTTTCCATATCTTGGAGTGTGTTTCAGTATGTATATTATTTTATATAAATATGAAGAGGCACTTAGGTATTGCGCCTTTGTGTTTCTCTGCTAAGAGTATATCCTCTTTTGGTCTCACTGTGTGTGAGTATCTAGAATTCTGTATAATTTGTCATATCCCAACATGTTTTAAATCTAACTTCTGCATAATAGAGGAACATGGGCTGTTTTTCTCTCTCCATATGGTTTTCCACAATGGCAGCACTAATTAACATTCTCATCAACAGTGTGTGTGCAAGATTCTTGTTCCACATCCGTGCCAGACTTACTGTGTTTTGGTAAACGCCATTCTGACAGGTATAAGGATGTCTTTTACTATGGTTTTAGTTTGCATGATTGATGTTGTTACACATTATTTCACAAATTTGCTTTGGAATTTTTGGTGTTCTGGTCCTGGGGCTTGAACTCAGAGCTTAGTCATGATCAATGAGCTTTTTAGCTCAAGGCTAGTCCTCTACCACTTGTGCCTCAGCTCTACTTCCAACTTTTTGGTGGTTAATTGGAGGTAAGAGTCTCAAGGGCTTTCCTGCCAAGGCTGTCCTCAAGTATTGGGCTAGCTTCAAACCTCAATCTTCAGATGTCAGCCTGGTGAGAAACTAGGATGATAGGTGTGAGCCACAAACACCAAGCTGTTATTGGAATTTTGTTAGATATTGCATTGAATTTGTACATTGCCTCAGGAAATATGGATATTATAATAACATTAATTATTCTAATCTATGAACATAGGGTATCATCCCACTTTTTGGCATTTTTAGTGGCATATTTCTTTTTTTTCTTTACATATATATTTTTATTGTAAAAATACTGTTACAGAGGGGTTGCAGTTACATGAGTAGGGTAATGAGTACATTTCCTATTGAGCATTGTTTCATCCTTCTTTGTTTTTTCCCTACCATCCCTTCCCTCCCCACCTTCCCAATACCTCTGCCCCCACAATTGTAATGTTTGCTTTCAACATACTGTCTTGTACATCTAATTTTTACAATGTATTACAATTATTACCTGTATCCTTATTTAAGCATTTTGTTATATCCCTTCCCCTTCCCAAATTATAAAAATGTATATACAAGATGCAGGGCACTGGAATCAGATACAGTGAAAACAGGGGTTATACATGGGGGAAGAACATACAAAAGAAACAAGAGAATCACATAGTGCATTATAAATATGGTAAAATCAATAGCAAGAAAAAACAACACCTGTGTCCCTGTCTTGGGGTTCATTTCACTTAACATCATCTTATATTGTCATATGTACATAGTTTTTTATCCTTTTTGCTTGTCCTAGACATTTGCTAGTTATTGCAAATAAGAGGAACCATGGGACTTACGTTTCTTTGGTCCTGGCTTACTTCACCTAGTATAATTTTTTTTAAAGAAGACTTAACCATGTAGTAGGTTTGTTTCAATAACCAGTATATATGTTACCAAGGTAAAGTCACAAAACAGAGTATATGCCATTGTACTAGTAATTCTTTTTAGAAAGTACTTGCAATTTTTTATAATTATTACTTGTTCTTATTTTAGCAAATAAAATCACACATACTTATGCCTACTTATGCAACACTACACTGTTAAAATAAACAACTATTTTTCTCTAATCCCACTATATATAGCTTTGTTAAAAGTCTTTGAGATGCATTGATGATTACCCTTTCAAAATTCACTTTTACTTGAATAAATATTAAGATGTTAAAAAATAGCATACCATTTTTGTTTTAATGTGCTTTACTGTTTCCTCAGAATGGTAATATATTTCTCTTTGCATGATCTGTTAAATAATGTTAATGACTGCATTGGTTAGGACTGTATAAGGAGAGAGGAACCAAAAATTATTTGAACAAGAAAGGGCATAAAGAATAAATAATTATTACCTGAGATTAGACTAGTAAAACAAAGCAAAAACTAACTGTAAGTAACAGATATAACAGATAGTACAGGTAGTAAAGTACCTGTAGGAAAATCCACTAGGAATTAAATTCAGAGCACATTGCAGGAGAATAACTATAGAGCATGAGTAATAGAAAGTTGTGACATTGCACTGTGGAACACACTATTTCTTAGATTATACATAACTGATTACCATCTATTATAAAAAAACAAAGAGTAAAGTATGGTGTTGGAACCACCTGCAGTTAATATAGAAATATTTCCATCTTCACTGTTAAAATATGGTTAAAATATATTTTAGCTTTCATCATTTAATATATATATATATTATATTATATTAACAAAAGTGATGTTGAACCTTGTGCTGTAATATAATTCTTTTTTAATAAGTTCTTCTATTGTGAAAATACAATACAGAGGGCTTACAATTACATGAGCAAGGTAGTGAGTACATTTCTTATCAAGCATTGTTGCCTCCTCCTTTGTTTCCCCTTACCATCCCTTCTCCCCCTCCCCCGCTAAAGTTGTAAAGTACGTTTTTTGACAAAATGTATTGTGCATCTCATTGTTGTAATGAGGCCACCTGTATCCCTATTTAAACAATTTGTTTTTTCCCTTCCCCTCTACAAATTATACCAACATCAAATACAGTGAAAACAGGGGTTATACCATGGGGGAGTGACATACAAAGCAACATAGAAATCATCTTATAAATACATTGGAAACAATAGCAAGAAAGAAAAACCATTTGTGTCATTATCTTGGGGTTCATTTCATCTAAAATCAACATATCTGACCTTTTCTGCTTGTCTCAGACAAATACTAGTTATTGCAAATAAGGGAAACGATGGGAACTATGTTTCTTTGGGCCTGACTTACTTCACTTAATATATTTTTTCCAAGTCTTTCCATTTCCTAACAAATGGGGCAATGCCATTCTTTCTGATGGAGGCATAGAATTCCATTGTGTATATGTACCACATTTTCCTGATCCA